>NW_020653851.1:21105107-21179608 GCF_003589595.1 Hyposmocoma kahamanoa | reverse complement strand
TTTAAAAATAATACTGGTCACTATCGTGATCTATTCGCTGTAAATTAATTATTAAATAAAAGCAATACATATACGCTCTTTTAATTAATTTTTTATCGAATTATTTTCTGTGAAATTACTCAACTAGTATATTATAATTATTAATACAAAGATGTCGAACACTTAGAAAAAAAATCAAAGTTTTGCTTTGTACAGGAAACAAACACTCTTTTGTTCTGGGAAAAAACTTAATCGATAACTTTCTTATGCTCATACAGGAGAGTTATTAAATTTCATATTTATACGTAATTTGTTTCATATAGTTCGTATAATTTTTATGACGTTGATAAAAGCACTTTTGATGTACGATCACACATGTGGCTTTGCCAGTTAAAACATTCATATCATTTCTACAGGGTGACAGGTTGAGGGAGATAAATATTTGAAGAGGCAAACGAGACGCTGATGTCTAATCCGAATATGCAAATCGAATCGCCCCTAAACATAAGGAAAAGAAATGTCGTGCCATTTTACAAATACTAACACTCTTTATTTGGGCTACTCTATGAAACAGAACAGCTGAGCAGTAGGAAATTGAACTCCCGTGTGTCAAACTTTCCTACTTAAAGTAGTACTATTAAAAATAATTAAAATTTCCTTCATTCCTTGCTTAGGACAGACAAAATTGAATCCTAACATCAATGTGTAGGATGGAGCACGCCGACCACAGACATATATCTAGTTAGACGCCGCAAGTACAGCAGTGTATTTTTTGTACCCACTATGCCGTCACAAGAACTATTTAGTGATGGAAACCTTCTTCCGCTCGCTCCAAATCGATTGATTGAACGGAATACGCGTAAACACGCGTATTCCATTCAATTAATCAATTCTAAATAGAATAATATTTGTTCAAGATTTGTTGATTACAAGTAATCGTAACATTAATATAGTAGATAAATACTAGAATAAGATAAATAAGTCCTTTATTTTACTTGTTTTTAAAAAATGTTGATTACTTAAAAAAAATTAAGGCATAATTTTTAATCGACTTCAAATTTTATAATTCCAATAAACTGAGCTTATTATATGATATCTTTTTGTAATAGAAGATATTATCGATTAGCTTAAATAATGAAAAGGCATGTCAATATATGAACTTGCAACTGCCTTAATTTTACTAGATGCTTTTCTGTTGGTAATAGATCAAATTGATGACTGGCAAGACAAATGAAAATGTTACTGCTGACAAAATATGGTAAAATCTTATTATTCAGGAGAGGAGACGGCTCGTGTGAAATTTTCGTGATTTATTTATTATTTCTTTATGATTTCTAACTCTGCTACTCTGCATATTTGGATAGCAGCTTAGGTGGGATAAACTAGACCACCCTTGCCCTCGAAAGCAACGAACTCATACGTATGACAAACTCCAGCCCCGTAGCATGGCTACGCATGATAATCGCGACGCGCGCGATAAAATTGAAACAAGCGCGCGCTATTGGCTATCTAAATTAGATCTGATTGAGACAGCCAATAGTGCTCGCGTATTGAAATGTTATCGCGCGTGTCGCGACTATCATGCGTAGACATACTACGGAGGCAGGTTTTTGTAAAGACAGCGCACGGGGCTGATAGCTGTAAAGGTATCTCATAGATGGCGCTACGGCTAAAAAGTCGTTGAAAAACCAAATCCAAAGATACGACGCAAGCACATAGAAAAATTCGTGAAGTCCGCGGCTTAATTGGTATAGCGTCTGACACGGTATACTAGTAGACGTCGGTTCGAATCCGGCCAGATAGAAGGATTTTTTCTGAGTATTCGATCTTTGTATTAACAATTATAACAAATTATGCATCTTCTGATTGCAAAATTACTTGCCCGTGGAAGGAAACGGCCCTGTTTACCCGTTTACTCACAGTTATGGAGCTCTTGCAGTTTATAATGGCACAATTATGCATTTTTCGGGTTTTCGACTTGAGTTTATCTACGATAATGGTCGGGCGTCTTCTGAAGTGTAGCAGCGGCGGTAAATTTCACTTACTTTGGGCACGCGAAGTACGTACACTTGCGGCGTCTATCTAGATAAATGTCCGTGATGCCGACTAAGGAACGTTTCTCGATACAGGACCTTAGCACGACTAATAACATCATTTGCACAAAATACCACAACGTAACACCGCATCATGTGCTAATACTAATAAGGCATCATTATGAATGTCACTGCACTCCTCAGAACTACATAGGCTACACAGATGAATATACCGATATACCACGCAAAACAAATACGCGACAACGTGACGTCCCGTTAACACAAGAGAGCAAGCGAACTAACCAGGCGGTAGCGGATGCGGGGGTGCGAAACTCCTGGGAAAGTGCAGAGGCCGGTAAGGAAAGCACTCGCTGCATGTTCGATCTTGCGCAGAGTATTACAAAATGTTGTAGACAGAATTTTCCTTTGAGAAAAATATTTAAAAATAAGTATTTTTTAAATAAAAATGTGTTTTTTACATATTCGATACGCGTATTAGCTACTCCTTCGCCACTTTAAATCTTTAAATTCATCTCGTTCAACCTGTCACTCTGTATAGTATTTTCCGAACTGTATAAAAGCTACTCACAGAATAGGTACTGTAAGTTTCCATACAATAACAATGATAAACGCGAGCGGTACCTTTCCCCCAATGACGTCATTGCCTTATGGCGGGTCGTATAATTGTTATGTTTCACAAAGCTAATAATTTTGTTAGCAAGGCGACGACGTCTAACACCGGCGTCACGGGGTGCGTAGCGAGAAGGAACAATGTACCAAATGTATATTCATTAGTGTATCATATTCTGTCTTGACACCGAGGGTGGGCTATGCAAATTATTGTTATTTGGTTAATCTTGTTAAGCGTTATGTACTTAACTCAATATATATTATGAGCGTGTAATAATTTTACCGTTCGGTTTCCGGTTATTATAAGAATCACATAGCGTGCTCAAGTGCTTTAACTCGGTAGGTTTCAGTTTTATGCGGAGGTTTAACTGCCTTTGTGGCCGAACGGTTACAATGCCGGGAGATATATTTGTATGGCCTACATTTATTTCTCTCGTGAGCTTGGATGTAATTTGTGGTTGTCTGTGTGTCCATGGCACCCGCGACACAGGGTTTCCCTGGTGCGGCACTATGTTGAGTGTGTGCGTTATTATTATTATTATTATAGTTTGTCCAGGGAAGTATTGCCACGTTACTTTTTCTACCGCCAAGCAGTGTACAATAACCTGACGATCTCGGTGGTCGATGGCTTGCACACCGGTTTTCATGGTGTCGCCATCTTTGAAGACTCGGGTTCGATTCTCGGTCGAGTCAGCGGAGAAACATTTTTCTATATTTGTTTTTTATATAACATCAAGTGGCGGGACGAAGAGGTCGTGCGACTGATGGTAAGCTACACGTCTGTCCGTAACAGTTACAGTGCTACTCAGAGCTTTAAATTGCAAAGATCTAAGGGGCACTACCACTGCGCCCGTCACCTTGAGACGTAAGTTGACAAGCCCCATGTGCCTGTAATTTCACCAGCACCCTTACCCTTCAAAACAAATATAGTCTCGGGTCTGGGTGTTCCCGTCGTTGTTTCCGATTTCCATAACACAAGCGCTTTAGCTACTAACTTTGGGATCACAGAGCAACGTATTTGATGTTGTCTAATATTAATTACTTTACTTAAACTTTTACTATAAACAAAAGAGAATGTGTGGTTTAAGACATTTATTTCTTAAAACATACATACATTAATTTGCCATGAGAAATAACAGATAAATAAGCATAAAATAACTGACATAAATATATCAGAACAAATTCACGTTTAAGTACAGTTAGTTTTACACTTATATTATCCAAGTGCACTGAGATTATTAGCTGTAAATATCATATACTTAGTTCTTGTCCATTGATGGTGAGCAAGTTATATTGAAGTTATATGTAATATATTAAGGTCATCTTGGGCTTGTTTAACAATAGATTGAAGTTCATTTCCATAAAAAAAAGACAAGTGTTGTCCGCGTATAGTGTAATGTAAGCAGTTAATTTTGGGTTTTTCACGTTATTAATGTAAATTAAGAAAAGTTAGGGACCAAGCATGGAACCCTGTGGAACGACATAAGTTATCAATTCCGGAATAATTTTAGTATCACCCACTTTAACCACCTTCCAAATATGTTTGTTTTAAGATTCTAATGTAAACTTTATACTCAATGATCAAGATCTAAATAAATAATATTAACGCAAACGCGATAGTTGAGTCGGAATGATTACAAATTTACATTCAGGCCTCTGATGTCTATTCGAAAGATGTAATAATGAATGTAAACATATGGGAGCAGAGTATATCTGTAAACTGACTTATGACGAAACCGAGAACTTATGAAGTTTTATACAGTAGTTTTTCTCTTCTAACCCACACATCCTTTCACACCTCTCTCGCTGTGACACCTACAAATTATAAGTAATTTTAAATTGAAACTTAAAATCTCTAGGCCCACTTTAGAAGACAATGTTATTTTTTGACATCTGTTACATGTTCTTGTATTCACGGAAGAGCGCTAATGTCTGAAATACAGATAATTAATTATCTAGTTCAGATACGGATGTCTTGCCCTAAATGCAACGTCGTAAGTTTAATACTGGCAATGTCAAATTGTGCCTGAAAGTTTATGAAATAAATAAATTTATTATTATTGTAATTAAGTTTTATTGAATGCCAGGAAGTTACACCATTGTAATATTAATAGTTATTTTTGATACAAGTGCGGAAAGTTAGTCATTATTCACGAGTCGAGGCGAGAGAGGCGAGGGTCAAGACTCGAGACAAGTGAAAATGACAAATCCGCACGTGTATCAAACGACGTTTTTTAACGTTACATTTACATTACGACGTTACATTTGCGAAAAAACTACATTGAAAGTAAAATAAAACAGTATTTAAAAAAAACTCATTTTCTGCTAGTAAATTAAAATAATGAAATACAACCACTGCAACCATTATTTAAAAGTCTATGGAAATATAGTTCTAACGTGCTGTTTTTGTTTATTTTCTGTAATATCGGTCTGTAACCATTTTTCTTATTATGAAGTCCTGGTACTTTTGTTTAAATTTCTTTAGGAACCCGTGCACGGTAGTGAGATACAATTTATCTGTAATATATACATAAAAATCTCGCCTGTCACCCATTCAGGGGTAGGCAGAGACCTCCACTCGATACGTTCATTATATGTATAGTATTTGTAAATAAATATAAGTTTTAATAACGAATGACTTACGTCACAAAGCACATAAATATGAAATAAATATACAATCTATTTAGTTCTATGTTTAAGACTTAAAACAACAGTAAATTAAAACAACAGAAAAGTAAAAAGCACTAGTGCGAGAAATCCAACTTTCCGCACGATTTGTAGTGCGAAAAGTACCACGTTTTGAGCAACTGTATTAAAAATTATTTTTTGTGTAATTACTTCACTAGTTTGTTAAAATTATTAATTGAGAAATCATTGAGAAAAAAATGCCAACTAAGCCTCCGTGGCTTTTTACTAATTACTAATAACTAATTCATTATTAGTCATGTAAGCAGTGTTGCGTTTCGGTTTTGAATGGTGATTTTAAGAGAAATTTTACAATTATGTTGAAGCACAATTGTTGTCCACCAATTTCATTCATAGAATCTTTCTCTTTTTTTGAAACATCTGTTTTCAAAAGTTGTTTTATCTGTTGTTTATTCTGAACGCAGCTCTTCGGTTGACTGGTAGAGAATACCTAATGGCATCAAGCCGCCGCTTGTACTATTTCGTGAGCAATAAAGTTTAAATAAATAAATACAAATTTTACGGATGTGGTCTTGCTACAGCAAGGACGCTATTTTATTCCCTTACCGTAAGCAGGAAGTAGCAAAGCACTTTGTGCAAATGGGTGGTATATCAATGACGTAAAGATAGAACGCTCTAGACTTTCTAGTCGCCCGAGGACGGAGAGTGGACTTTAATTGACAAGTTCCTTCGCATACTTCTCAAAATGCGTCTCATGGAAAACCGGCAACCCAGCCACTTTATTGCTTTTGATTAAGTTATTGACAATATTATAGTTGACACATTAAATTCAATGATATTTGTTATTCGCTGTGAGGTAATTTATGAACCATGAACCAATAACTCAATAGGACTGCTAACCACGATGCAAGAAAGCATAGTCGGGTATTTAGTATCTAATGGTACACCAGATGTTGCGACGAGTAACAAATAGCTATTTTTGTAAGTAATTTGTTTTACATTGACAAACTGCAATTGATCAAAGTTACTCTAATTTCTAGTGATAACAAAAAAATCAACTAGATGACCCTTATTACACAGATTTTTATGGATTGTGCCGGCTATTATTTTATTTAAATTAGGATTAGCGCCATCTAGCCACATTAGGAAGCGTTAATTTATAAATTATTTTGTGATACTACCATCTATTGACACGTATGTTTGTCAAAGTTCGGAAAATAATTTTAGCTCTTGATCTTTAATTGTATAATATTATGAGGAAAAAAACTGACTCTTCTTACATATGAAATGTAAGAAGTCAGTTTTGTTTAAAGAGAAATGAATTGGTATCCACGGTCATTTACATAATATAAACTTCCAACTTCCAGAATATTGATTAGCGCCATCTAGACATAAGACGGAATTTCGTCTCTTGTCAGAGCTACAATCTGTAGTACGAAAATAAGCAGTCCACTTGAGTTATTCATCTGTGGTATTACACCGTTCCATTTTTGAAGGATAAGGGCGCGTTCAAATTAGCCGCTGTGTTAGACGCGCTGCAGCAGCGCTGCAGCCGCGCGGCGGCCGCGCGACAATCGCGCTGCAGTCACGATCGGTTGCAGTCACGGTTAGTGAGGTGTACATGTTAATTTTTCAAATTAACCAAGATGGATGAAAATCGAATTGAAGAATTTATAGACAATGTAAAACAACACCTTGCAATTTGAGATAGCAGTTTCGCCAGTTATTCCAATCGACTGGATGAAAAAGGCACGGGAAAATTTACATCCAAAATTTGTTGACAATTTTGAAACTGAAACTACAACTGAAAAAAACATAGCAGCTGAGTCATTTTTAATATCTATACGTGAAGTGTGTGCAAAGTAATGTTTCTTCGTCAGAATCCATCGCGTAACTGAGTCGAAAGCTAAAACATCACTAAAAATTTGGTCGCACTTCTGCAACGCTTCTAACAGTGGCTAATTTGAACGCGCTCTCAGGGTCGTATTCCAGAACTCTACTCAATACTCAAGTCAGGACTTGAGTATTGCAGTGAGCACTGAAATTCATACTCAAGTCCTTGCCATTAGGGTCGTATTTCCAGTGCTTGAAATCATACTCAAGTCTGCTCAAGACCTGACTTGAGCATTGAGTAGAGTTCTGGAATACGCCCCTTAGAGTACTAGTTAAATTAAAGGCACAAGAGACTTCTCAACTTACTTATGTCTCAGCGGGATGGGCACAATGGCAGTATTTTCAGATCTTTGTTATTTTAGCGCTGAGTAGCACTGCAACTGCTATAGATAGTAAAAAAATAACAATATCATAGTTGACACATTCAATTCCACCCGTCAAGTGTATCTTGACGAGCTGCCGTCTGTACAAACGTTAGATACCTACACACGATTTCTCTAACAATTTCGATACCGTAGCGTCCACAAGCGACGCCACAGGTACCCAATAACAGGAGACGGTTCTTGAGTATACACGTTCCATAGTCTTGCAGAGTGTGGAAGTGACGGAGATAGGTCTACAGTGGACAAGGTCAGTTCCGCTTTTTTTTTGTACAGGTTGCACATTTGCAAGCTTCCACGACCTGATTCTGGTGACCACAGCGCCGTCCTGCTCTCCGTGCATGGCTTAATTGTATGTGCGCGCTACCGTGTACGGACGCACACATTAGCATAACAATTAAGTGCCCGATGAGTCGATCATTGTTGTGCAATGCTAGAACACCCTTAGGTTATGCAAATGTGTTCGCCCGTATAAGGCGCGCCGCGGGCGCGCACACATACAAGCCGCGCTGTGACGATTAATATGGTGTTACCATACTTGCTCTGATTCTACTATGGCGACACGGTGTCTCAAACGCGCAGCTGCGTTTTCATCTAACATTTAAAAAAACTAAAAATATGTAATAATTTTTTTTTTACCAAAATCATTTCGGACAACACGTACCTACACGCGTCAGTAAGACGAGTGACAGGTTATTGATCTTTGTCACTGACTACAGCGATTTGTACCATACATTACATATACAGTACGGTATAAATCTACAGGGCAGAAACGCCTTGTGAATTTCGTATAATGAAGCGTAATCATTACGCCAAATTCTCCAAATGAAAAGTCCTGCGTGAGTAATGGCAGGCTATTGCTGAGATGGTCTTACGTAGTGAGTTTATAAACGAGTACTTTAGTGAGAATTCGCCTACGAGTAAAGCGAACGCAGTTTAATATACATTGGTTCGTGCTTTTCTAGTATCACAGAGGGATAGGATGCGATAGACGAGCGTGGAATATTGAGAGATGTATTTGCCTCGGATTATGCAATATTATGCATGCATGCGCTTTATCACCATATTGGGTTCGAGGTTGTCTTGGGGAATATTGGAATCATAAATTCATGAAGGATTTAATTCGTTAATCGAAACGGAGTATTTGAAAATGGAAAGTAAGAGCGTTTGCGACTACTTCCGATTCGTTGCGATCAGATCCGAATCCGAAAAATAATGTTCCGAAATGCACAGGGATCATTTTACCTCTAGGTGTACAAGCGATTATCGTATTTTCTCAGATGCGATATCGGAAGTGGGTCCTAGTTTTCTAGATTTGTGTAGTCTCTCTCTTTGAGAGATTGTTTTATGCTATATTTTTTATTCCTAACCTTTTTGTGGTAATTGAGGAAGTAAAAGTAAATTATACTCAGCTGTGATCATGATACCTGGGGTCTACTCCCTTTATCCGTCCACCATCCGTCCGAAACAATTACTGCCACATAAGTAATAATAAAATAACTTTATTTCAGACTTCTGAAGGTGGTCCATACAAAAATGTTAGTAAAACAAAATTAAAATCATAAAGAACTAAGTGTTAGTATAACAATAAAAATCCAGATAAAAAAATTAAAATATAAAATCAGAAACATTAACATTTTCATATTGTTACGTGCAATGACGTCCGGGTCAATATTGGGCTGTCCCAGCGACTCGCAAACTCGCTCAGGATACGGTTGGGGCTGGCGTAGCCGTGCTTCCAGCGAGGCACATCTCTTTCTCACCACGGCTGCGAAACCGTCAGTCCTCGCCTCGGCGAACATGCCGGACGCGCTGCACCGCCGCGGTAGCCCCAAAAACACCCGGAACACGTTGTTGTATTGCACGCGAAGTTCATTGTACGCCCTCTGCGTGTAAGTCCACACATAGGCCTTACGAGTAAAAGGAGACACAAAAAGCTTCGAACAAAGTAATTTTCACAAGTAACGCCGCACGAACCTGCGCGCTATAACATAGGAAACGAAACGAAAAACAGTTTCATTTTCTATTTTTTCGGACCCGACACGCGCCCGACCCGCATCTGCTGTCAGTGTGTTTTACGCTTATGATCGTGTTGTCATTTCAATCTGTCGTGACCTGTACAGGGCCAGAAACGTTGGTTTGTATAAAAAATAAATAAATATATGCTATTTAGATTATGTATTTATTAAGTAGCAGTAGAGCTCCTTGTGAAAGAGTTCGTCCAGAAAAACACTGCCATCTTACGTATTTCTGCCGCCAAGCAGTAATGTAAGCATTACTGCGTTCCGGTTTTGAAAGGTAAGGGGATCTAATGCTACTGAAATGCAATGGGAATGGTTTTTTTTATTCAAACCAAGTGATGGAACGAACAAGTCGTGTGCCTGGTCGTAAGTGACACGCCTGTCCATAATTGTTGCAGTGCCGGCGACCTTTGAATCGCAAAGAATCGCCCGTCACCTTTATATAAGTTCTCTCTTCTAAAACTAAATCTACTCTTCAAGAACCGAACGCAGTGCAATGCTGACATTACTATAATCGTCTTTTTATTTCGATTACACGTTCTGATACGTGGAACGCACTATAAGTTTCCGGAATGAATAAGAACAAAATTGTATAAATGGTCAGAAATGAATTTATTGTTTTTCAAAATATTCTCCGTTAGCTTTAATGCGCTGTTTCATGCGAATGAACCAATTATGAAAACATTTATGCCACTCCTCCGTGACAATCTTTGAAACATATTTTTCATACTCTTCGACAGCCTCTTCAGGTGATGAAAATCGTTGACCGCGTAACTGGTTTTTAATTTTTGGATGTAAATAAAAGTCACAAGGTGCCAGGTCGGGACTGTACGCGGGATGGCTCATAAGGTCAACGTTGTTCACCTTCAAAATTCATTTGTCTGTTTGGCCGTGTGAGAACTGGCATTATCGTGGTGCAAGATGATACGGCGTTTACGGTTATTTTTACGGAGTTTGTCCATAACTTCCGGCAAACAAATGGTGGTGTACGTGGTAATGCGGCGCCCAGCATCGGTGTTTTTGTTGTTCACAGCAGTGGACGGGCGACCATCACGAAATTCGTCACTGAGATTCACACGACCGCGTTTGAATTCTTTCAACCAGCTATAAATAGTCGTCTTGCATGGTGCTTTATCGCCAAAAGCAGTGTGAAGCCGAGCAAAGCTCCGCTGACCTGTTAAATTACACTTAAAGTCGTAGAAAATCATACTACGAAAATTTTCACGAGTTAAATCCATGGTGATGTAGACAACCAATTTCTAAAATGACGCCGCAATGTAAAAACAAGTGACAATCAGATGAAACAAACTGTATTATACAGCCAAAGAGTTCCGTTTTCAAATGTTATAATTACCTTTTAAATATTGTTTATGTAAGTGGCCAGTTCCGGAAATTTATAGTGCGCCCTATGTATATGTGGCCAATGGTTCATTTATGAACGTTGTTTAATTTGAATAGAATGACTTCAATCTCTTTCGTAAGCAGTAGAGGTCCTTGTGAAATAGTTCGTCCAGGGAAGTAATGCCACCTTACCTATTTCTGCCGCCAAGCAGTAATGTTAGCATTACTCTGTTCCGGTTTTGAAGGGTAAGGGTGCTAGTGAAATTACAGGCACATGGGACTTGTCAATTTATGTCTCAGGGTGACCGCAGTGGCAGTGCTTCTATGCGATTTACAGCTCTGAGTGGCATTGCAACTGTTATGGACATGCGTATAGGTTAACATCATAAAAAAAGATTAAACGTTCTGGTTATTTGTAAGCCTGTGGTTCATAAAAACGTTGTTTATTTGAATAAAGAATGACTTCAATCATAAAACGTTCGGTACAACGTTGTGGTAGGTATATACAGTGGTGAATTTGAACGTTGTTATCATTATGAAACTTTTTTTAGCGTCCCCCTGAATATGACCATGAGTATATTTAAATACAGGCTGTACATTCGGCTAGCCATAATCGTCTCTGCTTTATTCTCAATTTTAAATAATAGAACGCGTTTCAGTTACACTAAGTAGAAAACATGGAACAATGTAAATCATAGAAGGCATTGTTAATATAAATAGCTTCGGGCGTATTATAAGATCGTCCTCTGATAGACATAGCGGTCCTTTATCGACTGTCACCGACAGCTGAATAGAAGCGATATCCAATCTGCGCGAGCTCGCAATCACTATAAGACATTTACTTATTTCTACGAAATAGATTTACTAGAGAGATGGAAACTTTAGGTAAAATAATTATGTTCTTATAGCATCGATGGCATACGCTATATTATAGTGGCCCAGTAGTTTTAGCGGCTACCCGCGCCACTGTATAATGCACAATTACCGCTTTGTGGCAGAAAGGGACAGTAAGATATAATAATAAATGACATACTTTTGGTCGATATAACGCTCAACGGATATAATTATTAATTTATGGGCGGTTACAAAGGGTGACTTTTAGCAGGGATGCAAACGCGCGTTTCACGAACATGCGATAAATGAAGAAATGGTATACAGACATTTGACATATTCTTGCATGATATAAAGGTCACTGGTCATTGGGTATAATAGACGATTGGTATAACAACTTTCAATCTAATATACCACTGGCATAATCTATCTACATTTTATATAAATATTTCAGATACAACATTCACTGAGTATAATTTATTTTAAATATGTTCCCAGTGTTATTTAAGTACAATGACGAGCGCAGCGAGGAGTATTAGGTTCGAAAACACATAAATAATCTAATAGAACTGATACGTCCCCTAGGTTAGAACTGCGACCATAACGGTGCCGCGGCAGCGGCCGGCGAAGTGTCACTATTAAATTTCTATGCGAAACCAGTAGGTATTTCGATGAGAAATCCTATTTTTGGTATGAAAAAATTATTTCTGATGGGCTTGAGTTGATTATAATTAAACATTCCTCATTCTTTCATTTGCTAATTTGTTCATTTAGGCGCTTCAACTATTTATAAAACGAAATAACGTCTTATATATTTAATACATTATACTGGTAATACTTACACCATTAATTCATTATGTTACCTAATCATTATATATAATGTTTGTTATATTGAGGATTTATTATACACATTAATATTAAGCCTTTAGTTGATATATCTTTCATTATACACCCGAAATAGATAAGGTGGCAGTACTGCTACTGAACCTGGTGCAGTGTTGACACAATCACTGCCCTAGCTACCTCCACCCTGCATTTCTACAAGATCCCACTTCACACCTCATATTTTAAATAGGATAACGTATAAAAACGCTACTTTTAATGACGATGTAAGCAACAGATTCTATCTGTACAGAAATCGAGTAACAATTAATTGGTCCTCAATTTTTAAGTAACTTATTACTAGTTATTACTGAAGGTAGATATAAATACTTGGTGTACACTCCGCATATTGGCTTGGTGCAGTAAACGAACAGCTAGTTACAATGGTGGACTGAAAATCAGCAATGCTGAGTCTATAACCTTTTTGCCTCTTTTGACTCAATTTTATTTTCTATTAGTTTTTAGTAGCTGTAGACCTCCTTGTGACAGGTTCATCCAGGGAAGTACTGCCGCCTTACCTATTCCTGCCGCCAAGCAATAATATTAGCATAACCGCGTTCCGATTTTGAAGGGTAAGGGTGCTGGTGAAATTACAGGCACATGGAACTTGTCAACTTATGCCTCAGGGTGATGGACGCAGTGGCAGTGCCACTCAGATCTTTGCGATTTAAAGCTCTGAGTGGCACTGCACCTGTTATGGACAGCCGAGTAGCTTACCATCAGGCGCACAACTTATTCGTCCCGTTACTCGATATTGACAAGGTGACCCAGTTTGATTCTTATAGTTATTTGAAAAGTTTTTACCGGAGGTCTGAGTATAGCATCAATTAGGTAAAGTGCCTCGTTCCGAACTAGGAAAACCCGGATAGTTCTTTCATAACTAGCTAGTTCCTTAGTAAAGAATGATTTCGAATGATAATTCGCCTGCCAATAGAGCTAGAATCTTACAATATCTATATACATACAGTCCGATTTTTAATTAGAAATAGCAACTGACTGCTAAAATACAATATTAAAAAATACATTGACCTTGAAATTTGCCGTGTGGTATATTAGTCTGACTTGATTTGGTCTGAACTGGATTTAATCTGATGCTGGACGGTACAAGCCCTTTGTAGTTGGAGGTGGGTGCCTACTCAATTCAATCACGCCGATTTTGCTACAAGAGATACACCTAATGATGTAAGCGCTCTTTGGATGAATGGACCAGACTTTCTTAGACATGACGAATGTCAATGGCCAGGCGAGAACATCATTGAATCGAGCAGTGAATTGGACCCAGAAATTATTCTACTCATAACTGACTACAAAAATGTTGCCTTACCCGACGTCTCTCGTTTTTCAAATTACTGGCGAATTGTGCGAGCGACAGCTTGAAACTTAAGATTAAAAAATAACCTTATTAACAGAACATCACATCGCGACGGTGAGCTAATTGCCGACGAGATTAAAGAAGCAGAACTTGTACTTTTAAAAGACAGCCAAGCGAAATCGTTTCCGAGTGATTTCCACACATTACAGACGAAAGGTGCAGTTAACAAAAGCAGTCGCCTTTATCAACTTATTCCTTTTCTGGATTCTGACGGACTTGTTCGTGCTCGCGGTCGCGTCGACGCGTCTAACGCCAGCTTTGACATCAGTAACCCGATTCTTCTTCATCCAAATGACAATTTTGTTAAGTTATTGATTAATCAGTATCATAAAGATGCAGCTCATAGTGGCAAAGAAAAGGTCCTTAATAATCTTAGACAAAAGTTTTGGATATTCCGCGCACATTCTGCTATCAGAGCAGTTTTTCGAGCATGCACTGGCTTAGATTATTTCGGTCCAATGTCTATTAAGACAGGCCGACGACACGAAAAGCGAAACCATCCGTGCCATTCACATTGAACTCGTCCAAGACCTTACCACTGATAGCGCCATTATGGCTATAAGACGTTTCCTTGCACGACGCGGAACACCTCTCCCGATTAAATAAATTTTTCAGTATTCGTCGTATCGAATGGAAGTTCATATACCCAAATTCTCCTTATCACGGTGTATGTTGGGAGAGGATGGTGCGATCGGTGAAGACCACGCTAAGGGTAACTATAAAAGAGCAGTTTCTATCAGAACAGACCTTGCCAACCCTGCTGGCTGAAGCTGAGCTTATGGTCAATAATGATTGATGACGAGCTTATGGCCGGCCTTTGACTCACGTTCCCCTTGAACATTGTGGTGATCTTCCTCTGACCCCCAATCATTTCTTGTTTGTAGGGCAAACTGACTTTACCACTCAGACTGTCGAGGGTTTTACAGATACACTCTATAGAATACTTCGTAAATCGTGGCGACAGTCTCAAAGGTTCACCGACTTACTTTGGGAGAGGTGGCTTAAAAAATATTTGCCAACCCTTACAAAACGTGGTAAATGGTTCGCGAGGGTAGAATCTCTAAAGATTGGCAACATCGTGATAGTTTGTGATGACCAGTAACCATGAAATTGCTGGCCGAAGGGAATAGTGATTCGGACTTATCCTGGCTCAGACGGACAGGTTGGGGTTGTTGAGGTAAAGACCATAACAGGGATATATAAAAGGACCCGTGATAAAACTGTGCCGACTAGACTTACAACCTGTACAGACTCCGACTAACTCGAATTGACTTTTACTTGAGACTTGACTTCTTCACCTCCCGACCTTTTCTTTTTTCTTTATCTGAGCTTTATCATAGGTGACTTATGATCCGACCAACACAGATCCGACAGACTGACATTGGTCCGGTCAAGACTAACTTGACTTGACTAAGACTGAGTTGACTGAGTATTGCCTTGCAATACTGGAGATGGGAATGTTATGACCTTCTTTGACGCCGCCTGCTTGGTATAACTGGCCAGTTGGCGGCCGACTGACAGAATGTCTATTTTGAGTTGTCTTTTGTTTTTGGATTTGGTTTGATTTTTATTAGGACGAAATAAAGAGTCGTTTGTATCTTGGCTTTTTCTTCGTTTTCTAAAGAGATTGTATATTTATTTAAAATTTATGTGCTTTGTGACGTAAGGCATTCGTCATTAAAACTTATATTTGATTAGAAACATCTTATTTGTTTAAATTGCATAAGTGTTTTATAAAACAACGGGTTACATTAAAAAATACCAAAATATTTTCCATAAAGATGGCTGATTGAGTATTAACAATGACCGGATACAAATATTCACCTATTACGCGAGACCGCTGGGCGCCGCGCCACTAGAATAGTAATTTTAATGTGGCTGAATACTGGCAACAGTTGCAATAGTGGTCTGAATTTTTATCAGAAAAAAATAAAATGAGTTTTTTTAAATACTATTTTACTTTACTTTCAGTCTAGTTTTTTCTCAAATGTATTAAAAAACGTCGTTTGATATGCGTGCAGATTTGTCATTTTCACTTGTCTCGAGTCTCGTGAATAATGACTAACTTTCCGCACTTGTATCAAAAATAACTATATCATAATAGTTGATAAGGGATATAAACAGTGAGAGCTTACAGATTGTAGAGCCAGGTGATTAGTAAAACACGTATCAGCTTCGGGCGTTCGTATGTCATGACTAGGGTTTTCAAACTAGTTTCAATCCCGCATTTCTGAAAAAAAAAACCAAACTCAATATGGTTTCTGAAATCCCAGAAAGAAACGAGCTTTCCAAACTATTTCAAAAATAAATTCAAGTTCTTTATTAGGTCAAATTACAGCATATAGTCCCACTCTAAGCACACTTTTCTTCTCACAATGAGAGGGTTTGGACTGTTTTAACTGTCTGGGGAAATTCGAGCAATACGAATTATCGCAGGTATTCACAAACGTGTATCTGCTAGAGAGTACTTTGTTAAATATAGAATAATGACTGTAATTTCATTGTATATATACATCACTACTAGAGACACATGAAACAAAAAATGATATGGCGAAGATATCAGACATACATACATATAACACGAGAAGTAAACATAAACTAGTAACAAATAAAACCAGATTAGTAAAAACGTTAAAACAGGGCGTACATATAAAAATTAATATGTACAATAAACTACCAGTTAGTGTATGTGACTTGGAAATGGCTACATGCAAGCAAACGTTAAAATTTTACTTTGAAAATCACGCTTTCAAAAAATCAACGAATTTATGGATTCAAATCTAAGTGAATATTCATTGTCTTAAAAAATCATAATGTTAAGACTTTACTATTATGTATACCTGTATAATTTAAGTCTGTATTCTCTGTAATTTGACTTACCTATAGGCAATGTACTGTAATAATAATAATAATAATAACGCACACACTCAACATAGCCCCGCACTAGGGAAACCCTGTGTCGCGGGTGCTATGGACACACATAGACAACCACAAATTACACCCAAACTCACGAGAGAAATAAATGTAGGCCATACAAATATTTCTCCCGGCCCGGGAATCGAACCTGGGACCTCTGCGTGGCAGTCCGGCATGGTAACCGTTCGGCCACAGAGGCAGTTAAAACTATACTGTGTTGTCTTGGTGAACAAATAATTTGACTTTAACTTTGACTGTACTTGCGATGCGGGCTACAGCGGATTGGGAACTTCACACACATCATTTTAACTGCCTCAGTGGCCGAACGGTTACCATGCTGGACTGCTACGCAGAGGTACCTGGTTCGATTCCTGGGCCGGGAGAAATATTTACATGGCCTACATTTATTTATATATATTCAACAATAGCAACACTGGGGGTAGCGGGGTATAAATATACCAACCGTTCTGAACGGGCTCACTTAGCCCAATTCATGAAACAGGCATCGAAGAAATACTTCGACTCTGCTCCTCACCACCAGAACCCCCTCGTGGTGGCTGCATCCAATCACGACCCCCTCAGGGAACACCTGCACCGCGTACGTAGGACCCCCTCTACCAAGGGAAATCCTTAACGAATCTGACGACCCTATCACTCTCACCACTTTGAAGGCCAACTAGATCGCACATCAGTCCTTCATCTCCACACGCACCAACCGTCCTCGCCGGCAAGGTCCTAGAGCATCTAATTTCAGCACATACATAGATAGATCCTCTCCTATAGCATTTCTGGCGGAAGTCTTCAGTAGCACCTTGAGCCGATGTCCGTGTCCACTTGGGCGCCCTCAGGCCCGCTACTTCGTTTTAAGTATATTTTACGGGTTGTGAGCCTTCAGCTCTTCAGTTCGCCCTTTTCTTTCGGTGGCGCAGTCAAGGCCATCAGCGGCCAACTGCAAAGTGTCCTTCAAAAGTGGGCTGACTCGTCGGCCGAGTGTCGAGCAGTCAACAGCCCCTGAGGATGCCTCGTTTAGAGACGAAACACGTGTCGGGTATATTCTTGGTGGTGGTTTGTGACTGCAGTAGCGCTTGTGTTATTTATTTTATTAATTTTATGGGAAGGGATAGTGGGATAATTAACTGCATGAAAAAATATTCAATACAAGCGCAGCTATTTTGCACGATATTACCTTCACTGGGTTCGCGGTGTAGCAAATTAATTTACTTCCATTTTTATTAACATGTACTTCCGCCAAGTAACGCCTGAATCTACTAATTACTACATTTATTTATCTCGTGAATTTGTGTGTAATTTGTAGTGTTTTATGTGTGTGTCCATGGCACCCGCGGCACAGGGTTTTCCTGGAGCGGGGCTATGAATGTGTGCGTTATTTATTATTATATAATTAATTAAATTGCTTTGCAGATGTGTGTAGGTGTCCTTACGATGTTATCCTTAACCAAAAAGTTCGTGGTCAATTCCAAATTTCGTTTCGGTCACGTTTAAAATTCGTCGGTAGTTTAATTATTCTAAACGTTATTATAAATCTAAAAACAAGCTATTGGGTGTCTGGGCGCGCGCAACTTACGCCAAAATGGCTCAGCAATTTGCGCAAAATAGCTGAAAGTGACTGGATACATAAATCAGAAGAGTTTGTGGCGTGCCTGGAAGAGACAGCAGGCTGATGGTAATAACTCACTTAGGCTAATGTGTAACCATACTTATGCAGGGCAATTGAGACTTGAGGGTTTGACATACCACATAATTTTGTTTCTTATGCAATACATGTTCTCGTGGTGTTTATTAGTAATTCTCGAAAATATGCACTAGTTTCATTAGTATGTAAATATTGACTTACCTACACGTGCTAACAGTTGAGAAAAACATTTTAATTTTATTTATTTATTTACATAA
This sequence comes from Hyposmocoma kahamanoa, assembly GCF_003589595.1. Lineage (NCBI taxonomy): Eukaryota > Metazoa > Arthropoda > Insecta > Lepidoptera > Cosmopterigidae > Hyposmocoma > Hyposmocoma kahamanoa. Next base: position 21,160,773 of record NW_020653851.1, on the reverse strand, counting down.
TTTAATGCTTTTTAAATTCGTTTATATTTTTAACCGATTTCAAAAGAAGGAGGAGGTTTTCAATTCGATTGTATTTTTTTAGTATTTATGTTACGCGATAACTCCGGCGCATCTGTAAAAATATTTAAAATAAAATAAAATTTTTTTCTTGTAAAAAGGGTACCTCAGTATTAGTTCCATTTAAATTTGAAGAAAACATTTCACCTTTGAGGGTGGCAAACTAGGGGATGAATTCAGTTTCGCGTACTTTCCGGTATCCTATTTCAATAAAACTTGGCAAATATATGAAATTCCAGGAACTTTTAAGGTCGTTTTTTTTCTGTATAAAAAAGTTATTGAAAATCTGTTACAGTCTTTTCTATCGGATACTTTTTGGAGAACGCACACAGAAACGTTTCAGTTTATTCAATTAGTAATTTCTTTTATGAAATGAAATCTGGAACTCTTTGGTTTTTGTACATGCTACAGATTGGAAGTGAAACAAATATACACAATTTTAGATCCGAAAAAATAGTTTCATTTTCCTATGAAGATAAATGGTTTTTAATTGCATAGAACGTTAGATACTATCTAACCACTATGTCTCAAGAATACAAGATATTTATTCGCTGAAAATGTAGTTAACAATGCAGTGCCCACCTCACCGCTCAGCATGCATGCATCTAACTTGCGATAGTAATCGACGTGGCCCAAAAAAATCCTAAATTGAATTGACAGGAGGCGGGGCATATCGCTTCCAGAAAAGATGGTCGGTAGGGCCTAAGAATTTTTTAGTGCTGATCGCGTATTAGAAGACACAGTGTAGGCAGACCACCCCACACGGTAGACCTATGACCTTATGACGGTTACTAGAATCCTCTGGATGCGAGAAGCGGAAGGCCTTTGTGACCTTTTTTTAACAAAATAGTATTTTATGCAATCGTTGCGTGATGAGGCTTCGCCGAGTGGCCTAAGCAATAGGTAACAGATTTTAAAAGCTAATTATGTAATGATTGCATACAATACTTTTTCTACGAGTTCACAAAATAATGAAACATGACCAATGTTTAATATATATTTTGACAACAAATGAATTTATTCGTCATATATATATTAATGCATTTAAAAAGAGATTGAAGCAATATCTTGTTCACGAATCATATTATTCGTTAAATGAGTTTATGTGTGAAAAATAAAGGAAAGACTAACGGAAAGTTAACGTCGTTCAATTTAATTTTAAAACAATTATTAATTAAAATTTATTAATAATTTGTAGATTTAGTTTTTAAGCTTATTTGCAACACTCTGACTGGGTTATGTACGATACTAAATTTTATTTTAAGGCCTTTTTATATGTATGTGTGCAATATGAGATAAATACATAAATAAATATTTAGGCGAAAGCCTAACAAACACTACAAAACAAAAAACCAAAGAGATGAAAAAGAAGTGGCCAAGTGCCGCGTATATTTTAACCAGTCATATTTTTATGAATATGATTTCTTTAAGACCAATTTAACCATTATTTTAGACCAGTTGGAGCGCTTGAGTAGCATTCTAATTGATATTTTAATTAGCAAAAATAAGACGTTCTGTTTTTGAAAGTTCTATGTACGTACAGTACTATAACACTCATTTTAGTTAAGTTTATAGAACTGATGAACTTTTTCTGCTCAATGGTGACTAGCACAGACAATAAAATTTTGATTCAGAACATCGAGTATATAACCAGAAATAGAGACGAAATAAGGGCCAAATATTCCTGGTAACACATTAGCGATACAGCTGTTATAAATATCAACTCTCGTTTGCACTGAAATATAGACAGGCCAACTACTGACCTGTGCGTACGTCTCCGTTTATTACAAAAAATATTCTGTATTTATTGTAATAAAGATAATATCTTTATCAATGGGGGCTATTTCATTCGGTGGTGTGGGAAAAACAGCAAAACATCTAATTACAAAACAAACGGAATCACATTTCATCGGTAATGAAATATTAAATATGTAATTTTGCAATTTCGTCCATTATAGCAAATCTCAAGTTAACTGGTCGATTTGAAGTGAAACAGTTGACGACACCCGTCTACTGTTTCGAACTCGGGCTAGCCAATCGGAGCGCAGTTGTCACAGTAATAATGTGGCAGAATAGTTTTCAAACAAATAAATCGACATTTCGTCTCTATTTCTGGTTATATACCCGATGATTCAGAACTTAAAAGAGCGCCTTTAAGATACGGTTTATGAAATTATAATTGACAGATTAAAGTACAGGAGCAGAAAAACAATACTATTAGTAAGTTGTTACCTAAATTGTTTCACATTCCGTAATCAATCATGTGCTTATGGAAATTAAAAGGGTTCTTACCACAAAGCAATTTCGAATATCGCTTCTTGAAACATTACAAGTTACTTAACAGAAAATTAGTTGTTCCACAAAATTGCTTCCGTAATGACTCCTCGAATCCGGTGTCTACATTAACTAAATCGCCCGGGGACAGCTGAGTAAAGAGGAACATTGAATACCAAAGTTCAAAAATTAACACGTTCAAGTCAAGATGCCAAGAGCCGAAGGGCGCTTCTAATAAATTAAACCATTGGAGTGGAATGCTTTGTCAGTTCAGAAAGTAAACAAGTTGTAGAATCTCTTTCTCACAGATGGCGCTACGGCAAAAAAGTCATTAAAAACCTGCAAGAAGCACATAGGAAAATTCGTATCTGGTTCGTTCCGTGGCAACTGTCACGGATTGCCCGAGCTGCTGGTTCTGGTTCAAATCCAGCTGGATCGAACGAATTTTTGTAAGTGTTCGACCTTTGTTATTAATAATTTTTGGCTCAGTCGCTTCAGCTGTACCAAGCACAAGTCCGGTTGTGCATGGAGTACTGCTGCCACCCTTGGGATGGCTTTGGTTAGTCCGAAATGACATTTTCCAGAAATAACGTTTGGTCGAAATCCCTTTTTTGGTCCCCGCTGGGAGACGGCGGGGATATGTGGGACTCTCTCCTGGGGACTATGACGATCCCCAAGAGCATACCCACTAAAAACCTCACGATGTTCCTGCGCGCACCTGGCGCCGGAGCCGCGGGGTCCCTTTCAGATGCTACCGCGACTTCGGTGGTGCTCGTCCGCCTTTGCGCGGACCCCTACACCATCCCCCCCTTAATCATGGGGGGCTACCTGCACGGAGATGCCCCGGAACATTTGGGGCATCTACCGGCGGCGGAGGTCTGTGCAATGCAGGGGCAGGGTCTCCCAACCCCGCACCCTGTTGGACTCCGCTGATGGGACGCAGGCGGTCGGCGAAGAGCCGTCGCGTGCGTTCTCTCCGCCGACGCCGAATGGGGTCCGAGAGGGCGCTGTCTTCGCGGAGCCGTTCGGCTATCTCCTTCTGCGACATCACGTCCTCGCAGAAGGAGACCATCGCCTGAAAAAAACTCAACCTAACCTAACCGAACCTAATCGTGTCTGCGATAAATATTCAACATATCCTGAAAGGCCAACTGTTTCGTTATAATTCGGTTTTCGGTGTAATGAAAATTCGAACAAACGTTATTTCCGACAAAAAAATTTTCGACTTTGTGATAGGTTACCGATGGCTCTGCTACATACCAACTGGCCACCTTGGATTCCATTGACAACCGTGCCAAGAAACTTATAGGTGACTCGGAATTAGTAGATACGAAGCTGCAGAGCCTTGAACACCGTCGTAAAGTTGCCTGCTTATCGGTATTTTACAGGTTATGTCACGGAGAGTGTGCGATGGAATTACACGATTCAATTCCGCCTTCCCCTTTCCATCACCGGGGGACTAGGCGTAGGCTTGGGTTCCGCCCCTATGTTGTGGATATTCCAAAGATTCGCACGAAGCGTTACACTTCCTCATTTATATGGCAAATGGCAATAGATTGGAATTCCCTGCCTGCAGACTTGTTTCGTGAACATTATAACTTGGGCCTCTTCAAGGCGAGAGTGAATAGAGATTATTTAGGTGTGCATGCTCCGTCGTCGACCTCATCGTCACTTTCCATCAGGTGTGATGGAGGTTACATTTTATAAAAAAAAATTGTACATAAAGTATATAAAAAAATTAACATCGTGATAGTAGAACATCTTGACAGTCAACAAACTTGAAAAGCTGTAGTACCATCAATTTAACTGCCTCGGTGGCCGAACGGTTACCATGCCGACCAGTCACGCAGAGGACCTGTTTTCGATTCTCAGGCCGGGAGAAATATGTGTATGGCCTACATTTATTTCTCTCGTGGGTTTGGGTGTAATTTTTGATTGAAGCAGTCTCTCAGATTCTTCAACCAGGAGGTTTTCCTTCTGTAAAGACTACGTTTGCCTTGGGTTTTCCCCTGCGTTATTAGTTGAGGAATCCGGTATCTATTGCTCTTAATTACGTGTGCAAAATTCTGCTGGTTTCTCTCCTTTGAAGTAGAGAGTATTCCTAGGTTTTTACCCAATTAAATAAATGTATTTTCTTTCTTTCTTCCTTTTCTTTCAATCGTAAAAACCAAGAACTCAATATAAAAAAAGAAATCTGTTTAAACCGATCGGTTTTACACATTTAAGCATTATTGAATAAATGAATGAATGAATGAATGAATGAAATATTGTGATCTATTGGATATTGTTCTAAAGCTCGCTTAAATCTCATAAACCTCTAACTATTCCTGAACTTTTTTTTTTCTAAAAATGTGATAATTACATTCCTTTTATATGATATCGAGCAGTAGCACGAACAAGTCGTGCCTTTGTTGGTTAGTAACACGCCTAACCACGACAGTTGCAGTGTCACTCACAGCTTTAAATCACAAAGAAATAAGGGCCACCTCCACTGCGCCCGTAGTCTGAGGCATAAGTTGACAAGTCCTGTGTGCCTGTAATTCCACCAGCCCCCTTACCCTTCCAAAACGGAACGCAGATATGCTCACATTACTGTTTGATGGTAGAAAAAAGTAGCAGTGGGAAGCACTTCCCTTCCTTCCTTCTTTCACAAGGAGTTCTACTGCTAGTCTTCAACCAAACGGCGGAATTAAAAATATGTTTTACATAAAGCTTGTAAGCAGCAGTATTTTATTTGTTTGCGTGCAACATCCAGCAAAATCCCACAGGTTTTTTTAAACAAAAGTCTACTCCGTGATTTGAAAACGGAAACTGTGAGTAATTGTCGTAGGAAAATTTCAAAACCACTCACTGTGATGAAATATGGCGTCAATTATTTTATATTCAAGAGAGTTCAATTGGGTTTTATGGACGATAATTTTATATAATATCGGTTCCTTTTGCATTTTCATTCATTTTATAAAATTAGAATGTGTTTGCTCGACTTTTAGTACGTATTACTTACCATATGCGTACTAATAGTCGCAATGCTATTACAATAGTGTTATAACTCAAAATATGTGATATACAAGATTATACTATTCCTGAACGTGAAATTTGATTCTCTGCACCTCAATAAAACCGTCGTCAGAATATTATAAGAAACAATTAAAAGATGGCGCCGTCGGTCACTGTTGATGGTTTACTAACTTTTGTAAACGCGCTCCAATATTACATCTCTTTTAATTATGATTAGAATACGACAAAAAAGGACGTGTGTCGTGTCTTTAATAAACTTTAGCTTATACATAAACACATTTGTTTTTCATCGATTCTGAAAAAAAAAAATCTTATTAAAGTGACAGTGCGAAATACCGATTTACGTATTAATGAAAGTCGTGCATATTTTAGAAAATTAATAAAAAACATCGTACGAAATCGAAATTAAGATAAATTTTGCTCAAATTTTGTGAAAAGTTCAGAATGCAATTTAAACTAATTTGGAGTTAGTATATTATTAATTTACATTATATATTTAGAGGTAACATAATACAAACTCAACAGACAAGGAAGGCATGAAAATACATTCGATTATAATATTCTGGTTGTCACCAACGTTGGTGGCACAGATTACGGGTCTCAACTTCCGACTTCAATGATCTCTTTTCCTTTCTCGCTCGTTTCACTTCTTTCGTACCTACTCGCGTTTAATCTTGAACACTTTATGCTTAGACTTTTTTGTGTATATCCTCAATGAGGTGGAGATATCACCCTGTTAATATAGTAGTATATTAACTCACATTATTAATTGTATTTTTTTTTAAATCGATGAGAAACGAATAACTGACTTTCCGAGAAAGATTACCTATTAAAATTTATGAATAGGTTAAAGTTTATTACAGACATCAAAATAATTTCCTACTTGCCAAATATATTTAAATAATTAATAAGGGGAAAAAAATATTTTTGAGCAAGGACCGTTCTTCGAAGGAAAGTTTGTCTCATTTTGGATTCAGTTAAGATCTTTTAATTGTTTGTCACAATATTTTAAAGACGGTTGTATTGACGTGTAGAGGTTCAAATTTTACGTTCAGCAAGAGTGTAATCTTGAATTTCATATATTTTGAGTTAGAACACTATTGTAATAGCATGTTGACATTTTTTTCAATTTCCTATTAACGCGTCGTCCTGTAAATACTAACGATTTTCATATAATTATTAATACAAAGATCGAACACTCAGAAAAAATTCCTTCGATCCGGCCGGATTCGGACCGACGTCTTCTTGCATACCGTGCCAGACGCTATACCAACTAAGCTACGGAATGAACCAGCGGACCTCACGAATTTTTCTATGTGCTTGCGTCATATCTTTGTATTTGGTTTTTTCAACAACTTTTTAGTTAGTTTTTAAGATTTTCATACATTTCTTTTATTTTTATATAAATTTTGTTACGTATTATGTTACGTTATCGTAACATCACGTAATGCGTTGTTTATGAGACTCGCTCTTTTTGTCTATTGTTTCTTCTGGTCACGGCGCCGCTCGCTGCTGTAACTCTGAATAATCACAATAAATATTGAGAAAGTTTTTTTATGATACGAAATGACGGGACAAATAAGTTGTGCACCTGATGGTAAGCGACACGCCTGTCTATAACAATTGCAGTGCAACTTAGAACTTTAAAAGACAAACTTCTGAGGGCAGCTGCCACTGCGTATGTCACTCTGAGACTAAGTTGATTAGTCTCATGAGCATGTAATTTCACCAGCAGCCTGTAATTTGCCCTTCAAACGGCAAAGATAATAAGGTAGCAGTACTTTCTTGGACGAACTTTTTCACAAGGAGCTCTACTGCTGCAATAAGTATAATAATAAAGTATAGTTTCACTGTGCTAGACCAAATATTAGGGTACCAAGAAGGATACCAAAGACTTTCCTTCACAAACATTCATCTTACAAACTGAAACATTTTTAAAAATGGTAGATGAAAACACGCGTCTAGGACGCTATAGAATCATAAATGTTATGGATAGCGTGACGGGTAAAGAGAAATAACTTGATCCGTACGTCCTCTTCCTTCCTGAATTTAAGTATACCAATACTTTCTTTTCAATTTCATTCACGACCTTCGCAAACAAAACCTTTACCAACGACACTCAGGAGGCTGGTACTGCGGCAATTTTTACAGTTATGCTTCTTTTCCTTTGTACAGAGAAACAATGACGGCTACGCGCCAATCGATTGTGACTTTCTTCTAGCTGCGGTCTGACCCATATGAGGCATATGGGTCAGACCGCAGCTAGAAGAAATTCAGACTGTACCCTTAAACATCTTCAACAAAATTACATTTACACTTATTTCACTTGCTTTTTCGGTTTAGGAAATCACCACACTTATTAAGAATGGTGGTGAGACGGAGAACGAGAGTACGGGCCCTGCTTTATGCGAATTTCCGATTGCGTCCGTACCCAAGCAGCACACCCATATCTAAATATATATAATACTATAAGACATCTAATTTAATTCGATTGAATATTTTAAGAGTTCAAATTCCCTCAAGATATCTCAAAGAAGGTTTCTAGATAATTTAAAGTAAAAGTGGGCACAACTTTATTAATAGATCACAAGAGTGCTTTGAGAAACTATCTGTAGGTAGTGTTAAGAGTCATTCTTATCTTTTTTCTGAAGTAACCCTTCTAGAATGCTACAAGACCATTTGTAGAATGTAGACAGTTTTTATTTAGTCTTGTAGATAGTTTTTAGATAATTTATAGTCTATGATAGTTTTCTTAGTAATGCTATTTTAAAACCAAAATACTAAAGCGTTACAAACATAGGACGCAATTCTCTTAATACTAATAGACTTCATGTTTAATGGCTTACAAAATATAAACTATCAAAATTGCAACATGGCGAAATTAGATATAATATTTCTGACTTTTTCGCGCAATGTTTAATCGGTTGGAAAGCGCAAATTGACGTGCGACTTTAAATACATTGTGAAAAGTGATGTAAAACCTGTCATAAAAGTAATGCGCTCGCTAAATTTTAAATATTTGAGTATAAAATATAAACTCAATAAAAATACCTACAGTTATCGATTTTCGGTTTTAAATATTTATAGAAAGCTTAAATATACAAAATAACTCACAAAACAAACCATTTCCAAGAAGTTCTAGGCTTTTTCAACTTAGATTTACTTTTTAAAAAGAAAATAAATTTTTCTCGGCTACTTCATAGTCATTCTTTAAAAATAAAAATGGCGATAAGAATTTAAAGCTTTTTTCAAAACACTTTTTTCTATAGCTTTCTCTATAGAAAAACTTTAGAATACAAAAAGATTATTTTTACTTGCTTTAGTTTACTTGACCTTGTAGAACTTATACTCCTATGAAGTTTTTATGATTGTCTACAAAACGCAATGTTTCTAAGCGATTTTTTCTTTTGACAGTATTACAAAACCTTTATAAATATTAAGCGCATTATGCAATAAAAAACTTTTCAAAACACTAGGTCAAAAAAACAATTGAAAAAATCAAATTTGTCGCAAAAAAACGTTATTCTGTATAATTATATGGAATGTGTTATATATGACTAGAAAGGTGGATAAATTCCCTATCATATAAATATAAGGAATATTTTAATGACATACCTAACTTATATTGGAAGAAATAAAATTTTCATTATAAATTTGAGGTTATTTCTTTACGCCAACCACATTTCCCACAATGATTTCACTGTATTCCATTGATAGACGGCACAATACACATTCACAGCATTGAAGTACAGTAGTTTTCGCGCTCATTTCAATTGTTTTTATCATTTCACAACCCGGAATTACTTCACAATGTTTATTTATTTGTCAATAAACAAATGCCGGCCGTGACCGGCCCGAGCGCGAATTACGACTATTGTATCCAGCGTTGCCAATTTGTAGGGAATTCCCATCAAACGTCTCAAGACTACCTATTTAAACGTAGTGACATGTAAAGGAATATGAAAAAGCTAAAACTTTGAATTTAAATTGTAATGTCATCGCAGTACTGTCTAATTTTGCTTGCAACAATTGAAAGGCGTAAAAAAACACCATATTCAGCTTCTACTGGAAACTTACCGAAATGCACCATATGTAGCTTCTAGTGAAAAGTACTTGAACACAAGTATAATGGAGTAGCCTTTATTATTTATAAATATATTTTATATGTAAATGTTGAATTTTATACAATGCCATTCATTACGAGCTAGGGTGTCTGATTTTTTTTCTTGAGTTTCGAGAATTCTCGTACCCGATTTCTCGAGTCATTCGAGAATTTTTTTAAAAACCGTAAAAAATCAGCTCAATCAACTATAAAACTAAATGTGAACTTTTCGAAAGTTGTTTTGGCCTGGGTGTTCTGAGTTGTGCCCCGAAATAAATTCCATCGTTCTTGGTCCCAGGTTCGATTCCCGGTAGAACCAATTTGAGAAACTTTTGTAAATTGGTTCTGCTCTGGGATTCTGTTGTTCTGATACTCATGGGGAGTATGTACAGAGAGTTCCCTAGTTTCAGACCAGGTGATTGTCTTACAATGGAATACCAATAGCAGAACCATTTTGAAAAGTTAATTTGTTAAATTGATCCTACCGGTATCGAACTCGGGAACTTCTCATCCAGTGCCCACAGTGCAAACCGTTAGGCTATCAAGGTTGTACCATTTGTATTATTATGCATTGTTTGCATGTGAAAGCTACAAATTGCTTAAACTTTTTAAAAAAATCCTATTTAATTTGCAGTGTCAGTCTGCTTCAATTACCTTCTTTGTTTCTTAAGTTGGTATATTTTGTCATTCATCCACCTTTTGATTTTTATTGCATTTTGGCGGTGTAAGATGTTCTCTGTTAATACTTGTCACTTTCTCCTTAAGTTCAAGCTATGTTTACTGGATAAATTCCTGTATTCTCTCCTTTCTATGCACAGTTCACTCATTGATGTAATCATATACCAAAGCTTTAATATAAATTTAATAAAATTTGATATAATGCCTAGGCACCAAAAACCAGTTCTTACTAGCAATGTTGACAAAGCTGTTTTTTTTTAATTTTCGTAAGCCTTTGCTGGTTATGTACACATCCGATTGTCTGAAATGAGCCGAGCAAACAAATTTGTATATTTTCAGAATAAAATGTTCTTCTCGTCGCGATTCAGCTATTATATTTCTCCATAGTGAGCAAAGTATAGGTAAATATATCTCGAGGAAAACTGAAACAAATACATTTATTATGCCATGCCATAAGAAATATACCGATGTTTCGATTTTTTTAAATTCAAATTCAACGTAAAGCCAAACTTTCATAATCTTGAAAACCGATTCATAATAAAACCGTTATGCTTTAGGAAGTTTTGGATGCTTATTACAAAGAAAAGACTAAGTTAGCTTCGTTTGTAGACTAAGTTAGGTTTGTTTTGTAATATTCTAAAAAAAAACCTAAAAAAATACTTTCGGGATTATGGAAATTCATGCAAACGTTATTTCGGGCAAATGTATTTTCGGTCTTCTGATTCGTAACCCCAAGCCGTAGAAAGAGTACAACAATATTTGAAAGTATTACTAACATGTATTAAAAAATATTTTAATAATAACATTAGCATGAAAGCGACTCTATGAAATTTTTGTTCCAAATATTTCAAACGCTTGAAACGTTTGAAACAATTGAAATTGACGTGTTGGGTCTCGTTCAGTCTTTTACGCAAGCTATGAGTCGGAAAGAGACAGTTAGCTATTTGATTATTTTGATTGCTTTTGTAATTTATATTTACGATTAATTTAAATATAAATTAAATACTATATATACTAGTCATTGACTTACAAATAAATGGACGACGGGTCTAATACAAAAACCACGAAAAAAATGTCCCAAGTCAACCTATTCGAAATTTAAATTGTTATGTCATCGCAGTATCGCGCTGTCCGTAGAACAAATGCAGACTAAAGCGGAGTGTCGCGCTCTGTATACGATTTTAGCGCCTTACAAGTGCGGACACTTTTTAGCGCGGACACGACGTCCATATAATTGTAAGTCAATGATACTAGTGCATAAAATAACACTTTTAAATGATAACTATGATAACACAATGTAGTACTTACTGAAAATATTTTTACTGCCTCCGTGGCCGAACGGTTACCATGCCGGACTGCCATGCAGAGGTCCCAGGTTCAATTCCCGGGTCGGGAGAAATATATGTATGGCCTACATTTATTTCTCTCGTGAGTTTGGATGTAATTTGTGGTTGTCTACGTGTGTGTCCATGGCACCCGCAACAGAAGGTTTCCCTAGTGCGGGGCTATGTTGAGTGTGTACGTTATTATTATTATAGTGATTTTTGGGGATTTTGAACAATTGGCATTGGCAACGCTGATTGTATCGAATGATGTGACTTAATATCCAAGGTTTACCACCTCCACCAGATCTTTTAGTATTCTTTACTTTATCCATTTTGCAAAAACTCTTACAACGTCCAATAGAGTAAAAACCCTAATTGTAGTATGTTTTTAAATAAAATCTACTGAAGACGCGCTATAACGTGTTTGTCAATAAGTACAAACACTACAGAATGTCTATAAATTAAATATATCTAGAATAAACTTAAGAATAAACTTAGATATTAATAGGCTTTACTGGATATGTATAGAACAATTTTACTAAAAATAATCAGTTGTTCTACAGATGAACTTAAAATAATGACTATAAGAGTAAATCTTAAGAGAGATTACACTTAATTAAGTTGTTTGGTATTGAGAAGGTTTTAAAATTTGGACTTGAGTGAAATAAGTCTATAAGAACAACTTCTTTTTTCTAAAACCATTTATAGAGAACTATTATCTAAATCTATACCATATTAAGACTGTTTATAGATATAACAGTTTTAAGGCGTTTAAAGTGTGCTCCTTGGGTACGCATGCCGACGACAGCTTATCCTGCAGCTTGATTTTCATTGCCTCTCCCAATCGGAAACTACATCTCTTCCGAGTCGAGGCGCATAATTGTGATTCACAACTGGCCGATCGGAAACTTTTGATATTTCAAATCGGAACAGTAGTTGAGTTAAATCAATTTTAAAGAAAATTGGAAAGATATAGTAGGAATCAGGTTCATCTTCTCGCTCGGAAACCCATCTGATTTCGATTCTCGGATGGGCTACCCAATCGGATCGGTTCCGATTTGAATTAAAATCAGCCTGCTGGTTTAGAAACAATCAAACAACTGGTGCGACGGCGCGCGAACGACCGCGTCAACGGCGAATCGGCTTATTGCGTCAAGTGTGGTTAAACAGACAATTCTGCGTAATTTTTCATTACACTCGATATTTGGAAATCTTTTTAACCGACTTCAAAAGGAGGTTCTCAATTCGACTGTATGTTTTCTTTGTTTTTTTTTGTATGTATGTTACGCGATAACTCCGGTATTTGTGAATCGATTTTCATGATTCTTTTTTGTTGGAAAGGGGGTACTTCCATAGTGGTCCCATTTCATTTTGAAGAAAATCATCCACCTCTAAGGGTGGCTGTTCACGCATGAAGATTCATTTTTATAAATAGTACCTAAATTTTACTAAGGAGCAATTATTTTATTGGTTGATTTTGCTATTTCTCCAATTCAAGGCGTTTTTCTCTAAATATACTTTGAGTAGTGAGAACCAATTTTTATATCTCCAGTGTCTATATAGTATCTCCTGTATAGTGGCGAATTTAAGAATATCTCAATAAAACTTAGCCAATAGACGTAATTCCACGTACTTTTGAGGTCGGTTTTTTTAGTACTCTGTACTGAGATTACAGATATATCCAAGTCGCCAATTTGTATCCTTTTCCTTCAGTATACTAGCTATTATACTCTGATGACAGAATCATTGCCACTTTTAAAATTCTAGTAGCAGTAGAACTCCTTTTGAAAGCGTTCGTCCAGGGAAGCACTGCCACCCCAAGCAGCACACCCATATCTAAATATATACTATAAGGTATCTAATAGAATTTAATTCGATTGAATATTTTAAGAGTTCAAATTCCCTCAAAATATCTCAAAGAAGGTTTCTAGATAATTTAAAGTAAAAGTGGGCACAACTTTATTAGTATATCACAAGAGTGCTTTGAGAAACTATCTGTAGGTAGTGTTAAGAGTCATTGTTATCTTTTTTCTGAAGTAACCCTTCTAGAATGCTACAAGCTTAGAATAATAACGCATAGAATGATAGTTTCATATCAAACTGTCACAAGTGAGGCAAAACTCAAATTTATGTAGGCTAGTTTTAGTAGTAGGTTAATTTTCGGTTTTAGTGAATATGTATATAAAAATACAAGTTGAAACGCGTTACATCCTTGTGGAATGTGATGTTAGTATCTATATTATGTTTGTCTGACGTATTGTTACACTCATTTACCGCAGGTTTCGTCATTTTTAGATTAAATTTTTGAGCTGTTCGCGGTGCAAGTTGACCTTGAGCACTGACGGCCCACCCGCTCGTGTAGGCCCTTTGGGAGCGCTTCAATTTGCCTCACTTAGCGTGTGCGGACTAGGTTTCTATGCGTTATTATTCTAAGGCTACAAGACCATTTGTAGAATGTAGACAGTTTTTATTTAGTCTTGTAGATAGTTTTTAGATAATTTATAGTCTATGATAGCTTTCTTAGTAATGCTATTTTAAAACCAAAATACTAAAGCGTTACAAACATAGGACGCAATTCTCTTAATATTAATAGATTTCATGTTTAATGGCTTACAAAATATAAACTATATTTGTTGCAACATGGCGAAATTAGATATAATATTTCTGACTTTTTCGCGCAATGTTTAATCGGTTAGAAAGCGCAAATTGACGTGCGACTTTAAATACATTGTGAAAAGTGATGTAAAACCTGCCATAAAAGTAATGCGCTCCCTAAATTTTAAATATTTAAGTATAAAATATAAACTTAATAAAAATACAGTTATCGATTTTCGGTTTTAAATATTTATAGAAAGCTTAAATATACAAAATAACTCACAAAACAAACCATTTCCAAGAAGTTCTAGGCTTTTTCAACTTAGATTTACTTTTTAAAAAGAAAAGAAATATTTCTCGGCTACTTTATAGTCATTCTTTAAAAATAAAAATGGCGATAAGAATTTAAAGCTTTTTTCAAAACACAGTTGGGAGCATTTTGTCTTTAGCTTTATCTATAGAAAAACTCTAGAATACGAAAAGATTATTTTTGCTTGCTTTAGTGTAGTTGAACTTGTCGAAGAATATTCCTCCTATGAGATTTTTATGATTGTTTACAAAACGCGATGTTTCTAAACGATTTTTTCTTTTGACAGTATTACAAAACCTTTATAAGGTTATACGACAAAAATGAGCGCTTTATGCAATAAAAAACTTTTCAAAACACTAGGTCAAAAAACAATTGGAGAAAACCCAACTTGTCGCAAAAAAAAACGTTATTCTGCATAATTGTATGGAATGTGTTATAATATGACTAGAAAGGTGTATAAATTTACTATAATTTGAATATAAAGAATGTTTTAATGATATACATAATTTATGATGGAGGAAATAAAATCTTTTTATTACAAAATTGAGGTTATTTTTTCACGCCAACCACATTTCACACAATGATTTCACTGTATTCTATTGATAAACGGCACAATTCACAACATTGAAGTATAGTAGTTTACGCGCTCATTTCAATTGTTTTTATCATTTCACAACACAGCAAGAAACTCTAGGGGTTGCTCTTTGTAAATAACATTTGTACACATTCAACATTTACAATATATATTTTTTTTATTTGAAACATCAGAGATAGAGACTACGTACACACGTTTTAAACCTCGTGAAAGGCAAATTTTGTATATCAACCGGAATCTTGTTATAGAAGCGTATACATTGCCCCTTAAATGATTTTTTGACTTTGTGAAGACGACTATCAAGAAAAGCTAATTTATTTTTATTCCTCGTATTAATGTTATGTCTGTCACTATTTTTCATTTAGAAATTACTATTCCTTTTAACATAAATTACATTTTCATAAATGTACTGTGAGGCTAGTGTAAGAATGTTAATTTCCTTAAACTTATCTCTCAAAGATACTTTGGGGCCCAGATTGTAAATTGCCCTAACTGCACGTTTCTGCAGGACAAAGATTCTATTGATATCGGCGGCATTACCCCAAAGCAAAATGCCGTATGTCATTAGACTGTGAAAGTGGCTGAAGCAAACCAATCTAGCGGTTTCAACGTCTGAAAGTTTCCTTATTTTTTTAATCGCGTGCAATGCAGAGCCCTTTTGATAACTTATTTATATGGGGACCCCATTGCAATTAAGCATCTAACGTTATACCTAGAAACACAACTGTATCCACAAGATTCAGTTTTTCGTTTGTATAATTCAATCTGTTTGTATAATAAAAATAAATAAAATATAGCTCGTATTATTCATCTGATTGACTAGTTATTCCACGTGTGCACGCCCATGTAATATTATTTAAACATGTTACCACCTGATTTAGCCTCTTGAAATGCATATGAGTAAATCTATGTATGTACCTGTAATATCTTTGTATGCTTAATGTTTGACCTGAAACAGTGAAACTACCTATACTAATTTTGTTACATGTCAACTTCTATACAACTATTTTTTCACAAATAAATAAATTATGGATATGATGAATCACCATGTGGTTCTACTAAATTCTTGTTCTTGTAAAATATTTAATACCATTTTAATAATATTTGGCTTCAAATCTTTTACTTTCCTGCGACTGCTATTTTGTATTTCCAACCACTTTACCGGAAGGCATTAAATAGTTTTCTGCCAAACAATTTATTTTTCATCGTTTTAACCGACTTAAAAAAAGGAGGAGGTTATACGTTCCGCTGTATGTATGTTTTCAGATTTCTCCGTCAATTTTTGACCGATTTTGAAAATTCTGTTTTCGTTTGAAAAAAGAATCCAAGTCAGAATCTGATAAGGAGATTCATGGAAATCGAGGAAAATCCTCAAATTTTATAGGTATGTCAATGTTCATAACGATTTCGCCGTCAATTGTGGACCGATTTGGAAAATTATTTTTTTGTTTGAAAAGGTATATATACTATATTTTTTGCAAATAAAATTCAACTTTCCACTTGACACAATACATGTAATCAACAAATTACCGTAACCATGACAACCAGAAAAAAGTATGAAATGTACAAAGGAGTCCGTAACAGTCCTATTGTCACCTGCAAGAACTCAGAATCTGATTAGGGGACCCCATGCAAATTGAAAAAAGCCGATAATCAAACTTTTGAGGTGGTTTTTGTTTTCAAGAAAAAGTTATTTCTGTGTATTTGTTTCCAACTGTATTTTCTTAGCACGGTTTACACAACCTTCGATTGCGTCTAGAATGTACTATACACGTTCGCAAATTATTTTTCTTATAACAGTAAGGTAAACGAGAAAGAATAAACACGAAGTTATGCACGCTACGACTGATCCGAGCACAAAAGATATACAAATTGATATACATGAATAAACGGTGACGTAGAAGAAAGAGGTTACAAGTCAGTGATATTTTCAGAAATGAAATTTTTCCATCTGATTCACTACGGGTATCTTACTAAGTAAAACGTGGAATCTTTTCGGGAAATGATTTATTATCGTGTGGCATATTTCGATAAGAATCTGAAATATTGTTTTCTTTTCTGGTTGACATCACTGGAGTATCATAGTCGTAAGTTGAACGACGATATTTTTAATAAACGAAAAGCTTTTTGTAGCTATTCACGTTAGAGCTATGCATTGCGTTGGCGGCGTTGTGATGCTTGAGGTGTGACGCTGCTTTGTACTGCATATAAATTGAGGAACATCGGAACAAAAACCGCCAAGTCACATTTTCACTTTTTCTTTTTTTTTGTCAAACAGTATGTTTTGTTCGATTCTATGAGCAATATCCAACCACTAAATCCGTTTTAAAAATATGTTTGAAATGCACGGATCTGAACTCAAGACTAGATGAAATTGGAATAAAAAATTATGAGATTTATAGGTTTTGGTTCCGAAGCTCCTTAATTAGAAATACATACCACACGACGCGTTGAAACCGCGCGCGGACACAAGGCCCAGGAGACGAAGCGGGGAGGGTTGCTGCAGTACGTAAGTAAGCTGCGCGTAGCGTTTCGACACCGGATTGCTCGTAGGACACTTGGTGCGTTGAAATCATAGCGTTGCGATGACACCGGGTTTTAATCGGGTTAAAACCCATTAACGCCCAAAATCGAGGGCAAAAACTATTTACAACTAAATATGTGTTGTAAATCGAGTTTTGTTCAATTTGAATAATATTGTTACAAAAGTTTACTGCTTTCTGAACAAGACCTTTCAATTGAATCGATTCGCTTGAAAATCGCAACAAACTAAATCGATACAAAAAAATCGTTAGATCGTATAAACTTTAATCGATTTCCAAAATAAAATGGAACCGTAATGTGCATCCTTAATAGTGGGAAACCACAGGATTAGCTACAGGTGCGTATTGTGTGGAGTTGCCTCTTTTTCGTCTAATCTAACAAACACCTCGTTACAAAAAATTATGTTTATACATAAACATACTACGCAGTGAAATGAAAATAAAACAAGCAGTAAAAGATAAGTTTGTTTGCCCAAGAAGGCATTAGGTAATGTTAATACCGTAATAGACATACATGCCATTTCATCTCTCGCCAATATGGGCTTTGTAGGATGGTGATAAGAGTTCTATTCGTACGATTATCGTTTAAGCGACGATTTGTTCAGTTACTTTATGAAGAGTGTCAATTTTGGGTAAATTGAACATGCACTCAGAAATGTAATGTAAAAAGTATGTTTTTATCCACTAAATGTGTTCAAACCATTTCTACTGAGAGTCGAATTTCTGCATCAGCCCAAAAACGCTCCAATGGCTCGTGTTCTCGAGGTAGAAGAAATTGGGTTTACTTCGTCTCTTTCACTGACCCAGTCCTTATCTACCAACTCGAGAGATAGGGAGTTCCGTGGAAACTACGGGCTCCCTGGTCAGACCAGGGTATCTACGGCGGACGTCTGGGCCAAGCCCTCCGCTAGTGATACGCCTTCACAGGCGTCTCTGGGGGATCCGGACTTGGATACGGACACGCCGTTGTTTGTGCCTAGCTATAAGGATGGACACGTTCGTCTGCTTCTGTAGAATGTGGCCGGGACGTTCAATCCGCGTGCAACTAGCGCATCTTAGTAGTTGTCTAGACAAGGGCCTAAGGCGAGAAAGACGCGTGGGGCATGTGATTTGCCCTTTAAGTCGGAAGCTATATCCGGACATTGTCATAGGGCACTGATAGAACTAGGAGAACTAGAAGGAGGAGGAGCTAGATATCCTCCAGTCCTTCCAGTTGTGTAGGTTTTTGGGAACTGGAGAGACGCTTCGGCGTCGGGAAGTGGGCGTGCCTATAGCTCCAGTACTTACCTATCTGTAAAATAGGTAGGGAGCTGTATGTGCACAAGGGGTAGCACCTTGACTGGATGAAGTTGATAACGACTTTACGTATTAACTGCACGCAGTCGAAACCGACTTCTTGGAGCCGAGATAGACTGCATGCAGTTAATGCGTGAAGTCGTAATTAACATCACGCAGTCGAAATCTCACGCATTAACTGCAAAGATGCAGTCAATTTGTTAGCAGCCTTAGATGTTAGTAATGCAGTCTTGCGAGGTTGTTAATATTTCACATATAAGCCTATATAAATGACTGCTGTTCTCCAGGGAGACTAAATCGGGCCTATTTTGTCACCTTGATTGGCCCATACGGTTTTTCTAAATTATGTAAACTTCCTCCGACATTCAGGCCGTCTATATTATGTTTTATACATATATATATATATATATATATATATATATAAAACACCATTTTGCCACGTGCAAACGTGTTTTACGAGATGGTAATAAGAGCTTGTTCGTACGCTTATATGTTTTGTTATTACATGCGATGATTCTTCAAATTAATTTTGTGAAGAGCGTAAATTTTCTTTCACTTGAACAAAGACTAAGAGATGCGATGAAGAATGACCGCACTTATCTGGTAAATGTATACACGTCATTTATACTAAGCTTTGAATTTCAATATCAACTCAGGTTTGAGACGGTTTAGTGTTCTTCAGGGAGAAGAAATTGGGCCTAATCCGGTACCCTCACTGACTCAATACAGCTAACATCCAGAATACAGTTTGTATTCCTTAATAATCAATTAATTTTTGTTTTTATCAAGTAACGCGACTATACTTGCAGTGCTATTCTAAGTTTTAAATCGCAATGATAGATCATTGCGATTTAAAATTTAGAAGCGGCACTGTCTGCCACTGCGTTCATGGAGTTTTGACCGAAATGTTACAGCTAAATAAAATCCAACTCCGGTTTCACATCGCTTTTATTGAAGTTAAATTAAATATTATTCTCTAAGCTCACTATCGGTTCAAGACTGAGCTGCTCGCCCCTATCACGGATCTTTTATAACTTTTTTTTGAGGTTACACCTCACACACTACCGCCATGTATTCACGCCTAACTTCACACGGTAGTGTAATGCATGGCGATCTGTATTGGTACTAAAGTATTCAATACAACAAGTGAACAAGTCATGCTCGAAGTAAGATGCGAATACGACAGAGGGATCCATAGTGGTACTAAAATAGTCAATGGAAGAACTAAATTTAATATGATAAATTTTGTACACGACATGAGGGAACTGTCGGTGCACGAAGTCAAAAATAAAAGCAAGAATTATTACACATGACCTATAAGGAGTCCGAAACAATGACAACTAAAAAGTGATAGAAACGTGAAATGAAAATTCGAAAACGAACACATACACACACGCACGAACACACACATAAGTACACACATACACCTACGTATTATAATAGTTATTCTCATGTCAGTTGTTGCACTTATAACTTTTCATATTACTTTTACTTTATTAATTGTAGTGCATTTTTATTTCTTATTCATATATATTTTATTTTATCTTACGACTTTGTATAGAAGAGATGCTGTAATACTCGTCCACTGTCATAAACGTCTTGCGTGATAACCACACATAGGCGTGGCCTAGTGTGGTGATCAGAGTTACAGCATACAGAAAGTTGTTGTATATCGATGATTCCAAGGTCGGTTAGTAGACACCACATTGTGTCACTCGTCGCCGATAAGTGCAAATTCGTGTAAATAGGTAGTAACCTATTTACACATAACTAAGTATAGATTTTTTTATATTATATTAGATATATGTTAGATTTTAAGATGTCATGGGTCACTGCCGTTGCGCCCATCACTCTGTGACGTAAAGTTGACAAACCCATGCGCTTGCAGTTTCACATTCTTATCTTTCAAAACCGGAACGCGGCTAATGAAATAGGTAAAATGGCAGAAACGAAACTAGCGCGTTCTTCGTATTCGTTCCGAATTCGAGACTATAGAAATCTAGAAAACGCGGACTCACTTTGGATGTCGCTTGTGCACTAAGTCCAACTCGAATTCGAAGAAATACGAATATCTCTTGTACACCTAAAGATAAAATGATCCCTGTGAGATTTCGGACTATCATTTCTCGGATTCGGAAATGACACAAATCGGACGTAGTGCGCAAATGCTCTTAATTTAACATGTGATTAATAATCGAATGTCATTGAAAAATTGTTAACGGGGAAGCAGAAAGAAGGACCTGTTTGTAATTACACTCACAACGGACTCTTCGACTAATGTCTCAGGGTGACTGGCGTAATGGAATGCCTGAAAGGCGTGTCGATTATCACCTATCGCACGACTTGTTCGTCCCGTCACATGTTATCATAAAAAGCTTTACGCTATACGCGATCTTTCACAAGTAGTTCTACTGCTACTATGATAATAAAGACATAATTACAATAAAATAATACGATCGACTGATCTGCGCATGGGTGTGCTTTTCAACAAATTAACTGTGACGCAATTCGTATAAAATCGCAATTTTCTCAGTTTTTCATCTTGTCAATCGTTTGTCGAAAGCGTTTGTCATTCGTTTTCCAACTGAAGATCGTGAAAGAATTGGGAAAGTCTAATTGGTAAATTATTGCTTACGCAGCTGTGAAATTATCTGTCCCCAGGAACTGCGTTAAGGGGTCACACCACTTGTAGGCACGGAATTAGCTTAAGCCAGTCAAGTCGGTTTTCGATTTGATATCCAAGTAATATGAGCGAAAAAGATGTGCGTTTTCGTCGGCGTTTCGAGCGAAAGCGAAACATGCAACGTCTAATTTTCCCTTATTTTTTTAATTAATTTATTTTTTATGATATCAAGTGACGTGACGAACAGGTGGTATGCCTATGGATGACAGTTTCAGGGCCAAAGAAATTCAAAGAAACGTCGCTTTGTAGAAGAAAAACCTACTAGTTGCACAATCTGAGGGACTGGTTCAATCTTAGAACACGTTCCCTCATAATAGCGGCAGCTTCAAAAATAAGGATAGCCATGATGGTTGCCAGCCTTCGTAAAGAAGGTTTTTATGAATCCTATCCATAGAAGCTGTAGTGCCACTCATAGCTATAAATCGCAAAGATTTTGAGGGGCATTGCCGTTATGCCCGTCACCCTGAAACATAAGTTGACAAGTCCCATGTGCTTGTAATTTCACCAGTAAGTCCCTTACCTTCAAAACCGGAACGCAATAATGCTTAAATTGCTACTTGGCGGCAGAAATAGGTAAGGTGGCTGTACTTTCCTGGACGAACTCTTCCACGAGAAGCTCTACTAAATTATGTGCTACTTATATACTATATTATATACTTATTTAGACAGATAACTTTATTGCTCACACAGAAGAAATGAAACAGTATAAAAACAACGTTAAATTAATGTGAGCAAAGGCGGTCTTATTGGCGAAGAGGGATCTATTCCAGACATCCTTTGAGGCAGAGGAGAACTAATCAAAGCGGGAGACACTTTGATTAACATCAAAGCGGCTCTATAATTTCTTTGTTCTAAATATTTCAATCGCAAGTGGTCCGAACGATTGAAATTGACGTATTGGATCTCATTCTGTCTTTTGCGTGTGCAATGTGTAGAATAAGGACAGTTAGATATTTGACTAAATTGATTGCTTTTGTAGCTTATGTGCAATTTTTACAAGTTTTTATTATACAGTACGGCGTGATTGACAAGCGCGGTGGGTCGACCAAACGGAGACTGACGCGATTGATGCTCTGTTTGGGGTTTAATGCCCTATAGGTTCGGACACTTTTTAGCGCGGAGCTGACGTCCATTTATTGGTAGATAAATGCTTTTTTGGCTCACATTGCATTTATTCTTATATTTATTATTATAGCTTTCTGACCAACTCAAACCAGTCCATTAAATGTGATGACTCCCTTTATCAACGCTTTTTATTGACTTCTACACTTCAAAAGAAGTCGTAGCTTTAAATGACAAAAACATTGAACATTTACAATAGCGAATTACAGAGCGACAATACCGAGTACCAATAAGCTACAATGTGCGTAAGCCTTCCTTTTGAAGTGTCAAACGGCGCCTTATATGGGTCTCAACAGATTGCGATTACCTTTGATGTGTGTCGAACACTTGGATTATCTACTTGATGATATTTTCCTATTTCAAAGGATTTCCTGAAACGTGAACATGTTTCCTAAAGTTCTTTATGAATTACGTAACTCCTTTAGTAAATTGGAAATGAAACTATTTTTTCGCGTATATTTGTTTTTTCAAACAAACTAACGTTTCGGGTCCCATCTTATCAGCCGCGACCATCAGACGTATAAAGGGCCCGAAAGGTTTCAAGTTCCTTCGGGCCCGGTGCCTACAAACGGGACAACAACGGGATTTTTATGTGACGATTAATAATAGACCTTAATTGCATGATTTATAGTTAAAATTTCAATAGAGATGGTCGTAGGTGAAAAAAATGCTTAGGGATCCGAGCCGGCAGCCTCTGGAAAACTTCGGTAGCCTTCTGAATACTTCGGCAGGCTTCAGGAAGCCGTGTGCGACAACGGGTGAGCGGGGTGAGGGGAGACAAGCACAGCATGCTTCGGCATACCTAAAGATACCGCGGCATAATTGCCGCCAGTGTGCGCTTACGTATAGGGATGCCGCAGGCTCCCTTTCCGTACCGTTCCGCCAATGGGCGACGGGCCCTAGTAAATTTTCACAAAATTTAACAAAAAATAATTTTGCTTATTATTTGTCAACGTCAAAGTCAAAGTCAAAACATTTATTACATTCACATTGCTACAAAATTACCACTTTTCGTGAGAGAGTTTAAAGATTCTACGAACGAAATTAGTCGTTAACATTTTATGCTTAAATATGACAGTTATGAAATTACACACGTACATAATTTCTTTCGTGTAGTTCGTATAATTTTTCAAGCGCAAGAAGGTTTTCTATTTGACTGTATTTTTTGTATGTATCGTACGCGACATTTGTAAACCGATTTTGTTGATTCTTTTTTTGTTTGAAAGAGCGCCTCAGTATTGGTCCCATTTATTATTGAAGAAAATATTGCACTTCGTATATAAATCTAGAAACTTCGGACCCATTTCGGAGGTGTCGCCTGTGCACTAAGTCCTATTCGAATCGGAAAAATACGAATATCGCTTGTACACCTAGAGATAGAATGATACTTCGGACACCTGTTACATTTTAGACCGTTATTTCTCGGATTCGGAACTGACGTAGTGCGCAAACCCTCTACATGGTAAAAACAGATTACTTAGAAAAAGACAAAATTATTTTTATGAAGACAAATTTATTAAATCCAACAAACGATCCTCTCCTTATAGACGCTAGAGAATAATTACTTGATAATAGTAAAAAACGTCTCAAAAGTGTATTTTAGTTATAAGACAGAAATATTTAATCCAAGAGCAAATTAATTTATTTCAAGTCACAAAGCTACTATATATTCAACAAAATATTTATTAATATTTTGAGAAATTGCTCTTTCTTATTAGTAGAATTCCTTTTTTTCTGTGTAAGGGTGGCAAACTAGGGTATGAATCCGGTTTCGCGCACTTTCCGGTAATTTAAGTTTCCGGTCAATAAAATTTGGCAAATAGACGTAATTCCACGAACTTTGAGGTCGGTTTTTTAATAATAAAAATGTTATATTACTTACTTTCATGTGATATAAGCACTTTTGACATCTCACATGAGGCTTTATTATAACCTAATCATAAGTAAATAACGATTATAGCTGCAATACCTGGCAATCAGAACGGCAATTATACGTTGCAATCTTGTACCACCACCGGCGACGCCATTATCGCCGCGGGTAGAGAAAGTGCTCAAGTTCACCGCTAACTCAGCAAAAATCGAAAGTCAACCATTTATAAACAGTCTCTTTACTACTTCTAACCTTGTTAACTTAGTCAACTTAGAACACAGCGAGAAACAGAACGTGTTTTTAACAACCAAAGGTAACAGCTCCGGTAGCCGTGATCGTCTAGTGGTTAGGACCCTACGTTGTGGCCGTAGTAACCCAGGTTCGAATCCTGGTCACGGCAGTGTCTCACTGTCGCGGCGGAGCTGTTTTTTTTTTCATTTCAGATAACAATTAAAATTATTTACACACGATTTAGACTACAAGTACGTACATAAAATAACATTATAGAATAATAACATAGTCTTCCGTTTCAAAGCGTAAAAACGGCCATTCTACATATTTTGCAATTTTTTGAATACACTTACAGGTACATTTTGCGGAACACTAGTAAATCACAAAAATAGTGCAGTGCTTTTTTTTCAAAACTCTGGTCGGTTACTTTACTTTTTATTTTAGTTTTAATTTGAAAATAAAGAAATAGTCAACTGTTTTTATTCGATTTTGTTTTTCATTTATTTATTTTAAATTCTTACGAGATATTTTTCCGAATCATTCGAGTTGATTTTGCGTTCTTGTTTATTTCGTAAACTTTACTTTGAAGATGTTTAGTTACTTATTGAAAAAAGTGATACATTTTTTTAATTTTTAGCTTATTTGTCTAAATCGATATAAGTTGTTACAGATTTGCGAGGTGGATTTTTACTTTTTATTCTGAAAATTGTTACCCTAAGCCCACAAATGAGAAATCCAAACAGAAGGACAAACATCTCCGGATAAATTCAGACAGTTGGTAGCCCTACATCTGCATGAATTGCTCATTTCATTAATTACCCAGTAATTATTTACTTAATTACTTGCATAAGATTAAACGTTCCTTGAACGATACACTTTAGTTTCTTTGTAGAAGTAACTACACAAAATACAATATAAAATTGATGCGTTTCACGTTCAATTTAATGTTAAAAGTTTAACATCGTTATTATATAAAGCGATAAAATATTCGGTACAATGTAGCAACATCGCAACCGTATGAACTAACTTTGAAGTTGAGTACGTTACCATGCAAATTATTTGGAAGACATTTTAATGCATTAAGTTCGATCGTAAAGAGTTTTTATGTATACTTATTAAGAGGGAGCAGAGGAAAAATTCCTAATCTTCGATTTGATTTTAGAGGGGCATATCCACTTTAAAGTTAAAAATAAAATATTGTATGAGTAACTACACGATATATTCAAGCATAGACATTAATCAGAAACATAAAACAATAAAGTTTCTACGATAGATAAAAATCACGAAATGACCTCTAATTTTCACATTTTTTCGATTTATCCTCGAAATGCTACAGGTTATTAGGACAAAAATTAGATAATTAATTATATTTATGCATGATCGACAACTGTCACTACGGATTTTTTTTAATCCCTTTAGTTTTAGAGTTATTCCGCTAAAACGAATTTGGTACTTTTAATGCGCAAAATTCAACATCTCCTGTCGCATGTCACGCGAACTTCAGGCATATATTTGTTTCACAAATTTGGGCGGAGCCAACGTCAAAACTTTTTTGGCATGAGAGCTCTTAAGAGTATACATATACAACTTCAAATGGCTTTGGCTGATTCCGCAACAGTGAAAGTGTTGAATCAATTGCTTTGGGAATAAATACAGTAAAATTGTGGATATACACTGATTACTACACGGTGTGAAAACACGATTTCTAAAAATTTTTATGGTAGAAAACAAAACACAAACTTACCTCGAAATTTGACAAGAAAACCCATTGACTTACAATTATATGGACGTCGGGTCCGCGCTAAAAAGTGTCCGCACTTGTAAGGCGCTAAAATCGTATACAGAGCGCGACACTCCGCTTTAGTCTTCATTTGTTTTACGGACAGCGCGATACTGCGATGACATTACAATTTAAATTTCGAATAGGTTGACTTGGGACATTTTTTTCGTGGTTTTTGTATTAGACCCGTCGTCCATTTATTTGTAAGTCAATGAGAAAACCGCTTAATTCAATAGGTACTTTACATATTACCAATGATTTTTTTTTATGTCAACTGAACTAAATAGAACACAATATACGATATAAATTTTTCAAAAGACTTTAATTTCTTTTGCAAAAAAATTAATACTGAAATAAAGCCAGTGTCCCTGTCGTTCGACCCAAGCAACATGAATCGTACGGGAAAAAATTTAATTCGAGCTAAGGTAGTATCGATTCTTAATTGCTGAACATTGACTTACAAATAAATGGACGACGGGTCAAATACAAAAACCACGAAAAAAAAGTCCCAAGTCAACCTATTTAAACGTAGTGACATGTAAAGGAATATGAAAAAGGCAGTAATGAGAGCATTACTGCGTTCCTGTTTTGAAGGGTAAGGGTGCTGGTGAAATTACAGGCAGTGCTCATCGGGTCTTTGCTATTTACAGCTCTGAGTGGCACTGCAACTGTTATGGATAGGCGTGTCGCTTACCACCAGGCGCACAACTTGTTCGTCCCGTCACTTTGTTTCATAAAAAAAACAGGTAGTTGGTGTTGTTGTCTATAGTAAATAAAAGTTATTAACGGCAAAATTGGCGGATTGTCTTGCCTGAAAACAGCTTTCTTCACAAATCATTACGAGAACTTTGAGTCCGCGCTAAAAAGTGTCCGAACTTATAGGGCGTTAAAATCGTATACAGAGCGTCATTCACGCTTTAGTCTTCGTTTGTTCGACTGACAGCGAAGCAAGCAAAATTAGACAGTACTGCGATGACATTACAATTTAAATTCAACGTTTTAGCTTTTAAACTACGTTTAAATAGGTGGACTTGGGACATTTTTTCGTGGTTTTTGTGTTAGACCCGTCGTCCATTTATTTGTAAGTCAATGTTTATTTTTATTATTTTTGACGTAAAATTGACAACGATGACTAATATTGTTTATTAAAACTGTTTTGTTATAGTGTAACTGTTTTTCTTTCATCTACCATTTTCCTCCATACAAACCACTTCCTTCGCTTGTTGTTCAATCTGAGAATCCTTCGCTTACTTTGGTTTCAATACAAGTACTCGCGTCAACAGCACCTTTACAGCCTTACATAACAAATAACTACTTGTTAAAAATGCAGTAGTTATATATTGATATTTTATATCAGCATTACGGATTGATATCTTGATTACGGAATATGATTATGAAATAGAAATGCTGAACAATTCTAAATTTGAAGCGCTTCTGTTCAAACTGCCACAAATACAACAATACACACATCTACTATTTGCTATCATTTTTTAAACGGATATTGCGAAGTATATACGGGTGAAAGTCAATGTTACCCTGAGGATCGAGCAGTTGTAATAATTCATTTACATTTACAGAATAATAATTCATTTGTAGTAAGAGTAGCAACCCAACATCTGTCTACCTTCATGAAGGATGTGTTTTGGCCGAAGGGTGCGTGTAGCGACGTTTCCGAGACTGGCTACCGAACACCCACGTTATGTCACACGTCGCAGACAAGACGTGTATTTTTTTTATAAAAATAATTAGTCATTACTGTTTTGTATAATACAAGGAAAGCGTAGTCGTGGCAGAAAGAAAACCTCGTGGTTGAAGAATCTGAGAGACTGGTTCCACCTTAGCACACGTTCCCTCTTTCGTGCAGCAGCTTCAAAAATGAGAATAGCCATGAAGGTCGCCAACCTTCGAAGAGAAGTGGCACACTAAGAAGAAGAAATGTTTTATTATATTGTTATGTATGTTAGTCTATAAAGTATTTATTTATGAATCTCTGTAACCTGAATATAAATAAATAAATAAAATAAAAAATAAACATCTAACGACCGCTTCAATCTATAAATTAATAGCGCGTGTGACGACCCGCGTTGTGCAATGGAGTGCACCCCGACTTTATGCGAATGTGTGCGTCCGTACACGACGCGCGGTGAGCGTGCACACATACAACCCGCGCTGCTGCGTTTGTACAGAGTTACCGTACTTGATTTATTGTATTATGACATTATATGTATTACCTGCATAAAAATATAATTATGACATAATTTTTATACAGGTGTACTGTGGACCAATTTCACATAGCGAGTGTACAACGCATATAACGTGCAGTGATATCTTTAGGATTCTGTTAAGTCTTCCTAGCTTTTGCAGCGCCTCTGGCAAGTTTACGTGTGTAGATGGTTTTTACGCAAAAAGAAAATGCGTCACATGTGTTGCGAGCACCAGTGGTATCTTGAGGATGATAGCAGGAAAAATGGACTCGGCTGTCGTCCGTAAGATCACCGTGCTACACGTGGACATATAATAATGTAATTTATTCAATTGTTTCCCTTGTTTCTACTAACTTAGTTCACAGGATTGTTACTAACAAATATGAACCAATTGATCTGCTAATAAATGAATTTGAATTGGAATTATTGCGACAATTTTTGACACGTGTACGTTGCTGGTTAATGGATTTATAGGGGATGGGTTTGTGTTCTTTCGTTTAGCTGATTATGTCACTTGTTGGAAACGATTTAACCAAAATAGTCTAATAAAGGGAGCCCCGGCCTGAACTCTGTCATTTTCTTTTATATTAAAACATCAATCATCTTATAACCAGAGTAAGACTGATTTTGTATCTAATACTATTTTTCGTAGGATTACGCAACCTCTTTTCAGTCTCGGCTTACAAAAGATTAAATATTAATTGTCTTCAATGTAATGGAAGCGTACACTCTTTTATATAAAAAAGCTTAACAATGATTAGAATTTTTGACTGTCCTTTGTCAAAAATTCTAATCATTGTTAAGCTTTTTGACAACGAGTCAAAGTCCTTTGCTTGTTGAGCACGATGTTTGCGGAAGCGCGGATGGACTCCTACTCTATTATATTGCTGAAGAAAGAGCCATTGCTGAATTGAATACGTAGAAAAGAAAATGGATGGATCTCTAATGACGCAACTTGTTATTGTAAATTCTCATTGTGAAAGTATTAATGAAGTACTGCCACCTTAACTATTTTTATAGTAATGTGAACATTACTAAGTTCCGGTTTTGGAGAGTAAGGATGCAGGTGACATTACAGGCACATGGGATTTGTAAATTTACGTCTCAGGGTGATGGGCGCAGTGGCCCATAAAATATTTGCGCTTTAAAGTTTTGTGTGGCACTGCAACTGTTGTGGATAGTCCCACTACATGGTATTTTAAAAAAAGTTGTGAAGTTGTGCTCAGAGATTTCAATCAACAAGATTTGAGGGTCACTGAACTCTGTATAGTTTATCGAGTTCTTAGGTTCTCGCGAATGTTACACGTAGGAAATGAAACTATTTTTCCGGATTTAAATCGCGTATATTTGTTTTTCACACAAACCAACGTTCCGGGCGCTTTACAGGTCTCATGCATCCCAGCGTAAAATGGAATGTTTCTTTGCAAAATTAAAAATAAGGTATTTAATGAATAACTTTTGTAACTATAGTGGAAAAAATAGGGTGGTTTGCATTAATATTAGACATAACTGGTTGATGACTGTACGACCCCAGTCAACTCTGACCATGGGACCTGTAAAGGGCCCGAAACGTTCGTTGGTTTGAAAAAACAAATATACGCGATTTAAATCCGGAAAAATGGTTCCATTTCCTACGTGCATAATTTGTCAAGTCCCGTGTGCGTGTAATTTCACCAGCACGCTTACCCTTACGCGGAACGCAGTAATTCTCCCATTACCGTTTGGTGGCAGAAATAGGTAGTTCTACTAAAACATTTTTTTTTTAATTTATTTATTTCAGGCCACATGAATACCTTAAAGACTAACATATATACATTATAATAACACTATTTCTAACTAATCTACACGAATTGCACTTGTCGGCGACGTATATAAAGCTTGATGACTTTATAAAGCTTATAAATACAAAGTTCAACGTCTATATTTTTTACAGACAATTTTTAGTGAAAGAATAAACGAACGAACAAAATCTCTTTAGTTTTAGCACAAATATTTTTCCATTACTACTCACCTATATGAAGTCTTCGTACGACAAAACAAAAATTTCTATTTTCTGTCGATAAAATGTTAAGTAGTTGAAGCTCGTATTGTTAAAACCCTTTCGATTTTGTCGAGAATTGCGAGCCAAATCCTTTTTCCCGCTTGTATGATTTCTGCAGTCGGGTTTTCCAAGAAAATATTCGCCGATCGAGTAAGATATTTACAAAGGGTACTTGAGCGGACATAAAACACTCTATTTTCTATTTTGCTCGGACTGACCGGAGCACTTCTAATTTAGCTGACATATTACGTAAACTGCAAATTGTATTTTACATACAATTCACAGTTTATATATTTAAGAATCAATACAGTAACTAGTGTTAAAATTGGAGTTTAGTTCTTGTCCAATAATTTTATTTAAATCAATACGACATAATTTTTATTTTTATCTTTACACATAACATAAACCCTATATGATGTGTTCAAACACCGCAAATTACGGCCAACATACAGATAAACTGTTTTGTTAGAAAAAATTTCTTATCTGTGAAATTGTTATTATTGCATAATAATAACATCAAATTCGATTTTATTATTATATATTGAATTTCGAACATCTCTGAAAAACAAAACAATTTGATTCGACCTCAATTCTAATATCAGTCGAGATCAAGTTTTATTCGAAATGAAAAGTTAATAGCAAACAATTTTGACAAATTTCACGCCAAGTAACGCGTGATATCGAACGATATGATAGTTGGGGCCGACTCTAGTTTGTCTATGAATTTAAAAAAAATGCTATGGTTGTGTGACATGCGTGAGAAAAGTTTTCATTTACCACCATTTCGCCAGTCGTAGCATGCGGTTCCTGAACACATCACAGAGAGCTTATAATAAACCAATGTATGTAACTGTACATGATTAGGCATTAAAACACTCGTGTGATGTTTTTACCCACACTCCTATTTTAATGCCTTTAAACTACTATTATTGAATATCATGATGGTTTTTATTATAATGATAATTATCTTTTTTTTTTTTTGAAAATACTTCAGTAGTTTGTTATTATTATTGACACAAAGATCGAACTAATACAAAGAAACATTCCTTCGACTCGGCTGGACTCGAACTATCGACGGTTACCTTATCGTGGCTACCGCTATGCCAACAGCTCCTCAAGAACAGGAACCTAATTAATTTAATTTAAATTATCTATATAGTTATTTACTGTTTATTAAAATACCTACTTACATAAAACAACTTAGATTAATGCATGTTTTTTTACATTATTTTTTCTTTTCTCTAAGATTTTCCGATATCATTTTGTGCGTACATTCTGCCCTTCCCATTAATCCCAAACATTTTAGCTCTTCGAGTACCGCTTAGCTGTAGATTTCACTCGGCCTACATGAACTAATTCCACTACTTAATAAAAAAAGTCGAAAAATTATAGTACGAACGAGTTCCTATGATAGTTTTACTCTCAAGATACTGCGCTCCACGCCTCGCTGACACACCCTAGTGCGAACTTCTTACGCTTCGTCACAGACCAAGTTATAAAATACGCGTCTCTGCTGTTCAATAATAGATATAATTATCGAAATATTATTTGCACTGGTTAGTCTTATCGCTTAATGTTTCGATTACAATAGGACAAAAGAGTGAGCCGTCGCGGTAAATGCGGCTTTCCACGGCCCGCGCCGCCCCGCATCGATTTGTACATGCGAGCACGGGGCGGCGTGGCCCGTGACACCACGCCGGAAGCATGTCGCATGTGCCATCTATATAGCGCAAACATTTAGTTTAAACACTTTTTCGCACTGACAATTCTAAATATCAGTTTCGCGTCTGGATACAGTGAGTGTGGTGATGGTAAGCTACGCGCCTGTCCATAACAGTTGCAGTGCCACTTAGAGACCTTAGATCTGAGGGGCAATGACACTGTGACATAAGTTGACAAGTCCCACGTGCCTGTAATTTCACCGGCACCCTTTCCCTTCAAAACTGGAACACAGTAATGCTAACATTACTGCTTGGCGGCAGAAATAGGTAAGGTGACAGTACTTCCCCGGACGAACTCTTTTAGATGGAGCTCTACTCATTAATTCAATATCATTAAAACCATATACGCTTTTAGTGAAAGAAGTTTAATGGTTCCATTATCCTTTTGTAATTGAAAGGATAAGCCATTCCAAACGATAACATGCAAGTAATACTTCTTCAACTATACCATTGTTAGTCAGGAAAGGGATAAAATGCATGTAAAATTAAAAAATAAAAGAAATATAAAAAAGGAAAAATACGGTTCGTTTGTACTCGCGCGTCCATTGTTTCGAAATGGCAACCAGAAGAGCATTAACAATAGTAGTTACGACGCACTTGGCACACTTTACAACTTCTACAACCCTAGTTTATTACCATTTTATATATTCATAGCTTTTACCTAGGAGTAATTGAAATACTTCTTCCCACTCTGCGTATTATTACACTGTGCTTAGTCTGTTCAGATCTACACTTAACATTGATCTTAC
The DNA here is from genome assembly GCF_003589595.1 of Hyposmocoma kahamanoa. NCBI lineage: Eukaryota > Metazoa > Arthropoda > Insecta > Lepidoptera > Cosmopterigidae > Hyposmocoma > Hyposmocoma kahamanoa. The sequence continues at coordinate 21,127,579 of NW_020653851.1, read as the reverse complement.
AACCCAATAAAAGTGCACAATATTGTATATTACATGTACAATATTGTGCACATTAGTATTATACGGGTCATAATTGCGTGGTTTCAATATAAATTTAAAGAAAAATGTGTTTCGGTCGAATTCAGGAAAATGAAATCGACATGTTTGTTAGAGTAAGAAAGCAAAGATCATTGAACTTTGCTTTTCTGGGCCAGTCTTTACCTACAATTTGATTTTATGTAAACAGTCGTCTACACGATTACTTTTTATTGCAGTCGATGTAAACAAGCTATTCATTCATATCGTCCGTTTCGGTCTTTTATCTCGACACAATGAATATGGCTGAGTACTGTAGCAGATAAAAATGAAGTGGTATTAAAAGGTCTGTTGTTGATATTCTGACTGCCTTTTCAATTAATTAAATGTCACATAATACTTTCTTTTATGTTCTTTTTCGGGTTTGAAACAAAAACCAAAGCGATTTCGTTGATGCTGGATGGACGCCAGAGAGCACTGGACAGGAAGGCGCCTCACTATGAATTTAAGTGATTTCATATAAGTATTTTTTTTAAACTGATTTATGTTTTAAATGTTTTTATTAAATTGATATTCAATTATTTTTTTGTGAAATTACTCCACTAGTTTGTTATAATTATTAATACAAAGATCGAACACTCAGAAAAATTAATTACCTTCGATCCGGTCGGATTCGAACCGACGTCTTCTAGCTTACCATGCCAGACGCTATACCAACTAAGCTTAGTTTAGTTTTTAGTTAGCACAAAAAATAATTGAATATCTATTCAATAAAAAAAATTTAAATACAGTGAATAGCGACATCTCTTGCCAGGACTGGTAGCTGTAAAGATATTAGGTACCTTTGTAAATGAGAAATCTATGATTTATCACCCAGTTAGCTGGGTGATAAATCTTTCATAGATTTCTCATAGATGGCGCTACGACTAAAAAGTCGTTGAAAAACCAAATACAAGGATACGACGCAAGCACATAATAAAGCCAACTGTGACAATAAATCCCAAACAGTATTTAAAAACCTCGAAAGATCGACACAATTAAAAACTGTATTTTTTTTTTTATTGAGAAGAATTTAATTAAAAGTTAATCACGACATCTCTAGATAGGGTTTGTTAGCTGTAAAGGTATCTAACTGGTTGACGAAATACTTTCATAGGTTTCTCATAGATAGCGGCACGGCTAAAAGTCGTTGAAAACGAAATACAAAGATCCAACAACAAGCACATAGAAAAATTCGTGAGGTTCGCTAGTTCGTTCCGTTGCTTAGTTGGTATAGCGTCTGGCATGGTAAGCTAGAAGACGTTGGTTCGAAGCCGGCCGGGTCGAAGGAATTTTTTCTGAGTGTTCGATCTCTGTATTAATAATTATAACAAACTAGTGGAGTAATTTCACAAAAAAAATAATTGAATATATTCAATCAAAATTTACTTTACAATTTATAGCGACATATGGAATCAGGCCTGGTAGCTGTAAAGGTATCTAACTGGATGACGAAATACTTTCGTAGATTTCTCATAGATGGCCCTACGGCTAAAAAGTCGTTGAAAACCAAAGTACAAAGATTCAACAACAAGCACATAGAAGATCGTGAGGTCTGCTGGTTCGTTCCGTGGCGTTGGCATAGCATCTGGCACGGTTTGCTAGGAGACGTCTATTCGAATTCGGTCGGACCGAAGGAATTTTTTCTGAGTGTTCGATCTTTGTATTAATAATTATAACAAACTAGTGGAGTAATTTCACAAAAATAAATTGAATACTTTTTTAGTTTTTATTGTACTATCTGACAAACAGATCTAAATGATCTGTTTTTGGTAGTAACGTAGTAAGTTCAAACATGCAAGCTTCCGTCTCAACGATCCTCACCTACGTTCCTGCATTTTGCATAGAGTTTTCATCGTTTAAAGTGATCTATTTAAATATTTATATATTTGTTTGAAAGAAAATGTAATGAATTATTAAAACCCATAGAACAAAAATTGTTGTAAATCGCGTATATTATTTTTTTTTTTCAAATAAACCAGCTTTCCGTGTCCTTTAAGGATCCCATGGTCACGGCTATATTTAAAGTTAAAAATTGTCTGCCGACAAATAGCAACAACGGGGTAACAAGCGACAACAAGAGATAACAAGTGACAAACGGAAATGCGGCAACGAGGCAACGAGGCTCTTTTCTAGGCGTCTTAATAAAGTTATTGGAAGAAAATATACGTATATCTTTTGATAAATAAGGATAAATGTAAGAATGTATCACAACGTATAAGAAATATTAATAACCTCGCCTTGTTGCTAGACGGCGTTGGGGTCAAAACAGAATGCGCTATCGAAGTGTCTACTAAATTACCATTTTAGTTGTGGAAGGAAATTTCTTTGTATCGAATCATAAGGCCTATGAATTGCACTCCGGTACTTTCACCTGCTGGAATACTTAGATGAAAATTCATAGAATCGTCGGTCTTCATCATCGATCGCCGGCTGCAGCTCCACCTAGTGGGACAATCTAATGTCAATCATACAATTGCGTCAATATACGCCTTGTGCATTTGGAGACTCGGGCGTCTTTCTTCACCCTCCCTCGTTACGTATACCTGTTACGAGTAAAAATTTCATTTGTTGTAACATGGATTATTATAAAGATCGAAAGACACACAAAGAAAACTTCCTTCGATCTGGCTTGATCCTAACCAGCGACCTCGCCATACCGGGGCTAATATTGATTGGATTTTTTGTTTGTGTTTGTTTTGATGTTTGTATGAATAATTACAATAAACTAGTGGAGTATTTTTATATTGATTGCAATGAATATTATGACGATTTACTACCGTGATATTCATTTGTTTTTGTGAAATTACTTCACTAGTTTTTTTACACGATCTTGTGGTAAAGCGGATTTGAATTAATAATTATAACAAATTAGTGGGGTATTTTCACAAAAAATATATAAATATATTAAATATCATAATACTAACACACACACTCAGAAACCCGTACTAGGGAAACCTTGTGTCGCAGGTGCCATGGACACACACATAGACAAGCACAAAGTACACCCAAACTTATGAGAGAAATAAATGAAGGCCATACAAATATGGAAATATTTGTATGGCCTTCATTTATTTCTGGTCCGGTAGTCGACCCCGGGACCTCTAATCGACGAACCAGTATGGTAACTGTTCGGCTACAAAGGCAGTCAGTCATCAACAACATGATATTCAATGAAATAATTATTGCTACATGGATTACGAATACTTTTGGTATTTATTTAGCTGTTCCAAGTTTTTTATATCTACCCGTTGTCCTATAAAAGCGCGTTTTTTGTATGACAAAGTATCACAGCCTAAACAGAAAGTAACACAATCTTGATCCTACTTAGCGTCACCCTAGGTTTTATTCCTTACCTGAAAACACGCTTTACGTAAACTGGAAAATACACCAAATTCATTGTTACGCAAATTACAACCGAAACTTTCCCCAAAAAAAAAAATTTGCAGAAATATTTTCTCTGTACCAAATTATCGTGGGAAATGAATATTATTCATTATGAGTACTACATATGAGTTTCAAATCACAGAAGAGATAATTTTGGGGAGTACCACAAAACGCTACAAAATTTATTCAAATTGGCTTAGTTACGGAGTTTCACGACCCGAACGACAGTTCAAGTGACTTTTAACATTCGGATTTTCTAAAAAAATATCGCAAATTTCATATTAAATATCCCATTTATTACGATTTAAATAGATATTAAAATTTATTTCAAAAAGTAACACTCGAAAGATTTATCTGCGAAATTATGCAGATTAAGCACAAAAAGGTGTGGAAGCGTTCTAATCGTGCATTCGTGCGTAAGTGCCTAAGATCTGAGGCGGGATTTTTTCATTGTAACCCAGAATTTATCAAAATGGAACATTGTAAATTTTCAGGCAAATATTTCACACGTTCGTTCATGCAACTCTGCAATTCTTATGGTAACGGTAGAGCTTTGTGAAAGAGTTCGTCCAGGGAAATACTGCCATCTTACCTTATATTAAGGGTAAGGGTGCTGGTCAAATTACAGGCACATGGGACTTGTCAACTTATGTCTCGTGATGGCGGGCGCAGTAGCAGTGCCCCTAAGATCTTTGCGACTTAAAGCTTTGAGTGGCAGTGCAACTGTTACAGATAGGCGTGTCGCTTACTACCAGGCTCACGATTTGTTACCACCATCACTTAGTATTATGAAAGAAAAATACTTGCCCAGATCAATTCAAAGAGCGCCACTGTCGAGCGCCGCCAATTAGTGAAGTAAGACGCAACGCTCGGCTGCCGCGCCACTGACCTGTAGCCTGTAGCGGTTTTATGCCATGGGGTTGAATAGAAACTCTTTTGTTCGTCGAAGGCAAAAATACATAAAAGAAAAGGTAAAACGTTAAAAAAAAGAGCAAAACAGAGTAAAAATTAGGATTGACAAAAAACAACCAATCATTACATGCTACTCTCCATGCCCCGTCGAATAGGTCACCACCATAGGAAAAATATCTATGGTACCTCAGCATATGTGGGGCGGAGCATACCCCGCGCGATTGTATCGCTGCACTTGCGATTGCATCGATGCAAGCGCCCATAAATCTCAAGTGTAGCGATACAATTGCGCGTTCGTATCGATACAATCGCGCGCGTGGATCGCGTTTGCATCGCTGCCGTGTGTGTAAAGGTAGACGAATATCGCCTAAGGCGATTAACACACTGCACCACGCCCTGCGACGGAGCGCGAGACGCGGAATCACGCGTGCGGTGGCGGAGACGCAGATCTGCGTCAACGCGTGGTTTAATCTGCGCAGGGGCAGCGGTCTAGCGGCCTTGCGTCACTTAAAGTACTCGCTTCGCATTTGATCGCCGTAGTGATTGATATGTAGCCGAGATCTTTCTTTGACAAGAGTGGTTAATAATACAGAACTCATTCAGGACACTGCAGTTATATTGTCTATTTGGTATTTGTTTACTCAAATAAAAAGACACCGAAGATATTGGATAGATCCCTTTTTACGAATCAGATTGATAAATGGATAATTTCAACTTCATTATAAAGTTCTTAGGTTTTCGCGATTGTTACACATAGGAAATGAAACTATTTTTCCGGATTTAAATCGCGTATATTTGTTTTTTCAAACAAATCAGTCAACCGTGACCAAGGGACCTGTAAAGGGCCCGAAACGTCGGTTTGATTGAAAAAACAAATATACGCGATTTAAATCCGGAAAAATAGTTTCATTTCCTTCATTATAAAGGTTTAAGAAAATATGAAGATAAATTTGGTCGATTTTCAATAGCAAATATAAATTTATCGACGTCGAGATCTGTTGTAGAAAACTGAACATGTCCTTATGCATAGAAAACTGCGCGGTAGTGCGGAGCGCAGTGTGCCGTACCCTCCGCCCTCCCGCGCGGAGAAGCGTTGTCAGTGTGTTCGACGGCGCGTGTTTTCCATACAAACTGAGGTACTTCAGAACAACGTTAAAAAACGCAGCTCCGCGCTCCGTCGCGGGCCGCGGTGCAGTGTGTTAATCGCCTTAGCGACTGCATCGCTGCTAAACGTCGCCGTGTGTAACCTACTCTTAGTCGATGTCGCACGGATATGGGTATGTCCACATACAATCAAATATATTTCTATAAGAGCGTTTAATTATTGTTATGATTTAATCTTTTTGCACAATACATTAATGCACAAATGGCGGACTTAATGCCATAAGGTATTTATTACCACTCAACCATTGGGCCACATAGAAAAAAATCAAAAGATTGGTGCTACACTTAAAACAGAAAAAAAAATACATGCCTAAATGTTATGGTTAATTTATACAGTATAAAATAAACATATATAATAATAACCTATATATATATATATTATATATATAATAATAATATATTAATTAATAATATTATATAAGTACACATAGCAACATTATGCAGAGTCTTGATCTAGAAGATTGTCGAAAAGATAATTGCGCAACATGCGCTTTATGCGTTTAATACAATTTTTTTAATAATTACATTTATTATAATATAATACAAGGATCGAACAATGAGTACAAGCTCCTTCAATCCAACTGGATTCGAACCAGCGTCTTCCAGCAAAGCTATGCCAACTAAGCCACGGCACGAACCAGCTTTGTTGGCATAGCATCTAGCACTGTTTGCTGAAAGACGTTGGTTCGAATCTAGCTGGATTGAAGGATTTTTTTCTTAGTTTGCGATCTTTGTATTAATAATTATTACAAACTAGTGTAGTAATTTCACAAAAATAATTGAATATCATGGTAAAACATCGTGTCATTAAATAAAAACTCAAAAATTACAAAGTATGTTAAAAGCTAAGGGTAGGTTTGAAACTATAGTGCGCTGTTTTGTATCGGGGATTTTTTAAATTTTAATTTAAGTATTTTTATGATCTATATAAAACAAACTGGTGTTTAAAACTTTAAAATTCAAAGTAAAATGTGTGTAATAAACTCATTGTCAAAGTATGTCAGTACTTTTAAATTATATATATTAAAATCTCCAATTAAATGCGCTGTTTCACAAAAATTAGAATTTGAGGCTTTTCGAATAGGATTTTTTTCGACAAACAACTCGTACCATCGCTTAACATCTGGTAGATTGTGGCGAAGCGTCAGCCTATTTTTTCATAAAAAAAACCGGTAGAGTGTTCGTCCCTCATTTTTGATACAATTTCCGGCTGTTAATTTGCATATTTTCGTCCAATTTAACAGATTCTGAAATTCTACAATTCAAACCGGTTAGCACGTGTTACACGGTTGGGTTCGAAGGTATTTATTTTTTGGCCAAAATTTAAATTTTATTCTCCGACAACTAACCAAAACTCGCTCACTCAAAAAAGTAATTTACAGTCATGTACGTAATTGCTATAACAAGCTGCTTTTTTGCTTTTCCTACACAATTTCACTTTGCATTTTCACGTTGGTAATAATAATGAGTGATAATCGATTTCAAAAATTAGAAATTAGCATGTCTTTCAAAAATGAAAAATATATTCAGATGCAACACAATCCTATTGTAGCTCGTGCGTTAGTATTTCTACAAAACTATAGAGTTGTTCTGCTAGCTGAGTTCCTTTCACTGCGAGTTCGTTCTAGTATCATAGTATCAGAACTTGAAAATTTTGATTTTTTGGCAGTAATATCGGGGGCAAAGAACACGGTTTCCCTACTTGACATAAGTTTTGTTTATATTGTTTTGTTTTGTTTGTTTAACTGCCTCCGTGACCGAACGGTGACCATACCGGACCACGCAGAGGTCCCAGGTTCGATTCCCGGGTCGGGAGAATTATTTGTAATATAATCTACATTTATGTCGCTCGTGAGTTTGGTTGTAATTTGTGGTTGTCTATGTGTGTCCATGGCATCCGCGACACAGGGTTTCCCTAGTGCAGGGCTATGTTGAGTGTGTGCCTTATTATTATTATCACTATCACTGTCACTGTCACTATTATTATTATTATTACAGTGACCTCTAGTAATGAGAGCGTTATTGCGTTTCGGTTTTGAAAGGGAAGGGTGCTAATGTAATTAGAGGCACATTACATTTTCAACTTACATCTCGGGGTGACGGGCGCTGAGGCAATGCCTCAGATCTTTGCGATTTAATGCTCTTTCCACCAGGTGCACAACTTGTTCATTCCATCACTTGGTGTCATAAAAAAAATAGTAGATTTGTGTTTATCTATTATATCTATGTGTGTGTCCATGGCACCCGCGACACAGGGTTTCCCTAGTGCGGGGCTATGTTGACTGTGTGCGTTGAGTGTGTGCGTTAATTAAACAGCAATATTACAAATAAACGATTATTTAATTGAACTTGAATGTCAATTCTACACGTGACTGAGGTCGGACTACATAATGCGCAGTTATATTTTACAAGCTTTTATTTTTTATGAATTTCCATTTCTTATAACTTATTAGAATTACTATTGCCTACTGTTTTTAATTTTGTAATATAACACGGATTAAAAAATTAAAAGTAAAACTTTATTTTATAAAGTTCTAGTGTGCGTGGCTGTTGGCGCAGGCGTCATTGCCTCGGTCTTAAACGACGGTTTTATTTTATGCACTAGAGCATAAAATCCTATTTTCTGCAGCCTACATAAGTACGAACTTTAAAAGCACGAGAAGTGAAAATATTATTATTATAAAATCAATCATAATAGCAGTAGAACTCCTTGTGAAAGATTTCGTCCAGGGAAGTACAGTAAGCCGTAAGTCACATTACCTACTCCTGCCGCCAAACAGTAATGTTAGCACTACTGTGTTCCAATTTTGAAGGGTAATTGTGCTTGTGAAATTATAGCCACATGAGACTTGTCAACTTATGTCTCAGAGTGAAGTTTTGCGATTTAAAGCACGCCTTGTCCGTCCTTGACTTGATGTTATAAAAAAAAATCTTCCAATAAGGTACGTACTAGAGCTATACACATACATGGGGGGAATAGAGAACGATCCATTTTGTTCAAAATACAAAAAACAGCTATTGCTACCTCATCTTCATAATGAACAGAAAGCGTCAATTTTAGGCGTGAATTAAGCAACCGCGTGAGTAGCGGAAACGGAAGCGGCGCGCCGCGTCGGTACACGCCTACCGCCATATGCCGCACTTCCGGTAGCTTTATAGTTAGAATACATCTTTTTGAACGAACATTGTGTTCTAAAATACTGTCTTATTGGTGATTGTATCATTGTATTTATTCATTACACTTATCATTTATGTTATAAAAAAGTTAGGTAAACGATTATTTATTATTTTTATATATGTAATTACTATATTATATAAGTATATGATATGGTACAAGTAAAAACTTGATATTTTCTAATGTAACAGACCAAATAAGCTAAAATTTGGAGCAATGAGGCAATATTATGTTAATATCTGAAAGATATTCAGTATATGATATATCGATGATGGAAATTTGAAACGTCACATGTGGACATTTTGTCGTAAGGGAAAATGATCTTACGACAATATGTCTTTTAGGACATTTAAAATTTCCACAGTTGATATAAGATGTAATAATTTCGTCGATGTATCGAATTTTGAACTGTCGTAAGCGACATTTTGTAGCAAAGAACATTTTCCATTTCGACAAAATATTCCTTACGACATTTCAAATTTCTATTTTTGTTACTTTCAAAACGCTCTACTGTAAAATCGTGATTTGAAGATAACCGGTTACTTTTTGCTGCCGTTGCTGTAGGCTAACTACATTCAGCATTTATGCTCAAAAACTTTCAAGAAACATGGCATTAAAACTACATTAGAGTCGAGCGCTTGAAAAATGGCTCATCAGTCTTAAATATTCCACGCGTTCAATATTAAATTTTCCTCTAACCACGTAACCTGAAGCTAAGAGGACATACACGGAAACGCTTTCTTTTTCCAAAGTGCAAGTAATTTCAGTGTATATTTATAAAAGTGCTTTCCCCAGGGTCGGGAGAAACGAAACAAGAGAAGCAAACAATCGATTGGAACTCTCGTAAAGTAATTCCGAAACAATATTAATGTTCCTTTATTCCAATATTCTTTTTATTATTATTTTGTGGCGTTGTTATTTTTTTAGTAATGTTATTTAGCGGTACGAAGTTTGAAGAGGAAATAAATTTATTGATTGGAGAAAATAAATGGTTCTACTCCATTTCCTATCTACCATTAAAGTCAGTAATTTCTTACATTACATGTAATAATCGCACCCGTACTTATTGAATACAGCGGTTTACTTCTAATGTTTCGAAGCAAGTTTGTGTTTTTTTTTCTATTATCCGCTCACGCGATGCGCTCCTCCTACCGCAAAATGGCAGCTATTTGGTTTCGCAATCAATGGCAGTTCGCAGCAAATTAGAAAAGCATTCAGTTTAAATACAACTTTTTATAAATAAAAATTATTATTCTGCATTGCTAAATAAATACCCTCCGTACTACCAGAGTTAGTGTTTACTCCGTACATCAACCTGGTGCAGCAAGCGAACAGCCACAGGTGAAGACTGAAAATCAGCAATGTTGAGTCTTTAACCTTTTTGCATTTTGTATTGTCTTTAATTATTTTGATTCCTTTGTTTTGTGGAGAAATAACTGTCTTTATTTTATTTTATTGTTTTTTATTTTGTCTGCAAAAAGTACAACTTTTCAGGAAAGAGGTCTAAAGATTCTACGAACGTAATCAGTTCATAATTTTTTCATGCCTATTTACGAGAGCTGTAGAACTTCACATACACTTACATAATTTGTTTAATGTAGGTAGTTTACATTATTACTCCTGTATTATAATCTGTCAAGCATAATTTACCGTATTTTTGCTAATTAAAATATCAAATATAACCTCAAACACTACTGCCTCTTGAATTACTACTACACACTACTTGGTTAAATTGGCCTAAAGGTCTTACAACCGGGTCATAAATTTTTATAAAAAAAAATTTTGGTTAAAATCTATGCGATATTTGGCCACTTCTGTTCTATCTCTTTGGTTTTTGTTTTGTAGCGTTTGTTTGACTTTCTTTCAAGTTTATTGTCATGGATTGTTAACAAAATATACATTAAATATTGATTTTGTTTCATTATCGTTACGTAATTAGACCTTAAAATCTCGTATCAATTATGTCATGTTAATATTGTTAGAAAAATATACATTAATATTTGGTTGTATTTCATTATTTTATTTGCTCGTAGAAAAAGTATTGTATGCAATCATTATACATAATTAGATCTTAAAATCTCGTATCTATCAGTGACCGTATTTAGGCCACGATGCTTTGTCGAGTGGCCTAAATTGGTTTCATATGCTAAAATCACTTTAAACGCATAATCACATTATTATCATATGGCTTTATTATATCAAGGGTACGCAATATGGATTGTTGAACGTACGTCATGTTTCCGCTAGCTACAGAGTAATGTCATGCATATGACGGCGTCACTCGGAATCTAACGCCCGTCTATCTAAACAACACAGCATTTGTGCATGCGACATTGCAATTTGGGCACACCAACGGTGAGATCAGGGTATACGTGTTGCTTAATATAAACCTGTGGATGCTGAAATTACTCATAAATAACGTTAGACTTTATGCAATGAAAGTCAAACAATCGTTATTTCATAGTTAAGGAAATTACATTTGAAATCGTCATATAAACTTTACTGGTCATTCGCTAGGCAGATTCCATAGAAAGGAATGAGCTAGAAACTCTAGAGGTCGCTCTTTGCAAATAAACATTTGTACATTTTATCATTTACCATATTATTTCAAACAACAACCTAGGAAAGCTAAACGAATCACACTATTACAGGTTTGTGTCATCGAAGTACGCAGAAACTATAATTAATCTTTAGTATAAAGTTTTCATTTTGCTATAGTTTTAAACCTCTTAAATGGAAAATTTTGAATATTAATCGAAATCTTATTACAGAAGCGTATACGTTGCTTGTTAAATTAATTTATGTTATTACGATGGCGACTGTCGAGAACAGCAACTTTGTTTTTATTGTTTTATTGTTCTTCACACAAATTACATTTCCACAAATGTGTAGTGTAAGAATGTAAATTTTTTTAAACTATTTCTGAAAGAAATACTCCCTTATTCAAAAGTAAATAAAAACACTTATTTTTTATCTTTATCTTTTTTTTATATTTAAATCCCAAAGATCTGAGGGGCATTGACACTGAGCCCGTCACCATGAGACATAAGTTGACAAGTCCCATGTGCCTGTAATTTTTCCCGCACGCTTACCCTTCGAAAAAGGAACGCAGTAATGCTCACATTACTGCTTGGCGGGAAAATTAGGTAAACTGACAGTATTTCCCTGGACGAGCTCTTTCACAAGGAGCTTTACTGCTCCTAGACATAAGGTTATAATAATAATAATAACGCACGCACTCAATATGTATTTAGTATTACCACCTGAAATGTTTATACAATGAATTCTAATCTCATTACTATTGTATATATACGTCTGTTCTTAGAATAATAACGCATAGAATGATAGTTTCATATCAAACGAACTGTCACAAGAGAGGCAAAAATCAAATTCATGTAGGTTAGTTTAAGTAATAGGTTCATTTTCGGTTTTAGTGAATATTTATATAAAAATACAAGTTGAAACGCGTTACTTCCTTGTGGAATGTGATGTTAGTATCTATTTTATGTTTGTCTGAGGTATTTTTACACTCATTTACCGCACATTTCGTCATTTTTAGCTAAAATTCTTGAGCTGTTCGCGGTGCAAGTTGACCTTGAGCACTGAAGGCCCGCCCGCTCGTGTAGGCCCATTGGGAGCGCTTCAATTTGCCTCACTTAGCGTGTGCGGACTAGGTTTCTATGCGTTATTATTCTAAGCGTCTGCTATGCAGATATTCTATGCTACAAAGGCTTTTAGCATCACAATGCTTTGAAATGAAAAGGTATCTTGTATTCTGTAATTAAGTTTAAAGAGATTAACATTCTTACACTAAAGTCACGGTACATTTATGAAAATGTTATTTATATTAAGAAAAATGTAATTTTTTTTTTTTGAAAAGTTGTGGCAGACATAACATTAATACGAGGAATAAAAATAAACTAGCTGTTCTTGACAGTCGTCTTTATAAAGTTTCAAATTAATTTAAGGGGCAATGTATACGTTTCTATAATATGATTCCAATTGATACTCAAAATTTGCCATTTACGAGGTTTAAAACTATAGTAAAACAAACACTTTATACTAAAGGTTCATTATACAGCTTCTGCGTACTTGGATGACAAAAATCCGTAGTTTTTTTTAGCTCATGGAGGTAGTCTCGATCTAAGTAAGATGTGTAAATAAATATTGTAATGATAAATGTGTTGAAATGTATATTTGGGTAATTCTTACAAAATCTCTAAATTCTTGTCCTTGAGGTTTATAAAAAAAGTATTCATTTATTGCCGTGAAAAATGTCTACATAAAGTATTGTTAGTCTATTTAAATAAATGAAATAATAATATAAAAATGTCCCCAAATTCATTGCCTCGTTATGTCCCAAGTTATATAATTAAACACGTTCTATGCTTTAAATTAACACATTTAACAAAAATAACCATTAAATTTTAAACATTCGATGAAACAAAATGTGTTTTTGCAAAATCAAAGCTATCCTATGGTAAAAACCATTTTCCTCCCAATAAATGGACATCGGGTCTAATACAAAAACCACGAAAGAAATGTCCGAAGTTAACCTATACAAACGTAGTGACATATAACGAATTATAAAAAACTAAAACATTTAATTTAAATTGTAACGTTATTGCAGTACTGCCTAATTTTGCTTACAACAATTCGAAAAACACTACATTCAGCTTCTATTGGAAACTTAACAAAATGCACCATATTTAATTTCGATTGAAAATTACTTGAACACAAGAGTAATGGAGTAGCCTTTCTCGTAAATATTAATTAATTTTTATATATATTATTATGTCGATTTTTTTACAAATTCACTTAAGGATTATAATAAAGAGTTGGGCAGATACAACGTACAAATATTGCTACAAATGTAAAAATAAGCGTGTACTATAACAAATGTACTGATATTCCAACTAAACTTAAACTCAAATATCCGTAATTCCGAAAACTGATTTATAATAAAACCGTTACGCTTCCGAGTAATTTTGATGCTTTTCACAAAGCCAAAATTAGCTTTTGTTTTGTAATCTTCCTAAAAAGATACATTTGACATTATGAGAATTCGAGCTGATGTTATTTCGGGAAAATGTATTTTCTGCCTTCTGATAGGTAATCCCAGGTCGTAAAACGAGTACAACAATATTTTGTTAGTTATTGCTAACGTTTAACAAAAAAAATCATTTTAGAAGTAAGATTAGAATCAAAGCGACTCTATAGTTTCTTTGTTCTAAATATTTCAATCGCTTGTGGTTCGAACAATTGAAAATGGCCAAGAAGTTTATATAAGCTTCTTGAAACTGACGCAATGGGTCTCTTTCCATCTTTTGCGCATGCATGTGTAGAAAAAGGACAGTTAGCTATTTGATTATTTTGTGTGCTTTTGTCATTTATATTTACGATTCATTTATAAATAAATTAAATACTATAAAACTGTACAAAATAACACTTTAAAATGAGAACTATAATAACATAATATATTTGTTTAGTGAAAAAATTATACAAAATCCTGTTTTTACACTTTACTGCAGTAATTTTTACAAGTTATAATATTGGTATTGCATGATTGACAACCGCGCTGTCAGTCGAACAAACGAAGACTGTTGCGCAATTGATGCTCTGTATGCGATTTTAACGCCCTTCAGGTGCGGACACTTTTTAGCGCGAACCCGACGTCCATTTATTGGTAGGTCAATGGTAAAAACACGATAAATAAATTTATACAATGTATTCTTATTCATGTCCCAACCAAAAAAAATCATTCCCTCACACTTTTACAATCACTCGATTATTAATCTTTGGGAAATGTATTTTGTAAGTTTTTAAAAGTTAGCAGCGCTGTATACGTTTCAAAATGACGAAATTCAACTTCTGTGTGTAAAAAGTTTCCACTTCGAAAAGATTTAATTTAAAATTCTAAAAGTTACATTTTTGACAGTCATTCCTTCACATCACATGAAAAGAAGTTAAGCATTTAATTTTATCTAATAATTATTCACTCAGACGAGTTATTGGTACCTTACATAAAATATTAAGTTTAAAAGTAACTTTATATCGCTACTTTTTCTTGGTTTATTTTGATTTCGTTATTCCCTCAAGTTCAAATGTCCTGACGGTCCTATACATTTTCTTAAAAGTCATTTATTTTGGGGACCACTATAAACTATTTACATAAGTACTATGAAATTGACAAAAAATAAATACAAATCCTTCCCAAAAATTTTCATAAATATCGGAAGCACGAATTTCGAAATTTCATGAGAACTGCCTATTTACAAAGAGCAACACCTAAAGTTTCTTGCTCAATCTTCTCAGAGTTTAATCAGTACGAACAATTTCTAGTGTAATTTGCTTACCTATGAAATAAAGATTATTTTACTTTGACTTTAACTTTGAAAGTGATTTCAGAGTTATTATTATATATATTATTTGACCAGTGTGTGTTGCCAGTGATCACATATGGATCAGAAACGTGGTCCTTCTCTATGGACCTCATAAGAAGGTCACTCAGCGGGCTATGGAGAGAGCGATGCTCGGTATTTCCCTACGTAATAGAAACAGAAATGAGGAAATCCGTAGGAGAACTAAGGTAACCGACATAGCTCGAAGAATTCCTCAGCAGAAGTGGCAGTTGGCGGGGCACATAGCTACGAGAACCGATGGCCGTTGGGCGCACCGGACGGCGCTCAGTGGGTAGGCCCCCCACCAGGTGGACCGACGATCTTGCAAAGGTCGTGTGAAGCCGATGCATGCGGGCAGCGCAGGACCGATCGTCGTGGAGGTCGTTGGTAGGCCTATGCCCAGCAGTCGGCGTCGTATGCCTGAATAACGATATTATAATTAGATATTTGAATTGAAAGAAATCGACTTCTATTTATATCAAGTTGGTACTCAATGTGCTTGATCACAGTTATGGGTGGAAGTAATTAATTGGCGTAAATAATATCGTGTTGCCACACAGGTCCAGAAATAGACAAATACAAAAAGGCTTTTCTTTTTTACATCGCTAAATACGCCACAGAGGCGACAGTGAGTGATTGAAAATTCTCTACTAAAGCTGTTCTTTGTAGTTTTAGTTTATTTCCAGAAGAAAAAAAATATATAAATGTCTAATTAATCTATATTATTGTAAAAAGTTTTTATATTTTTTTAAATCTGCAGTAGAGCATGTTTAATTAAGATTTCTGCTGAGTTTTAGTAGCCCCATTTCCAAGAAATTAATTATTGACACTATTCAAATAGATATTGTAGATAATTACCTCTCATACACACTCTTCCCCCAATTCCTCCTACTGTTTGAGTAGGGAAATATGTTTTTTTAATTAGGTAATATTCCGCTAGTTGGCGCTAAACTGTTTTCTAATAATCTCAGTACAGAGTACTAAAAAAACCGACCTCAAAAGTACGTGGAATTACGTCTATTTGCTAAGTTTCATTGAAATATCCCCTAGTTCGCCACTATACAGGACTTAATACTGGAGATAATAAAAATAGGTTCTCACTACGACACTACTCAAAGTATATTGAGGGAAATACGCCTTGAATTGGAGAAATAGCAAAATCAACTGAATAATTGCTAAAAGTAATAGTTCCTAAATTAAAGTTAGGCGCTATTTATAAAAATGAATCTTCATGCGTGAACAGCCACCCTTAGAGGTGGATGATTTCCTTCAAAATGAAATGGGACCACTATGGAAGTACCCCCTTTCCAACTAAAAAAGAATCATGCAAATCGGTTCACAAATACCGGAGTTATCGCGTAACATACATACAAAAAAAAACATAACAAAAAAAAAGAACATACAGTCGAATTGAGAACCTCCTCCTTGTTTGAAGTCGGTTAAAAAGCTTCTTACTTCTACTATGCTTACGAGATTCCGAGTCAATTTTTTGACTAAAGTTATAATGATAATAACTCTAGTATACCGTTTACTCATGTACTTTCTACAATATTCTAGTTTGTAGACATTTTTAGTTGAACAAGAATCATTCAAGCAGATTCAGTTACCTTTGAATTTATGCAATTTACAAACAAGTCGTGCGCCTGGTGGTAAGCATCACGCCTGTCCGTAACAGTTGCAGTACCACTCAGAGCTTTAAGTCGCAAAGATCTGAGGATCATTGCCACTGCGCTCGTCATCCTGACACAGTAAGTTGATAAGTCCCGTTTGCCCTTTTACCCTCTAAAAGCGGAACGCAGTAATGCTCACGTCACTGTTTGGCGGCAAAAATATTAAAGGTATATATAACATAATTAATTATGGTTATCCGAAAACACAATATATACGAATAAGTATGTATACGTGATACCTTAATGGAGAATTTTGTTAATAAAGGGCATAGGTTAGAGAAGAATGGCTCTAAAATCCTACATAAAACTTTCCTTTGTATCATAAAAAAACTAGTAGTCGAAGCTGGGGTCTAAAGCTGAGTTACATTGATTAAGTTCGCGTTCCCTTTCAATCTGAGAGTTATTTGTGTTACCTACAGGAAAAAGCTCTCTCATTCAACAAACCACTGAAGGCTTGATAAAAGAATTCTAGATACGGTTTATTGATATAACCATAAAGACTATTTTTAACCGACTTCAAAAAAAAAGGAGGAGATTCTGAATTCGACTGTATCTTTTTTTGTATGTATGTTAAGCGATAACTCAAGGCATTTGTGAACCAATTTTGATGATTCTCTTTTGTTGGAAGGAATGTACCTCAGATGTGGTACCATTAAATTTGAAGAAAATGTTCCACCTCCAAGGGTGGCAACGAATGACTTTTGAGGACGGTTTTTTAGTACTCTGTACTGATCATTTTAATATATGAAGGGTACATGAATAAAAAGGGCTCATCAACAAAAATATTAATTAGAGAAAATGGCTAATTAGAAGTTTAAACCTTAATTATTCATTAAAGAGCCAGAATTAAAAGTTATTATCTGTATATTCTACATTTCACTTGTCTATAACATTACTGAAATCATCATTTTTCACAATATGTTCAATCATAACAAAGTTGTGTCATTTTTTTTAAGGTAACTTACAAATTAACATAGCAAAAAGGGGCTGATTGCTGCAATGTGCCCCTTATTACCTCTTTGACATAGTGTTTATAGGTAACCAGGAAATAATAAAAAATAATTAATTTGCAAAAGTTTATTAATTAAAGCTATACTTTCTTTCACTTTCCATTTTATCGAATTACTTTTCTACTCGAAATTCGCAAGAACACGCACAACTTTATCGAACGAACCACGAAATCTAAAAATGTGTTTGACGTTCCTAATGTCAACGCGCCAAAGTATGACAGATCGTTCAAAATGGCTGCGCAATGGGCACGTTCTTGAATTGGACTGGAAAATGAGCACCTTTTTCAACGCTTCCGCATGTAATGTGCACATTCTAGCCGTGTTTGCGCTGCAATGGGCCCCTATTAGTCATTTATGGATTTTTTATTATATGGGTTTACTGTGGGCTGAGCCCATTTTAAGCTGTTTTGAATAAATCACGTCAATGGCATGTTTGAAATTTATCAAATAAAGATGGTAGGTTGAATTTTACCAAAAATGTCGATGAGCCCCCTTTTCTTCGTGTACCTTTCATATTTTATACCTAAGAAACAATTTGTACGAATACTTCAGAGATGTATTATCTGACTGCTTTATGGATTTGATATTTTCTTATCAAAGCTTTGTTTCGTCGGGTATTGTGTGAAAAAATGCATCAACAGATAAAAATAAAATAGTTATATTTCTATAGAAACTGACAGCTATTGGAAAATGTCAGCAGTAATATAGCTTTTGTTATGCGATTTATTATTAAACAGGGTTATTTATAAGTATGAGAGAGTTTCTTCAGATTTGAATGGAACCGCTACTGAGGTGCCCCCTATTCAACAATATCCAACAAAAAAGAATTATCGAAATCGGTTCACAAACGTCGGAGTAATTACTCCATAACACGTACAAAAAAGTCGAATTGAGACCCCTCCTTTTTTGTAGTCGTTTAAAAATAATTTCAAAAATTGTCTTTTTGTACTGGAGAATTCAAAACAAATACATGTTTAAGAAAATAACATTTATTCAATCAAAATAAATACTCATGCTATTTACAATCTTACTTGCTGGAATCTAATTTATCCTTTGGAGGTAGAATAATGAGAAATGGGAATCTACAAAGTTTAGGAACTCGTCTTCGAGTGCTTTATAAAAACGAAATTGTTTTCTTTGGAGATAATTATCAAAATTGTGTAAAAAAAATGATAGACCGTCTGCTCTTTATCGTATCAATGCTTACTTTATTTTAAGATCATATTGATTTTGAATAGGCATGCTGCCACCTTGACTGCGCTATCCGTGGCGAGGTGACACGAGGGGCACACGAGCAAGTGCTGCATATACTTGGAGTCTTAGAATAATAACGCATAGAATGATAGTTTCATATCAAACGAACTGTCACAAGTAAGGCAAAAATCAAATTCATGTAGGTTAGTTTTAGTAGTAGGTTAATTTCGGTTTTAGTGAATATTTATATAAAAATACAAGTTGAAACGCGTTACTTCCTTGTGGAATGTGATGTTAGTATCTATTTTATGTTTGTCTGACGTATTTTTACACTCATTTACCGCACATTTCGTCATTTTTAGCTAAAATTCTTGAGCTGTTCGCGGTGCAAGTTGACCTTGAGCACTGACGGCCCGCCCGCTCGTGTAGGCCCTTTGGGAGCGCTTCAATTTGCCTCGCTTAGCGTATGCGGGCTAGGTTTCTATGCGTTATTATTCTAAGCTTGGAGCAATGTAGTCACATCAGGGGTTTACTCTCGTTATCAATTAAGACAATATCAATTATGAAGCTGCATTCGCACCATGCGTTGCATGATTAGGTCGAGTATTATTTATTTGTAAATAATTGTTTCCGACTGAGGACGAGAGTTCAGGGCCAGGACCCCGATTCAGAACTCTTCGATATTTTAACCGAATCGTTCAATTGGATATCGTTTTCGAATCGAAAGGGCGTTTTTCGAGCTATTCAGAACATTCGAGTAAAACGCTCGATTCGGATTAGGATACGATATCGTTATCCAACAACATTTACGGAGTTAGCGAATATAGATTATAAGAAAAATTTTGAAGACTTTAAAAGCCTAAAATGTAGTCTTGAATAAAAATAAATTAATAAAGTAGTAAACAGTATTTCCTCTAATGAAAAATCCCAAACAGACATAAGACTGCAGTACTAATTAATGTTTTAGTTTATTCTAATTTCTATTAATAATTAATAATAAATTGAACTTAATAAAAATTCATTCAATAAAATAATTTGTAAAACTTAATATAGCGTAAATTGGAATGTTTTCTTTGTAAAATTAAAAATAAGGTATTTAATTAATAACCATTGTAACTATAGTGAAAAAATTGGGTGGTTGGCATCAATATTAGACATAACTGGTTGAAGACTGTACCACCTCAGTCAACCGTGACCATGGGACCTGTAAAGGGCCCGAAACGTCGGTTTGTTTGAAAAAACACATACGCGATTTAAATCCGGAAAAATAGTTTCATTTCCTATAAATTAATAAAATTCAACAAAATCCATACTTTATTTAAAATGATAAGAGATTTCGATATTACATTCTTGTTTTGTAAACAAAAGGACGTTCGGTAACTTTTATTCGATAACTGTGTTCTCGAGAACTATGAGCTCTGAACTAATCGTACGGGTATGACGTCATTTCGGTTTCAAATACGACAGTTTGACGTTCGATTCGGTTATTGCGAATAAAAATTAAAAGAAATCGAACGACACCTAATCGAATCAGTCGAATGAAACCAAGTGCTGGGGGGATTTTCCGGTTTCCACAATGACCGTTTAGTGACTATCAACCGATTTACAATAGTCCGTAGTGGCTAAATTAGATAAGTATAGTAGATGACGAAGAGCTTCAATTTCTGTAATGTAAGGTAGGGTTTATTTAGCAGTATGTGTCCTATAGAAGTAATAAGGCCCACAAATGCTAAGAAATGTCGTTACGATCTACGACACAGTTTGATTGGTACAGTTTGTCGTACACAAGGCAGTTTATTTAGCGATCTTCTTTCCGCTTCGTTCCGTGTTGGAGACAGACGACTCTGTTGGTTTAATTCTTACGCCGTATCTAACACACACACGACTACGACTGTCGCATTGGAGGCCTACCACAACCTCTTAAAACAATATTACTTTAACCTTACTTTTCGTACCATGACGCGCTTAAAGTAAGCTTACTATAATGTTAAAACTATGATGTTTTTTTCGCAGCTTTGTGACTATTCATTCACTCAGTTCGTACTATGACGCGACTTTAACATGAAAGTAATATTACTCTAATGTCAAATTTAGCAATCTTATAATAGTTACATGGATGCAATGGAAACAATGTTATTTTCAGTTTTTTTGTCGTATTTATTTAAGATGAACTTATTTAATTACATATATCTTTTCAATATTTTGTTTATTTTTTTTTTTTAATAGTATGTACATAGGAAATAATTTCTCGTTAAATAAAAATACGCGACGTTTATTTCGTAAAATTATAACAGCGACATCTATATGCTCCTTGGCGAAACCAACAGTTGACACTATACTATAATTCCGAATTCACAACGTGAGAATCAAGACTCGACTTGTTTTATTTATTTTTCTTCATGAAAATGTGTAAAAATAATAGATTTCATAATAAGAAACTTTCATTTTTTGGATTTTCATTTTTTTCCTTTAATGTAAATTATATTAAGTACTTTAACATTATACTACGATAGGACGATTCGGAACATCTAAACAGAAAGAGATGGCATTATATAGTCAATGTAGCGTTATTTCTTTCCAATTTTTAGTAAGGAATAGACAATATTGGGAAATCATTCATTCTTTCAGTCACAATAATACATTGATAGGTTTGTCATGATACGAATATGAGTTATAATAAGTTCACTATAAGCTTACATTGAAATAATATTGTTTTTTGAAAAGTTATGGTAGGCCCCCAGATCATTTAGTTCCGATTTGTCTATTCAAATTTTGATACTGGTCCGTTTGACCCTATCTACCGACCCGAGAGATAGAGAATTCCGGTGAGACCACGAGCTGGCCAAGCCCTGCGCCAGTGATACGCCTTCACGGGTGTCTTTGGTGGACCCGGACTTGGGTATGAACTTGCCGGAGTTTGTGGTGAGCTGCAGAGATGGACATGTTTGTATGTTTCGGTGATGTGTGGCCGGGGCGTCTGTCTCAAGCGCAGCTAGCGCGTCTTAGTCATATCTATATCTGTGGTCTTAGTAGCGGTTGGTTTGTTGACTAACGGTGTTTTTTTTCTCTGCGAGCATTGCCATAATCATTCGCATTTTTTCAAAATATCAGCTGTCATAGTTCTACCAGATCTAAGGAAATTATAGTGTAACTTTACGCCTGGGCTATCCAAAAGCTACCAACAATTTTCTGTTCCTAAATTTCATTTTCGAACTATGTTTGGGCTTGTTGCCAAGGCTCAACCACTGTGTTGATCGTTATCATAGAGAAACTATTTTTCATCACAATGGATATGATATAATATGTCAATTCATTACGACAGTGCAAGCTATAGGAGCGTTTCTTGTTATAATTCGGGCAATTCGCGAAGTACCCAATTTCCTAGTTTTGTTTTGGTCTTACTGATGATATTCAAATTCAAATATGTCTTTATATTAATAGAATCTGAATATTAAAAGAAACTGCCTCCGTGGCCGAACGGTTACCATGCCGGACTGCCACGCAG
>NW_020653851.1:21083994-21104707 GCF_003589595.1 Hyposmocoma kahamanoa | reverse complement strand
ACCACCAGTTTGGGATCCAGTATTTCCTCTAATGAAAAATCCCAAACAGACATAAGACTGCAGTACTAATTAATATGTTTTAATTTATTCTAATATCTATTATTAATTAATAATAAATTGACCTTAATAACAATTCATTCAATAAAATGATTTGTAAAACGTAATGTAGCGTAAATTGGAATGTTTCTTTGTAAAATTAAAAATAAGGTATTTAATTATTAACTTTTGTAACTATAATGAAAAATAGGGTGGTTTGCATTAATATTAGACATAACTGGTTGAAGACTGTGCCACCTCAGTCAACTGTGACCATGTGACCTGTAAAGGGCCCGAAACGTCGCTTTGTTGGAAAAAACAAATATACGCGATTTAAATCCGGAAAGATAGTTTCATTTCCTCTAATACAATGTAATTAATTATTACTGTTCTTTTTTTTATAATGTCAAGTAACGGGACGAACAAGTCGTGCGCCTGATGGTAAGCTACACGCCTGTCCATAACAGTTGCACTGACACTTAGAGCTTCAAATCGCAAAGATCTGAGGAACACTACCACTGCGCCCGTTACTCTGAGACATAAGTTGACGAGTCCCATGTGCCTGTAATTTCACTAGCACCCTTACCCTTCAAAACCGGAACACTAACAAAAACTAACATTACTGCTTGGCGGCAGAAATAGGTAAGGTGGCAGTACTTCCCTGGACGATCGCTTTCACAAGGAGCTCTACTGTTCTGTTCTGTTCCTACTAACATAGTTAATAACTCTGTTACTAATTGCGAGTATGTTATGGGTTCATGTGCGAAATAAATGCTTCTTATTATTATTATTTATTGCAGAGTTTTGACTTATATTGCCTTGATTTAAATTGAAATGACCATCACATCTATTCGGCTACTCGCTTTTTAATACATAAGGCGCACTATAACTGGCCACTTACGTAAACAACATTTAAAAAATAATTACAACATTTGAAAATGGAACTCTTTGGCTGTAGAATACAGTTTGTTTCATCTGACTGTCACTTGTTTTTACATTGTGGCGTCATTTTAGAAATTGGTTGTCTACATCACCAAAATATCTTATTTTCTTTCTATATTTTTATGCGAAATAATTTGCGACGAAGAGAAAAAATTTCCGGCGAGCAGATTGCTGAGTACTACAAATGAAATTGAGCTGACGCATAAAGAGAATGGAAACGAGAAATCCAATTAATAATGCTGCAATCCATTTGTTAATGAACATAAGCTGCTAATGTGCTCGTATAGTACTTATATTCATAACTTACCCAATATAATACAATATGAATGCAACATACAATTAAAAAGTATTTGTTTAGTGAAGCGCGTTTATTTAAATTTTAACGTCTTTTAAAAATTTATAGATTATTTGAAACAGACAAATTAGAGATTGAAGTTTTTTTTAATTTGTGATGTCAAGCGACGGAACGAATAAGTCGTGGGCCTGGTTGTAAGCGACACTTCAGTCCAAAATAGTTGCACTGCCGCACAAAGCTTTAAATTGCAAAGGTTTGAATGGCACTGCTATCGATACACAAGTTGTAAAGTCCCATGTGCCTGTAATTTCACCTTTACTCTTCAAACCTAAAACGCTCACACTATTGTTTTTCTTTGGAAATAGGTAAGGTGGCAGCATTTCCTTGAACGAACTCTTTAACAAGGAGTTCTAATGCTACTAAATTGCCGTTCCAAAACTCTGGCCTTTTTGAAATTAAATAAAATCTTTTTAATGTAAAACTCAGATTGGAAACTTTTATGAAATAGTGTATTGATGCTCTTGAATTTAAAATTTCGCCGTTCTTCATTTGTTTGTGTTCTTACTAATAACCATCGAGTATGTAACCAGAAATAGAGAAAATAAGGGCCATATATTCCTGGTAACACATTAGTGATACAGCTCTTATAAATATCAACTCTTGTTTACACTGAAATATAGACAGGTACCGACCTCTGTGTACATCTCCGTATATTCCAAAAAATATTCTGTATTTATTGTAGTAAAGATAATATCTCTAACAATGCCGTGCTGTTCTATTCGATGGTGTGGGAAAAACAGCAAAACATCTAATTACAAAACAAAGGGAATCACATTTCATTAAATAAAAAATAAAATATGTTAACTGGTTGATTTGAAGTGAAACAGTTGACGACACCCAGTGACGACACCCGTCAATTGTTGAACTCGGGCTGGCCAATCGGAGCGCAGTTGTCACAGTAATGATATGGCAGAATAGTTTTCAAACAAATTAAATGACATTTCGTCTCTATTTCTGGTTATATACTCGATGCTAATAACTAATAAACGGATTCGGTTGAAAAGCAAACTTGATTGCAGCTAAACACGATTTTAATACGAGTTCCAACTTTGCATTAATGCAGCGCAATAGATAAGAAACACTACTGACGTGTATTGGAGCGGAAGTAAGTAACCAACACACTATGAGTTTCCGGTTTCGAACTTTGAAACTTTTAAAAATAATTTCGATACTTGAAATAAATGTTATATATGATAAATATGAAACAATAAACGCGATGAGCTCCGTGCTCGAGTGTCTTGCACACCAGTTTTTATGGTGTCGCCATCTCTGATCGATCGTCGGCCGGGTCAATATAGAAAAACCAACTTTTCTATATTGTCTCAGGCCTGAGTGTTTATGGTAACGTCGTTGTTTACGATTTCCATAACACAAGTGCTTTAGTTACTTTGGGATCAGTGGCTCTACCATGAGATTACAGTGACAGTTATCGATAGCGATCGCGTAAAATGTTTGTATACAAAATAATGTTTCTACTAGTGACCGATAGGGGCGCTGCACAATTTGCCATACAAAATTGTGAAGTAACTTACGCGGTCGCTAGCGACAACTGCCACAGTAAACTCGTGGTAGAGGCACATAGCAACGTATATGATGTTGTCTAACATATTTTTTTTAAGTGACGGGACGAACAAGTCGTGCGCCGATGGTAAGCGATAAACAGTGCCACTCAGGGCTTTAAATCGCAAAGATCTGAGGTGCACTGCCACTGCGCCCGACACCCTGAGACAAAAGTTGACAATTCCCATGTGCCTGTAATTACACCAACCCTTACCCTTCCAAACTGGAACACGGTAATGCTCACACTACACGAAGGTGGTAATACTTCCCTGGATAAACTCTTTCAGAAGGGGCTCACTGCTACTAAACTGTTATTTACAAAGAGCAACCTCTAGTGTACCTTACTCAATCTTCTCAGGGGAATATGCTAGAATGAGTAGAAGAGTTAAATGAATGTGACGATTTCCAGTATAATTTACTTACCTATGAAATAAAGGTAAATATTTGACTTCAAGTCATAGTAACATGATGCCACAGGAATATGGTCACATATTGTTGTTCAGCGAGCAAAAGAGTTTATTTCTTTATTGAAACTGTCTCTGTGGCCGAACTATTACCATGCCGGACTGACACGCAGAGGTCCCAGGTCGGGTGAAATATTTGTATGGCCTACATTTATTTCTCTCGTGAGTTTGGGTGTAATTTGTGGTTGTCTGTGTGTGTGTCCATGGCACCCGCGACACAGGGATTCCCTAGTGCGGGGCTATGTTGAGTGTGTGAGTTTGTGTGCGTTATTTAAAATCAAGACCTACATTTTAAAAGTAACTAAATTATAATGTCAGGTCCCGGCTAAATCCGTCTCAAAACGGCATCAGCATCCCTGTGGATGCTGATGAAATTATATATATATGTTTTATTGAAATCGGCAACCGGTAACTGACGAAAAAAAAGAACTAGACACGTATAGAAAAACGAGACTAAGCATAGGAAATTATTTCTGATGCATTGTATTAAAACAGTGAGAACTGCCAAAAAAAAGCTTTAGATGATAGGTTAATTAGAAAGAGTTAAAGCATAATTTCGCCGGGTCCACCTATGGCGCACCCCGCCCCGAAACATTTTTTGGTTGATGGAGCGATGATGTACCTACCACTGATGGCCATGTGAGAATCTATCGACGAACCTCACGACGACCTCAACAGTTTGTGAAATTATATCTATTTGCCAAGTTTTATTGAAATTGGTTAACGAAAAGTGGGTGAAATCCAATAAACCGGTTTCATTCTCTAATTTGCCATTGAAGTCGAATGTTTTTGTCAAATTTGAATAGAACCACTACTGAGACACCAAAGACCCCTGTCACACAAAAAAAAAATCGAAACCGATTCATTTCTATCATTTGAAAAATAAAAAGGTGGAGAAGAATATTTTAGATAAGTCGTATTTGTTTTATTATATTTTCCACCGGAATATTAACGTTACAATTTTCGTTCAGACTGTATACTCAAACATTGAATTCATAGTCACGATCTTCGACAGCCGTATTTTGAGAACGTAATCCAAGTGCGAAGTGAAGAATGTTCACGATTGTGGATTTTTGTCGCGACGGAGCCGTTCATTTTTGTTACTTGGATCATGACAATAGTATACTGTACACATCGAGTATATAACCAGAAACAGAGACGAAATAAGGGCCTATACATTCCTGGTAACTCATCAGTGATACATCACTTATAAATATCAACTCTCGTTTGCACTGAAATTACAAATTAGAAAGCTGAAATAGTACAGCGCCAACAACTGACCTGTGTGTACGTCTCCGTATATTCCAAAAATATTCTGTATTTATTGTAATAAAGATAATATCTCTGACAATGGCGTGCTGTTCCATTCGGAGGTGTGGGGAAAAACAGCAAAACATCTAATTACAAAACAAACGGAATCAAATTTCACCGATAATTAAATATTAAATATGTAATTTTGTAGTTTTCGTCCATTATAACATAGCTCAAGTTAGCTGGTCGATTTGAAGTGAAACAGTTGACGACACCCATTGACGACACCCGTCAATTGTTTCGAACTCGGGCTGGCCAATCGGAGCGCAGTAGTCACAGTAATGATATGGCAGAATTGTTTCAAACAAATTAAACGACATTTCGTCTCTATTTCTGGTTATATACTCGATGACTGTATATTAATATACTATATATACATTATTGTCATGATCTAGGAAGTAAGTAATTGCTGGACGAGCATACGAACCAAGCAGTTGCTGTTTCCACTTATATTCTATAATATATGTTCTGAATTTACACCTCATAAATTTTTATTCTTGCTCGTACTTTTATTTTATGTGATTAAGTGATTAATGAAATTATTTTAGTTTTCCGAATAAAATATACCAACGGATTTATATTACATAAATACTCGTAATGTGCGACAAATCGCGTAGTTGAACGTGTCATTATCTTTTGTTTTTCATCGAATGAAAAAGTTAGTTGCACCACAGTCCATCGTCAAGTTCGAATTTCAAAAACCTTTTCCATACTAGCATGCAAAAAACGCGTTATCGCGCAGATTTCTAACGAGAAAGAAAGCCTTTCTGAGCTAGTAAGGCGAAAAAATAAATATTCCTTTTGTTCTAAATTCAATGGAAAATGGAAAGATATACTTATAATGAATTTACTAGAATCATACTTGAAAATACGGCCAAAAGAGTTTCGTTCTCTAAAATCTGTGCACAATATTAGGCATTAAATATTCAGGGCGGTTTTAAAACTAACCACGTCAATAAATGTTAAGATGTTACAAAGCCTAATGGTGGGCGACGACGCCAGGTCGCAAGGCGTGGGCGCAGCGCGTGAATAATCAATGACATGTGAAAGCTAAACGTAAAGCTTATGGCCCATTCGTTCGTACATATTAAATAGCATAAGTACCAAGATTAATAGAATATGTAATTAACCTTATTCGACCGTATTTGGTAATGGCGACCACTTCGACTCATAGTCACTCACCTCCTAAATTTTGATTTTCAATTGAAACAATATAGTAACTAAATTCACATTTATCCCAAAACTTTAAAATTGTCTAGCGGTTCAAAGGCACGCCGCGCCGCCCGCTACCCCGTCAGTCGCCATCGGGCGCTTGTGAACGTCGGATCTGTGTCAAATTTTCTCCGCCTGTTCTTATCTTATTCATATTAATTTTAAGCGCACAGATTGCGGGACGCGAGGGAAGGGAGGGAATCTAGGCTCGCATTGAAATACCTCACCTGAATTGTAGGGCTAGCACGGGGCGCGACATAAAGCGCGAGATACTGCTGTTCTCGCGTAGAGATGTCGCTCTCGCGCAAGTCGCATCTAACCGTGCTAGCCCTATTGGTATTGTAATAATAGTTTATGTGGTTACATAATGAAAGCCGACGTGGCGAAGTCAAGGCCATCAGCGGTCAACTGCAAAGTGTCCTTAAAAAAAAATGTGTGTACTCAGCTAGGGTGCTTATTCCAAATTAGCTTCCACTTGTGGGACTCCTTTCGAACGTGATAACTTGCTTCTACGTAATCTGCTTCCACCTGTGGGACAGTTTCCGCAGCATCCGTCGTAGCTGCCGACATAGTCGTAACCCCTCTACGTTACCTGTTACCAATTGTTGAACAGTTTCGTAGCGGCTTCCTCACTACGTTACCTGCTTCGTAGCCGTAGACCATCTCACTGTACTGTACTTGTATCTTCTAAGTAGTTGCTACATCGATAAACCTCCAATATCTACAAGCCTTCTGGATTTTATTTGCCGTATGCCCGATCCCCTTACAACATTGTATAATTTAGAAAACGAACTATTCTGGTGTAGTACTGTAGACGGCGACCTCCGTGGTGAGGTGGCTTGCAGACCGGTTTTCATCCATCTCTGAGATTCCGGGTTCGATCCTCGGCCGAGTCAGTGTAGAAAACTTTTCTATATTGTCTCGGATCTGGGTGTTTGTGATACCGTCGTTGTTTTCGATTTCCATAGCACAAGTGCTTTAGTTACTTTCTTTGGGATCAGAACAATGTATGTGCAGTTGTCTAATATTTGTTTATTTATTTATTGTTTATAGTTTTAGCTAGAATTGAACCTGACTCGGTATCTAGGATGACTCACTAAAACGACCTTTATAGCATTTTAACTGGATATGCAGTGACACATTTGAACTGCTTTTTACCGCACCCAGTATACACAACGTTACCCTGGTACGACGCAAGAATATAAAAGATGATATAGAACCTTGATATTTTTAAGGTGTACACGTGACATTAGTCGTCTATGGCTTTTTATGGCATTTTTGTACTGCGGGTGGCACATTCAATATTCGTTAACAATTCGCAAAAATGCATTTTTTTATGATTATTTAGTGACGTAGTTTTGCTGCTATTGAAGAAATAGGGACCCAAATCGTTCTCTTACTGGGCTATGTATGACGCATGTAATGTTCCTTTTTCTAATTAAAATACAGGGTGTGATCGTCAAGTGTGCCCTGGCGATTATTTCGTAAATATAAATTGATATCGAAAGTACGTTACATAATTAATAAAACGACATCAATAACTTTTTCAAAATAAAAAAAAATAGTTTTTTTTGTTTTTCTTTTGCGAATTTTGTTTTTGTTTTGTTTATTATTTTTTTCACAAAATTCGAAGAGCATAATATTAGTAAATACATAGGGCGCACTATAAGTTTCCGGAACTGGCCACTTATTTACATAACCAATATTAAAAAGTAATTAGTACATTTGAAAATGGAACTATTTGGCTGTAGAATACAGTTTGTTTCATCTGACTGTCTCTTGTTTTTACATTGTGGCGTCATTTTAGAAATTGGTTGTCTACATCACCATGGATTTAACTCGTGAAAATTTTCGTAGTACGATTTTCTACGAAGTGTAATTGAACAGCTCAGCGGATCTTCGCTTGGCTTTAAACTGCTTTTGGCGATGAAGCATCATGCAAGACAACTATTTATATCTGGTTTGCAGAACTGAAACGCGGTCGTGTGAATCTCAGTGACTAATTCCGTGACGGTCGCCCGTCCACTGCTGTGAACAACAAAAGAATCAATGCTGTGCGCCGTATGATCACAACAGACAGGCATGTGACATATCACGAGATTCGGGCATCGTTAGGCATAGGCATGAGTCAAATACAATCAATACTGCACAAAGATTTGGGTGTGAAAAAGCTGTGCTCTTGGTGGATCCCACACAATTTGACTGAGGCTCAAAAAACGGATCGCGTCACTTGGCGTAATGCCATGCTTACCAGATTTAACGAAGGGGCGTCAAATTCGGTATGGGACAAAGTTACAGGTGGCGAAACATGGATTTATGCCACTCCTGCATGACAATCTCTGACACATATTTTTCATACTCTTTGACAGCCTCTTCAGGTGATGAAACACGTTGACCGCGTAACTGGTTCTTAATTTTTGGAAATAAATAAAAGTCACAAGGTGCCAGGACCGGACTGTACGCGGGATGGCTCATAAGGTCAACGTTGTTCACCTTCAAAAATTCATTTGTCTGTCTGGCCGTGTGAGAACTGGCAATGTTTTCAAAATTGGTTCGTTCGTATGAAAAAGTGCATTAACGCTAACGGAGAATATTTTGACGAACAATAAATTCATTTCTGACCATTTATAGTATTTTTTTCTTATTCATTCCGGAAACATATAGTGTGCCCCACGTAAATATGGCTGTTTACAAAAATAACAGAAAATGACCAAAAAATGAAGCTGGCATAGTGTTCATTGGAGGTACCTATTGCTCATCGGTATGGGTCGTCCTGTCTCCCTTCATTTCTTCCTTTCTATGATGTTTTTAAGAAAACTTTCGTGACGTTTTTTATATGATATCGAGCGATTCAATAAACAAGTCGTGCACCTAGTGATAAGCGACACGCCTATCCATAACAGTTGCAGTGCCAATTAGAGTTTCAAATCGCAAAGATCTGAGGGGCGCTGCCTTTGTGCCCATCATCCTGAGACATAAAGTTGACAAGTCCCGTGTGTCTGTAGTTTCACTAGCACTTATAATCCTTCAAAACCGGAACGCAGGAACACACATTACTACTTGGCGGCAGAAACAGGTATGGTGGCAGTACTTCCCTTACAAACTATGATATGAATAAATTGGAAAAACTTCACAAGGAGCTCAAATGTTACCACAAGTATCAGATGTGCGAACATCGCTCATTTTCAGTTCTATTATTTGACGTTCGACAAATAAAAATGAATGGTTGGTTATGAAGTCTCTTTAAATTCCAACAGCGAAGGTCTATGTTTTATGGTAGAAACTGAAAAGTTTGTATTGAAATTTTATTAATGACGCTCCATTCTTTCCATTAGCACTAGATCCTTATCTTCCATATGTAAAGTTCAGAATATTATTAAACTTTTTACAAATGTGCTTACAAACATCTTTTTTATTACTTAGGATATTCGCCTCTTCCGTAACGTAAAAAGTTTTACACGATAATGGCACAGTCGACAGAGGTCAGGGGCTCAGGTTCAAGGACATGTGAACGATACGTGCCGTATAGAATAGCACTGCTTTTTTTCTTTTTTGTACTGGTAGCGACACGCCGCAGAAATCCAATTGCCACAGTCTGTTACCGCGGTTGGCTGGAATTAACACTTACGGACAAAATTGGGATTATTCCAGTGGAGGCACGTATACATCACCCACATCTTGGTTATCTCACGTGCCAGATCGAGATATTTCCGACGTTTTTCGGTTTCCGCTTTCACGAAACCCTCATCATATGGGATGGTAAGATATACTAGAAATACTTCATTATTAATTGGGATTTCTACTGTACATTTTCTCCTCTTTTCATGACTTAAAGATTACTATCATTTCAACTTTGGGTTTTAACTACGTTTATGGACCAAACTCAAATAAATGCTGTATGGTGAATGTGTGTTAAGATGAGAGTCTATTTTGTCTTCTTTTATCTATACGAAGTTTCTGACAATTGTATTTAAAATTACAGCTTTCTATTAGGTAATGGTTTCTTTGAGATTTAATAATTTGAGGCTACAGAGAAGATAATAAAAATAACCCACACACTCATTCACATCAGGGGAAGTTTGAAAGTGGCGTCAATGACGGAAAAGATGAGGAGGAATAGGTTAACGTGGTATGGATACACGGAGGGAAGAATGTCATGTGACGGGAGGAGTAGTAGTAGGATGATAGGTATGAATGTGGAGGGATATAAGGGGAAAGGAAGGCCAAAGAAAAGATGGATGGATTGTGATGGAATAACATGGATAGGAAAGGTGGAAAGGTGGAGTATAGAAATGACGGCTGATAGGGGAGAGTGGAAGAAAAATAGATGTTGTTCCGAGCCCACCTAGCGTGCGGCAAGGACAGGAAAAAGAAGACTCATAGCCCCGCACTAGTCCGCCACCCTGGACCAATGCGGGTTGGAGACTTCACACGTTTTCCGAGGGTTGTGAACCTTCTTCAACGTGCAGGTTTCATCACGATGTCTTACTTCACCGAAAAGCTCATGATAAATTTCAAATTAAGTTTCGCACATAAATTCTGAGAAACTCAGAGGTGCGAGCCCGGATTCAAATCCACGACCATCTGCTTGAGAGGCAGTAGGTCAAACCATTAGGCTACTACGGCTACGTCTTAGTCCAATGTGCCCGTAATTTCAAAGCATCCTTGCCCTTCAAAATCGGAAATTATATTAAAATATTTTAAATGTAGTGTTCAATAATGTAATATATTGTATTAAAAATACGTTATATGTGTACTTAGTACTTGGTACTTGGTGCAACGGGCTGGTATATATGTATATCATTATATGTGTATCATAAGTTTCCAAATTCCAATTACCTACATCCGTAGAAAGATTTTTATAACACTTGCAAATTTTTAAGTGGATTTCTTCAGAAAGGCAAATCTCGACCGCCCTTCAAAGTATTTCCTTAGACACCCCTCTTTGTAACAACTTCTTTGTCGGCCGGGCGCCCTCTACAGCTTCCACTTGACGCTAGAGCGATCAAGGGACAAAAGAATAAGCGGAATATAAAAAGAGAAGTCGTTTATTAGAGATCTTGTCCGTAAAAATTTGAACTTTTCACATTTAATACGATTACTATCCCGCCATTTACGGATAAAGAAAATACGCGAATTTTTTTTAGCTGTGACTCGATTTAAGATGAGGTTAATACATGGGTAATACGCGAGACTAGATTTAAGGAGGTGGTGTGAGGAACCTCTCGTATCCCGCTATCCACGCGATCTAAATTAATTTGAATAAAATAATAACAATAACGCACACTAGTATGTTTCCGCTATGTGTTGTATAATTTCAGTACAGAGTACAAAAAAACCGACCTCAAAAGTGCGTGGAATTACATCTATTTGCCAAGTTTTATTGAAATCGATAACCAGAAAGTGCGCGAAACCGGATTCATCCCTGGTTTGCCACCCTTAGAGGTGGAATATTTTCTTAAAAAAGAAATACTCCTCCTTTTTTGGAAGGTTTTTTTTATAATATCTAGTAACGGGACGAACAAGTCGTGCACCTGATGGTAAGCCACACGCCTGTCCATAACAGTTGCAGTGCCACTCAGAGCTTTAAATCGCAAAGATCTGAGGGGCGCAGCCACTGCGCACGTCACACTGAGACATAACTTGACAAGTCCCATGTGCCTGTAATTTCACCAGCAGCCTTACCCTTCCAAATCGGAACACAGCAATGCTGACATTACTACTTGGCGACAGAAATAGGAAAGGTACTTCCCTGGACGAACTCTTTCACAAGGAGCTTTAGTGCTACCTACTGAAAGTTACACATAAGAAAAGTCGGAGACAATTTTACAAGGATCCTACTGCTATGGACAGGCGTGTCGCTTATCATAAAAATTGAGAGTCAAATAATAATTTAGTACTGTAGAACTCCTTAATACTTAAGATTCGTAGAGTGTAGGTGCTGGATATATCTGCCACCGCCTCTGGTAAAAAATGCCAAAACGCTTCAATTCTTACAAAAATGCGTAAACAATGGCGCCTGTCGGTGCCGCAATCGAGTAGCTATTGGTCTGTGGTTAAAACCCCTAGCAATATTAAACAAATAGAATTTAGAAAAAATCAATAAAATAAAAAGAAAATTACAATATTTTCATTTATTTACATACTCGTATAGTGCAACGCAGACAGCCTTCGTACAATTACTTAGTGTTTAGTATACACTCCGCTTGCTGGCCTGATGCAGCAAGCGAATAGCTATAAGTTAAGGGTTGTAAGACTGAAAATCAGCAATCTGAAAAAAAGCAAAATGCTGAGTCTTCTTCCTTTTTGTAAACATTACTGTTTTTTGTATTAATTGTTAGCTTGTGTTATGGTTTACGTGTTTTGTGGATAAATAAAAGTGTTTCTATTTATTTATTTCTGTTTTATTCATTAATAATTTAAACAAAAAATAAGTAAAAAACAAAAATCTTATATTTCGGGCGACAATAGCAAAAAATTACATGGCAATTAAAACAAATAAAGTTAAGGTCAAAACAATTAATATAATCCGTATAAAATACAATCAAAAAATATAAAAATTGAAATGAAATAAAACTAACACAAACTTGACATA
This sequence comes from Hyposmocoma kahamanoa, assembly GCF_003589595.1. Lineage (NCBI taxonomy): Eukaryota > Metazoa > Arthropoda > Insecta > Lepidoptera > Cosmopterigidae > Hyposmocoma > Hyposmocoma kahamanoa. The sequence continues at coordinate 21,092,232 of NW_020653851.1, read as the reverse complement.
AAATGAAATAAAAAGCCGTTATTAAAATTAAAATTTCAGGTACGCACAATAAAATAAATCTGCAATTTACTAATGTCTAAATCGATTGCCGCCATACCCGTCACCATTGCGGGCATATTTATCACAACATTGCCGATGTAGGGTGCAATCTGGCCTTCCAACCATTTTAACCAGGACGATATTGGGGTTGTCCCGCAGTCAGCGCACCAGTGATACCTTAAGAAGCAGTAGTGCATACCGCCGCGAACATACCCGAGGCGCTGTAGTAACGGGTCAGCCGTAATAATACCCTAAACGCATTGTTGAACTGTACACGGAGAATGTTGTGCGCTTTTTACGAATAGTTGGCCCACAAGGTGCAGGTTCCTTCAGCCCTACTGAACTCCGCTCAAACCTGCGAGCGAACAAATTCACTCTCATAGACAACGCCCTCTGTTCACGTTCCATATCAACGTAGAGGCCTTTCAATTTAGCCTTGTTACAGACCTTTGAATGTTGAAAACTTAATTAATTAAGTCCCTTATAGCAAGTTAATAGTAAAGTTCATAAATCAAACTCGTGTAGCCACTTCGATTGAAAGTTCTTTCGCGTCGTTCAATCAGTTTAAAGCGAGGTATTTCAAAGCGAACCTAGATTTTAGGGGGTGAGGTGTAGAGGGTCGCTCTTCGCGTCCCGCAATCCGCACGTACGGTGTAAATTCATATGAATAACATAAGAACAGGCGGAGGAAATTTGACACAGATCCGATGTTGACAAGCACCCGATGGTAACTAACGGGGCGGAGTGTGGAGCGTCGTGTCGTTAATCCGCTGGGCAATTTGCAAATTTTGGGATAATTATATAGTGAATTTAATAATTATAGGGCTTGAATTGAAAACCAAAATAAAGGAGGTGAGTAACTTTCTACTTGTAATACAGGGATTTGCAAATGAAAACCTACAATAGAGATAACTGGATGCAAAACCACTCAAGTTTTTGACAAAGACAAATTTTGATTTGTTTGTTTCAACTTAGGATCGCTCTCTTCCTAAAGACTTATGTAAAGTCAACGTGCTATTCTAATAAAAATAAACCATAATTCAGTTAAGGAGAGGTATTTTAACGGAGATTTTTGTATGGGGAGGGGGTAGCCCGTTGGCGACTGACAGGGTAGCGGGCGGTACGGTGTGCCGTTAAACCGCTGGGCGCACATGCACTTACATATTGAATAGGTTACTTTAGATGCACTATTCACACTTTATTACATTTATTATTTTAATGAATAATTTCCTTCCTAGTCGTTTATTAGATCTTTCATTACAAATAACTTCTAGATTTAGTAACTCTCGTTGCTTCTGACTGAAAATCAGCGCCTTGGGGAACTTAGGCATATGCTGAGTCAGTGCCATTTCACTGCTTTGCCAAAAACGTTTTATTTTTCCTGTTGTATTCAATCTGCATTTGTGTCATACTAGTGAATAAAGTGTTTATCTATCTATCTATCTCACAGTGTGTGCGTCGGTGTGCTGTCGGAAAGTACCGAGAAGTGGGAAGTGCTGCGTCGCCTGTAGCGACTCCTACGTGAGTTAAAAGAATGGACTTGGGTCCATTGGACGCACGACTAGTTAAGGGTTAACAGTAAATACCTAAACCATTTGATCCAGCATAACAGTTTCGTGTGACTCGTCTTAATCAAACTCTACTTAATTATACATTACAAAAATATTTAACCAGCATAAATACGATTTATTATCCCTGAAACATCGACTTACAATTATATGGACGTCGGGTCCGCGCTAAAAAGTGTCCGAACTTATAGGGCGTTAAAATCGTATACAGAGCGTCATTCACGCTTTAGTCTTCGTTTCTTCGACTGCCAGCGAAGCAAGCAAAATTAGACAGTACTGCAATGACATTACAATTTAAATTCAACGTTTTAGCTTTTTCATATTCCTTTAAATGTCACTACGTTTAAATAGGTTGACTTGGGACATTGTTTTCGTGGTTTTTGTATTAGACCCGTCGTCCATTTATTTGTAAGTCAATGCCCTGAAACATTAGAATTTCGATTATAAAACGGGAATAAGCGCAATCAAACAATTAAATAGGGATTTGCACACCTATCCATAATATAATGTATAGTCGGGGACAGTGCAATTAGCGTACCTAGCATTTGATTATGAGTTTCCATCTAATCCGCGTGAATGTCGTGGCAACCAAATTAGCGTGATTTACGGGAATCTATTGTTATCAGTCCGTAGATAACATGCATTAATGCTTACTGTGCAAAAATGAAAGTGGTAACCATTGAAATAACAAAATTATAACGTTAAATCCCTCTCCCGTAAAATTTGGTTTAGTGCAGATACGCGCCTTTTACCAATGCCTACTTACGCGGATTTGCACTGTTAATACAATAGTGTATTAACTCAAAAAGTGTAGTTTTTCAGAATCGATGAAAAACTATATATATATAGGTTACAGTTTATTTATTACAGACATCTAAATATTTTTTATTAAGGACTGTTTTATTCAGAACTAGTTCACAAAAAGTTTATCTCAGTTTGAGTTAAGTAGATTTATTTCAATTGTTTCTTACATATTTTAACGACGGTTTTATTGACTTGTAGAGAATTAAATTTTACGTACAGCAGTAGTATCTTGAATTTCATATATTTTGAGTTACAACGAATGTGCGCCATTTCGCCCGGTCCTTAGCTTATCGCATCCATCTGCTGCCAGCAGCTTTTCGCAGATCGTCGCTCCAGCTGACCAGAGGGCGTTCTACACCTCTTTCACCTAGTCGTACTCTCCACTCAAGAACTCGCTTCCCCCGTCCGTTATCTGTTCTTCGACAGACATGATCAGTCCACTGCCACTCTTTTTTATATTACCCAGTGACGGGACGAACAAGACATGAGCCTGGTGGTAAGCGACACGCCTGTTCATGACAGTTGCTGTTGTGTTACTCAGAGCTTTAAACCCTGAGACATAAGACGACGAGTAATTTCACCAGCTCCCCTACCCTTCAAAGTCTCTTCTTCTCTGCTCACAGATTTCTCGGGACTAACTCTTTTACAAGGAGCTCTGCTGCTACTAAACTGCCAGCTCAGCTCGCTTATTCTACCAGCTATGTCGATGACCTTGGTTCTCATTTCGTATCTTGTCCTTTAAAGAAACTCCGAGCATAGCTCGTTCCATAACTGTCTAAGAGTCGTATTCCAGAACCCTACTCAATGCTCAAGTCAGGATTTGAGTATGATTTAAAGTACTGAAAATCATACTCAAGTCCTTGCCATTAGGGTCCATATTTCCAGTGCTTGAAATCATACTCAAGTTTGCTCAAGTCCTGACTTGAGCATTGAGTAGACTTCTGGAATACGACCCTAAGTGTTATTTATTTTAATATAAACGTTGCTATTTTATTTTTTTACGTATATTATTCTTTTATTATTATAATTTTATACTGCTAAATCTGCCCGTGCGCATATATTATATACTATATTGTAATAAAATACTTTTTATATTATTAATCGTCTTGAAAAAAGGAGGTTCTCAATCCGACTGTATACATTTTTTTATGCTACGCGATTACTCTAGCATGTGTGAACCGAATTTGATGGTTCTGTGTTTGTTAGAAAGAGGGTATCTCAGTATTGGTCCCATTTAATTTTTCATTTAATTCATTTGAAGAAAATATTCCATGTCTAAGGGTGGCAAACTATGGGATGAATCCGGTTGTCACTTTCCGGTAACCGTTTTTAATAAAGCTTAGCAAATAAATTCCACGACCTTATGCGGTCTTTTTTTTACCTAAGGAGAACCAGTGATAGATACAGCCTGTAAAGGTCACTGGAAATATTAAGAATAAAGAAGACTTAAAACATTTAATTCTAAATGCACTACTGGTAGGTGCCACAACATACAAAGATAACACAAAAAAATGTAAACAGTAGCATAGAAAAAAAAACATTATTAAAATTAATATTGTAGAGCTGTCACCGAATTGTGTAAAAACATCCAGATCCGGGCCTTCAAGTTTTATTTACAAGATAATACAAGGTACTTTTTGTTTCGTAAGGAAATCCTCCTAGGATACTTCTCCGCCGCGGGGGCAGCGGCTAAAACCCCACTGTGGCCTTCCCGGATGCTCTAGTAGGAGGGATCCGGGATCTTAGCGCACCGGAACCCCCCAGCACCTGGGAAAGGCTGCGTCTTCCCCCTCCCTTCCTCACGACGAAACGGGCTACACTGCCCCGTCGTCCTCCTCGCCGCTGCCAAACTTACTGGCGAACGAAGCCCCCGCTCCGACCGCCAATACAAGGTACTAGGTGAACATAACCGGAGGTACTACGAGTACCAGGCAGTCGCTCACACAAGCACTTAATTTCTAGATACTTATCAATAATACGTGAACAGTACCGACGTTTATCTAAAAACCTCTCCAAGAACTCGGTTGTTTATGGAATAACTTCCAACACAACTCGTGCGAAGTTCTTCAAACTATTCAAAGTTGTTATTAGATTCTCCTGGACTTATATTAAACCAGATATAAGTTCTCAGAAAACTTGAACAGCAGCAAATTAAAAGCGAGAAATAATAAAACATAAAGAAATAATAGAATGATGGAAGATAATGTTTCTTTTAACGGTTTTTGAGGTTTTAAACTACACATAAACCATGAAACAAAAACTTTAGACTAAAAGTTTATAATACAGCTTCTGAGAAATTGGACGACAAACATCCTTGGTAGTAACTTTTTAAGTTCGTTTCAGGGAATAGAATATAGAAAAGGGTATGCTGAGGTGGTGTGGGCACATGGAGTCGTATAACGAAAAATTTACGAAAGAAATATATAGAGCTAACTTGGAAGGCATTATTGGAAGCGGACGGCGAAGTACAATTTCAGATTAAATTGAGACTGTTGTTAAAAAAAAGCAATATAAAAGTGTGAACGCTTCAAAAGCTGCTTGCAATAAGCGACAAGAAAGACTGCTCACATCCTCCATGGTAAACTATTTTATTGTTATATTTGCAGACGGAAACTAAATCATACCTATTATTAAGCAACGCTGCTTCAGCGTCGTAGGGCGCAAAATGCTTCCATCTACAGTTTCGAATCGGAACACATGAATGCACCGCTCGCTGTTCCAGTGGACGCATCGCGCCCCACTGCCACACCTCACGCGTGTGCAGTGCGCGTCAAGCCCCACGCCGCTGTTGCGCTTCGAACCCGAGCGGCGGCAATCTGCTAAGGAAAAAAGCAATACCCGTGTGCCTGCCTCTGAGGTTGTAAAACCATAGAGGCAGGTGCGACGAGGACGGCATCACAAAGGTGGAGAAGATGAAGAGGAAGCCCATCAGCCGTAACCTGTGAGGCACAGCACCGAAAGGCTCGAACTTTCTGCTTCGTCTGGCCATACCACAGACTACATAAATACCGGTCGCGCACTGCATTACTCCACGCAGTCTGAGGAGATGTGGAGAGATGTGGATAAACTAAAATTCAAATACTCCCTGAGTCTCGAGCGATTGGAGTCCTGTCACAACGTGAATTTTAACTAATTTGTGGTGAAAGTGTCGACCGAAGTCTGACGACCTTACACCATAGGTAAAGCGGCACTAGAACCAAGAGTTCGAAACGTTGTAAAAATAATATACGCGATTTTGATCCGAAAAAATAGCTCAGTGGAAAAAATAGTTTCTTTTCCATTGTGTGGCGATCGCGAAAATTTTTGTTGTATATGTTATACACATATGAAGTCGAAAAGAATTTATTAATTGTCACGAGACTTCAAGTCGTTAAGCACATATTAATGTTGTTACTAAATTATTGCGAGTTTAAAAACCCCACAAAGTTGGCGAATGTTAAGATGCGAAAAGATTTTTTCAGCTTTCAATGAGTTCAACTTCAACGTTTCTACTTTCGCTTCCGAAGCTTGTATTTTTAATATTCATTTTAAAAGACAATAGGAAAAGTAGTTAATTCCTTAAATCGTTTTTATCCACAAATTTATTACTTTTTAAAAGAACATCAAAATATGAAGTATTTTTATTCGAAACGGGAACGCAATATATATATCATTGCTTGGCAGCAGAAAAAGGTAACGTGGCTGTACTTCCCTAGAACTCTTGCACAAGGAACTCTACTGCTACTTTCTCCCATTGGACTGCCATCGCCTCCTACCACTGGGTACAGGTCCCTTTTTTGTTGCATGATATTTTCCTTGTCTCCCTAAACCACGGGCCCACAACCATTATATCATATAATCGACGAATTGACGTTTTTCCACAGAATTTCCTGTACAAAATGAAACTTACACGAAACAAAGTTTAAATGAAGCTGGGGTAGGATGCAAACTTAGCTCGCTGTTAATCAGTGAACTTTGCGACTATTGTTAACTTAATCCGTTAAAACAACTTTAACTTTAACTTGACATGACATAAAACGTCTTACTTATAATATTTTTTTTTAATTTTATTTATTTAGGACAACCAACAAGTCATACACTTAATACATACAATTATGTTTACACACTTCAAATGGAGTAGTGCCAAAGTATTTACTAAATTAAAGGTTTCCACAACATGCAACAGTCAAACACAGTTAATTATTTATATACATAATATATACAGTTATTCACCCGATTAATTTTTATAACGTGTAGTACAATATATATATTTTAAATACTAAATATAGAAAGATACGATAAACTTCTTCTTCTTCACATATTGCATAAAAATAATTCAGACAAAGAAAACAAAACATTTCTTGTGTGTAAAGAAGAAATTAAGTTACCATAACCTAAAATAGGTTTCCAGGCTTCCGTCTATGGATAACATATTCTTAATTGACCGCGACAAAAATACCAATTGTACGTTAAAACAATTAAAAAATTATAGAACAAATGGGTAAAACAACTGTTTAGTAGTTGATGGATATCGACCGACGGTGTAGTTATGGAAGTAATTAAATAAAGACAACAATCATTTCCGCGAAGAAGCTTGAAAGTAGGTAAAACTGTGAAGTTACGGCGTAGCTTATTGGAATTTACACTATAACAAGGATGTGCTAAGCTTATGTACAGCTATATAGAACTTACAAGTGGCGTAGCTCTACCATTCCGTAGCGGGCCTGTTTTTGTTTACATTTTTAACCGACTTCAAAAAAGGAGGAGGTTATACGTTCGTCTGTATGTATGTTATATAATTAATTAAATTTTTATTGAATTGTAATTCAATTTTTTTTAATTATTTATATTTATTTATTAATACAAAGATCGAACACTCAGAAAAAACACTCAGAAAAAATTCCTTCGATCCGGTCGGATTCGAACCGAGACTTCTTGCATACCGTGCCAGACGCTATACCAACTAAGCTACGGAACGAACCAACGGACCTCACGAATTTTTCTATGTGCTTGCGTCGTGTCTTTGTACTTGGTCTTTCAACGACTTTTTAGTCGTAGCGCCATCTATGAGAAATCTATTACAGATTTATCACCCAGTTAGTACCTTTACAGCTACCAGTCCTGGCAAGAGATGTCGCTATTCACTGTATTAATTAAATTTTTATTGAATTGATATTCAATTATTTTTTGTGAAATTACTCCACTAGTGATGTTATATAATTGTTTTGATAACTGATTCCTCTGTCAATTGTGGACCGATTTTGAAAATTATTTTTTGTGTGAATCCTGCAATCTCGTAGTGGTCCCATTGTCACCATGTCACAGAATCTGATGAGGGAATCCCATGGAAGTCGAGGAAAATCCTCAAATTTTATAGGCATGGCACTGTACGGTGTCGGTTATTTTTCAATGAAAAAGTTACAATTATTTCAGAAAATTTCTAATATTTATGACAAAGAAGACCGACAAATTGCGTCTTTGTAAACGCAATTGCTGTTGCTTTGCAGCAACCTACTGGTCCGTACAGAATTGTTACGTAATGGATCGGGTACATGCCGACTCCGGGAAAATTGCGAAATTGTTGATTTACTAAACTTTGTTCAACGAAGCACCGCAACGTGACATGGCGACGTAACATACGCGTATCAGCACGAGAGTGAGATCACGTGTCATTTCTGGGAAATTACGAATTGAGTTAAACTAGTGACTACAAAGGAACAACAGAGGTACGACATTGAACAATGTGCCATTTTCGAAAGATAACAGCTTGAATAGATTTTTGTCTTTTTTCTAATTTCTTAAACCATTGACTTACAATTATATGGACGTCGGGTCCGCGCTAAAAAGT
>NW_020653851.1:21020473-21078994 GCF_003589595.1 Hyposmocoma kahamanoa | reverse complement strand
TCAGTTTCTTGTACATATAAGCAAAGTTTGAAGTCGGTTTTTTTTTTTGTTATAAAAATTACTTTTTTGTCTTCAAATCAAGAGAAACCCGAAAATTTCTCTTTTTCCTTACACAAAAGCAATATTTATTACACAGATTGTATAGTTGTTACAAGCATGAATTATGAATAACTGTAATCGGCCTTGTGGCATACAAAGTTTTCTAAGTGCTTACGTCATTTTGATGCAACAATTTGTAATATGCTATAATCATGCAGTCCTTTAACGCAACCTAATACTAATAAAACATATTTAATTATTTATTTATTTTATTTCGGGCATCCAACAGCTTACAATATATTAACAATTTGAAAGATAAACAATCCCAAACAACTACGCCAATTACAGAATACCACAAACATTTTTCAAACTTACAAACTTCCGTTAATAATAAATTTTGACATGTTTATATGTACTCTAAAACTTGTAAAAAAGTATATATTATATGACTGTGAAATATACATTAGTAGTAGTATGACTTGTTCTTCATTGTGTAGATCATGAACAGGTGTTGTTTATGTGAGAGCGTGTGTGTGTGTGTGTGTGTGTGTGTGTATGTGTGTGTGTTTGTGTACATGTGTGCATGTATAGGAAAAAGTAAATTAATAATTATTAATAAGTAAGTTAACTTAAATTTTAAATATTTAATTTTTTAATTTCTTAAGAATTTTATTTTTAAAAGCTGTTTTTGAGTTCGCAAAAATATCAATGTCACTGTAGGCGGTATTATAAAGACTAGTGATGCGCGAAATTAGTTCTAGTAATAATAGTAATTAGTAATAATAGTAGAATATAACTGTTACAGATTTTATAAGTAATGAAATGAAATGAAAGAATGTCATATCATTCAAGTAATTAAATAATAATTTCTTAAATTCTGCACAAACATTGCAATTCCTAATTTCAAGTGGAAGTTTGTTGTAAACCGTTTTTTGCAGGGAAATAAACTTTTTTATATTTTTAGTTTAGAACCAATTAGAAAATGATACTGATAACCCAGAAACTAATCTCTTGTTACATACTTAGTTATTAAATAGTTCCATGTGTCTGGTCGCTTAGGCAAACATCTTGAAAACTTTCAGAGAGAACAACAAGATTTACGATACCCAACGGTGGGATTGGGGTTGACTACTTAACGTAGGGTTCGTTCGGAATAAATGTTTACATTTCCGATTGTTTTGCCTATATAATTATTCCCCCTCACGTCGCGTTTGGATGAACGAGATTGATCGCCGCTTGGTAATGCACACAATCGGGCCCTAATTTTGCAATTCCATGAGCTGGATACGATGTAATTACGTCATCAAATAGCCGCGTTCACATATTGCACTTTTGGTGTAATAAAGTCCCTTCTGCAAAATACCAACTTTTCAGGAGAGGCTTTTTTGACGGAACGAACAAGTGGTGCGCCTGGTGGCACTCAACTTTAAAACGAAAATATTTAGAATTATTAATACAAAGATCGAACACTCAGAAAAAATTACTTCGATCCGGCCGGATTCGAACCGACGTCTTCTAGCTTACCGTGGCAGACGCTATACCAACTAAGCCACGGAACGAACTAGCGGACCTTAAGAATTTTTCTATGTGCTTGCGTCATATCTTTTGTATTTGGTTTTTTTAACGACTTTTTAGTCGTAGTAGAAAGTAGAAAGTAGTAGAAATCTATGAAATTTTTATTGATATGCAGATGACGTATTTGCCATTATTCCTAAAGAAGTAGAGTCGCTATTGGCACACCTAAACAGCGTTCACCCGAAGATCACCTTCACCGTGGAATGTGAGCAGAACGGGGTTCTTCCTTTCTTGGACGTGTTGGTGAGACGTGAGCATAACGATCGGTTGTCTCATACGGTGTATCGGAAACCAACGCACATGGATAGATACCTGAGAGCGGATTCACGTTACCACCCGTCACATTTAGCCTCAGCTCCGCGGACGCTCATTAATAGAGCTTTGAAACTACGCGACCCAGATTACATAGATGCTGAGCTAAATCGTATGAAGGACGTGTTGGTGGGTAACGATTGCGAGTGGAAACAGAGTTCGCGTGTGGCAAATGCATCAACGAGGCCTCGACCGGCATCGGCAGAGAGAGCGGTAGCGTACTTACGTTATGCCAGAGGGATGACGGATGTGATTGGAAACTTATTACGCCGAAGGTAAAGCATCAAGACAATATTCCGTCCTCTCACACAGCTGCGACAATTGCTTCGCTCTCCAAAGGACAGATACCCTCTGGGGGTCTGTGACTGCAGCAAAATTACGTCGGCGAAACGAGTCGAAACGTGGCTACTAGGCTAGCTGAGCATATCCGATCTATGAAGAACCAAGATGTCGGAGATGGAGAAGTGATGAAGAAGAATTTTGTGCTCCGCAAAATCCGAGAGGCTATTGAAATAAGTAGGCGACCAAATTTTAATAGAGACGGAGGGTGGAGCTTGCCACCGACCTGGAAGCCGTTTCTTCATGGCACTCGGTATGCAGCTGCAGATGTTAGTAGTAACGACGTGGTGAGCTCTGTGTGCTGGATTGTTCCCGATAACAATTACTATGGACAGCAGTAGCGTAGAAGAGTTCCAGGATGCGCTGACGCAACGTATCAATTCCAAAGTTTAAAAACTACATTAAAAATATTTTGATCGAAAAATGATATTACAAAATTGAAGACTACGTGTTAGATAAAGATGTATGGAAAGACGACACGGCTCCAGAATTCATACAAATTTGATTCAAAGTGTATTCTATAGCATTTAAGTTTATTTCAAAAGAGCAATCCCTAGAGTTTCTTGCTCGTTCTTCTCAGGGAAATCAGCGTAGTGAACGAGCAGTAGCTTAATGTAATGTAATGTAAATGTGACGTTTTCATGTGCAAATTTATTTTACCTATGGAATAAATGATCTTTGACTTTTACTTTGACTTTAAAGGTACTGCCACTGCGCCCGTCACCCTGAGGCATAAGTTGATAAGTCCCATATGCCTGTAATTTCACCAGCACCCTTGCCCTTCCCTTGCTTATTTCTGCCGTTAAGCAGTAATGTGAGCATTATTCCAGTTTCCAGTTTCGACGGATCGCTTACCACCAGACAGACGCACGACTCGTTAATAGCGTAATGTAAAGTTTTTGTTTCACTATAGTTTTACACCTTTAAGTGGAATATTTTGAAAATCAACCGGAATTTTATTATAGAAGCCTATTGTACCTTAAATGAATTTGTTACTTTAGTGTTATATTTATCACTATTTTTAAGCGATTTCAAAAAAAGGAGGAGGTTCTCAATTCGACTGTATGTTTTTTTAAGAAAATATTCCCCCTCTAGGGGATGATCCTGTTTCGCGCACTTTCCGGTAAGCGATTTCAATAAAACTTGGCAAATGGATGTAATTCCACGCACTTTTGAGGTCGGTTTTTTTATTACTCTGTACTAATTCATAAAGAAATAACTAACTCTTCTCCTTGATAGAAATTAGATTTTCATGAATATACAGTAGGCATGTAAGAATGTTCATTTCTTGAAACTTGTCTTTCAAAGACACTCTTAAGGTCGTATTCTAGAACTCTACTGGTCAAGTCAGGATTGCACTGGAAACACAAGCACTAGAAATACGACCCTAATGGCAGGGACCCGAGTATGATTTCGAGTGCTTTAAACCATACTTAAATCCTGACTTGAGCATTGAGTAGAGTTCTAGAATACGACCCTGAGACCCAGTTAGTAAATTGCCCTAACCGCACGTTTTTACAGGACGAAGGGTCTATTATTAATAGCGGCGGCAGTTGTTCTGTAGTTGATTGAATTTGGCGCGTGTACAGCATCTTCTGGACCACATTGGAAGTAATTTAGCGTACGTGTTACGTACATGTACCTACCGGACCTCTCGTTTCGCCTTTTTTGTGTAAAAAACCAATAAAGCTATGCGCATTCCTCCACCTCGCACATTTTATTTTAACGCCGGACCGAGCCTTTTGCCACGCCTCCGAAAGGAGGCCACATATTAATTCTACACAATTCACCTTACCAATTTCTGCCGCCAAACAGTACATAATGTGAACATCCCTGCGTTTCGAATAGTAAGTGTGCTGGTGACATTACGGGCACGTGAGACTTGTCAAGTTGTCTCAGGGTGTCGGGCGCAGTGCTGTCGTCTACTAACTAGAACGCGGCTGAGTGATAAATGGAGCACAAAATTCTCTTTTCAACACAATTAAAATTAGTTAACGTATTCTACTTATCGGAATTTACCTTAACGATGTATAGCTGAAACATTATTAAACAATTTCAATGTTCAATAATCTCAGTACAGAGTACTAAAAAACCGACCTCAAAAGTACGTGGAATTACGTCTACTTGTTAAGTTTTATTGAAATATCCCCTAGTTCGCCACTATACAGGACTTGTCACTGGAGATATTAAAAGTCAGTTCTCACTACTCAAAGTATATGGAGAGACAAACGCCTTGAATTGGAGAAATAGCAAAATTAACCACTAAAATAATTGCTCATAAATTAAAGATAGGCGCTATTTACAAAAATGAATCTTCATGCGTGAACAGCCACCCTTCGAGGTGGATGATTTTCTTCAAAATGAAATGAGACCACTATGGAAGTACCCCCTTTCCAACAAAAAAAGAATCATGAAAATCGGTTCACAAATACCGGAGTTATCGCGTAACATACATACAAAAAAAAAACAGTCGAATTGAGAACCTCCTCCTTTTTTGAAGTCGGTTAAAAACTGGATAATGGTTTTTTATGACATCTCAAAAAAATATTTTGTCACTTACCCGCGTTTTAGTCAGCGAATGGCAGAGTGGCAGTGTCGCTCATTTATTTGTGCACAGGCGTGTCGCTTACCACCAGGCGCACGACTTGTTCGTCTGGCCGCTTAGTATATTTTAAAAAATCTTTCATAAAAAATGTGCCAATATAGAAATAGGTAAGGCGGCAGGAGCCTACCATAACCTTACAAAAAACAATCTTATTCAGTAAGATTTTTAAAATATTACTCGTATTCGTACCATGACAAACCTATCAACCACGTAATGTAGGTATATTGCTAAAGTTACCAAAAGAACGAATTAATTCCCAATATTGTCTATTCCTTACTAAAAATAGGAAAGAAATAACGCTACTGTATATTGCCTTGCTTTATTGCTGTACATTACGAATCGTCCTATCGTAGTATACGAGTAATGTTTAAGTGCTTAGATTATTAATATACGATATGTTTAAGGATATTGTCTAACCGCTCACGCGATGGACTCTTCCTACCGCAAAATGGCGGCTATTTGGCTTCGCAAATTAGAAAAGCATTCAGTTTAAATACGAGTTTTTATAAATAAAAATTATTATTCTGCATTGCTAAATAAATACCCTCCGTACTACCAACAAAAACATCTCAAATAAAATGCAGTAATACACCGCAAATCCTGCACTTAAAAAGCACTAATGAAATTTTTGGTGTACTTGGATAAATATGATAATGTTCCGTTTGAGTGGTTCTAACGTTTACCATGAAATTGCTACTTAAAGTATAGTTTATAAACATTTATATTCAGGGTAAACTTAGAAAACGCTACTTACGGTATGTTTTCAATAAATAAACACCGAAATCACCAGCCCAAACAATAACACACACGATTATCGTGACGTATGTTTGAAGTTGTTTATTTTTTTAAATGACACACCCAGGCATTAAAAACTGTATGGTTTGCTAAAGTAGTTACCGAAATAGCAATTAATATTAGTTCTTTTACCTGTTATAACTTCGATATCCGATAAATCGGTATAAAATCATCACCGGCACTTCTAGGTGTGGTATGCGTCTACGGCTGCATGTATCGCGTGAGCGGATAAAGAATATGCTAATTTATTACACAATAGGATGTACTTTACCCGATCATATAAAATCCCGAAAAAGTCTACAATGAATAAGTCAACCGTGACCATGGGGCCTGCAAAGGGCCCGAAACGTTGGTTTGTCTGAAAATACATATATACGTGATTTAAATCCGGAAAAATAGTTTCATTTCCTACGTGTAACAATCGCGAAAACCTAAGAACTCGATCTAAAATGAATTATTTTAAGAATAAAATATCTAACTTGACCATTGACTTACAAATAAACTTGACACATAATTTTTATATGGAGATATTTATTTCTCTTTAAGTATGTACGTACTACAACAGCGAACCTGCTAAATTTTGGTTTTTAACTGAAACCCTGTAGTTATTAAATTCACATTTATCCCAAAATTTGCAAATTGCCCAGCGGTTTAGCTACCCAGCGCGCCGGGCGCTGCCCCATCAGTCGCCACCCGGCGTTTGTCTGATCTGTGATTAAATTTTCTCCGCCTTTTCTTATTTCATTCATATTAATTTTAGGTTGCGGGACGCGTGGTGCGACCACTCACACCTCACCTCCTAAAATCTAGACTGGCGTTGAAATACCTCGCCTTAAACCATGGACAAATAATTCAAGAAGTTTGCTGGTTGCAATACGAGACGGGGTGTAGTCGGTACAAGTAGCAACAAGTATTTTTGTTACTAATTTATTTTACATTGACAAGCTGCAACTTATCAAAGCTACTGTAATTACTAGTGATAACAAACAAATCAACTAGATGGATTGGACAGATTTTTTTATGGATACAGCCACCTATTCTTTTATTTTGTTTAGGATTAGCACCATCTACCCATATTAGGAAGCGTTAATTTATAAATTAATTTGTAACAGACAATGCCATCTAATTGACACGCATACGAGTTTAAAACGCCTCTGTGGCCGTACGGTTGTCATGCTGAACTGCCACGCAAGAGGTCTCGACTTCGATTCCCGAGCCGGGAGAAATATTTGTAAGGCCTACATTTATTTCTCTAGTGAGTTTGGGCGTAATTTGTGAGTGTGTGTTCATGGCACCCGCGACACCGCGTCTCCCTAGTACGGAGCTATAAGTGTGTACGTTATTGTTGTTGTGGTTATATTTGTAAAACTTAAAAAGTGACTTCTTATATTTCATATTAAAGAGGAATTAACCGATATCCACGGCCGGCCACAGGCCGTGCCATTGATCAGTGCCATCTAGATGTAAAATGATTATTAACCTTTTTCATAGCCTACAATCTGTAGTATGGAGATTAGCTCTCCTCTTGCGTTACTGGTCCGTGGCACAGAGATACTTTTTGATATCAAGTACTTTTCCTTTTAATACCGATGCGTTTGGACTCTCTCATTCGACACTTTTCTGGTATTAGTACTTTTTGACAAGTCTCGTATCCTCGTATCGTATATAGTGTCCTTTCGAATAATTCCTACTTTGAACACCTCATATCCTAACTACTACTAATCCTTTTTTTAATGGCAAACCTTCATCACAAATGACATGGTTATATACCTAGTGTAAGCCACCCTTTGCCTCTTTATAAGAATGAGAATGAGGAAAAATAATTAGAAACATTTCAATCGACATTTTGACACATTGACAAAACATTTTAACTGCCTCCGTGGCCTAACGGTTACCATGCCGGACTGCCACGCAGAGGTCCCAGGTTCGATTCCCGGGCCGGGAGAAATAGTTGAATCAATTATTTCTGTCGTGAGTTTGGATGTAATTTATGGTTGTCTATGTGTGTGTCCATGGCACCAGCGACACAGGGTTTCCCTAGTGCGGGGCTATGTTGAGTGTGTGCGTTATTTATTTATTTTTATAAAATTGACTATTTCCATTTTCGTTTCGTAATCGTTTCCCAGGGTCGTATTCTAGAACTCTACTCAATGTCAATGTCTGCTCAAGTCAGGATTGCACTGGAATGCAACACATGCTCGATAGCGAGGAGTCCTGGGAGGCGGTGGCCTCCTTTTGCGCAGAGGTTATGTCGCAAAAGGAGGCCGCGGAGCGGGTGCGCGAGGACGCGGCGGACGCGCACCCGCTCCGGCGCAGACGTACGGGGAGAAGGCGAAGGCAGTTCGCTGCTCGCCTGATCCCCTAGTGAGACCAGCGGACTCTGGACAGGGACTCCGGAGCCTACATTGCACGGCCTCACTCGTCTGGGGGGCGGGTCGGAGGACAACCGACTCGTCCCTCCGTTGGCGCGGGAGCCCTGGCGCAAGCTAGGGCGGCCGGGCGGCGTCGTGGTGAATGTTCACTGATCCCACGGCGCCGACTCAACCGGCGAGAGGGAAACCCGGGGGGGTTTTAGTGGGGTAGGCCTTCCAGTGTGGAGGGAGAGTCCCCACATAACCCCTGAGTCTCCCTGGGCTCAGGGGTATCCATAAAGATTTCCCCCCCGTCAAAAAAAAAAAACAAAAAAAAAAAAAAGGATTGCACTGGAAATACGACCGTTACGAAGTTGAATACGTTAACTAATTTTAAAAGAGAATTTCGTGCTTTATTTTTTTCTAATTAAAACGGATATTTCACCATTTGTCACTTAGCCGCGGTTTAGTTAATGGACGGCAGTTGAGGCATCGGTACTTTTGTTTTGTGATTAGGTTACTTTTTATCCGATACTACTCATGAGCATCCCTACGCGTCGCCGCCGCACAGCGACCGCGTGCGTCTAACTGTCGTGGCAAAATACGCTCTATACATTTAACTTTTACGTTTTAACTTAAATGAACTTCCCGGGCGACCGGGCGAATCTGGCTTGTCTACGCGAGGAATTTAAATGTTGTTGCCCAGTAAATAGAATTCAGATTTGCCATTCATGTACGTAAAAGCGTGGTAACTGGTACGCCGCGCGGAAACTTGCTTAGGAAATCTACAGTATATTAATCAATAAATCAAGTGATTAGGTATGCCTCATTAGAGCTGACCGTTCTCATTGAAACTTGGTCCACCTGCATTGGACGCAAACGTTGTTTCAACTATGCTTTTAACACTCCATTACACACGCTTTGAACGCTTTGAAATGTGATATTGGTGGTCTCCATTTCAATATCGGTGGCAGCATTCGATAAATGGCATGTGAGCCATATATAATCATAAGGTTGATTGCCCACGAAATTGGCGATTAAATGCACCGATATTGGTGCTCCAACATAGACAGTTTGTATAATAAAGCCATGTAGGATCATACGATATTGTGAAGGCGATGCTTGAATGGTACTTAATCTTGTTGTGTTTATTAAGTTGTTATGTTAGTAATGTATCTTTAATTATTGTAATTGGTGTGTCCGTTATAATTAAAGTAAAATAAATAAATAAATAAATAAAAAGAAAAAAATACTATAAATGGTCAGAAATGAATTTATTGTGGGGTAAAGCGGCAGATATTCAAACCATATTTGTATTGCAGAAACGAGCGATTCGTTCTGTGTACCGTCTAGGCTCTCGGGTTTCTCTCAGAGAAAAGTTTAAGGAGACTGGTATCATGACTATAGCATCACAGTACATTTACTCAAATATTTTATATGCCCGTAAAAATATTGATGAAGATGATACGGCGTTTACGCTTATTTTTACGGAGCTAGTCAATAACTTCCGGCAAACAAATGGTCATGTACCAATCACTATTCACGGTACAACGATTCTCCACAGTGACAGTAGCTACGTGTCCAGTTTTATTAAAAAAAGAAGCAATCATCCGCTTTGAGGCACTTTGCACGCGCGCCACTAGTTGGTTTGGGCTCATCTCGAAAGACCCAGACGCTCGATTGCTGCTTTGTTTTGGGATCGTAATATAAATCCATGTTTCGTCACCTGTTACTATGTCCCACACCAAATTTGACGCCCCTTCGTTGAATCTGGTGAGCATGGCATTGCATCAAGAGATGCGATCCGTTTTTTGAGCCTCAGTCAAATTGTGTGAGATCCACCGAAAGCACAGCTTTTTCACACCCAAATGTTTGTGTAGTTATTGATTGTATTTGACTCACGCCCGAATCTCATGGTATGTCACATGCTTGTCTGATTTGATCATACGGCGCACAGCATCGATGTTTTTGTTGTTCACAGCAGTGGACGGGCGACCATCACGAAATTAGTCACTGAGATTCACACGACCGCGTTTCAGTTCTATAAACTAGATATAAATAGTTGTCTTGCATGGTGCTTCATCGCCAAAAGCAGTTTGAATCCGAGTAAAGCTCCGCTGAGCAGTTAAATTACACTAAAAGTCGTAGAAAATCGTACTACGACAATTTTCTTGAGTTAAATCCATGGTGATGTAGACAACCAATTTCTAAAATGACGCCACATTGTAAAAACAAGTCTATAATAACAATAATAATCATCATCAATCAACCAAAGCCATTTGAGGTTGTATCGACTTTGAAAGTCTTGGTATTGGTGTAACGGGCTGGTGTCTGCAATTCGACATCCATAGGTACTTGTCTATTATAGTAATCTGTGTTTGTGCTTATTTTGCGTGCGGTCCTCCCCCTCGCACACGCAAAATAAGCGGCTTGACGTCAAATTGCGGACACCAGCCCGTTACACCAAGTACCAAGTACCAAGTTCCTCCCCCTCCACGAACGTTCTGCATAGAGGGCTGTCTGTGAAACTTAATTGAAAAGGTGTTTATTGTATGGAGCATGACCCGTTAGGGCGACAGTTAGAGTGCGAAGCTCTTTCCTTTTAAGTTTGATTAATTTTCTAGATAGACTGGCGTTGAGCGTTGGAAGTGCTTCAGCCTGTCTACAAACCACAAGGGTTGTCCATGTGTTAGTTAAAATCTGTTATTTATTTCAAAAATCTTAGATCAAGAATACCCGCAAGAGCTAAATAAGTAATTACCGCGGGTTTTTATCACAAGAATTATGCAAGCTACATAAAACAAATTAAGTCCAAGTAATACTATATAACTCTTCTTTTTAAGACTAAAAAACTTGTTGACTAATTTCGTTCGTAGATTCTTTAAGCCTCTCTCTGAAAAGTTGTTATAACCATGATGGCGAAATATCAATTCGATTCTTCGACGACGTTATGTTTTATTATCGCTTCCAGCGCGCGGAGAAGCAAAATTAGAGTTCATTGTATTCATATCATATCAAAATTAGAGTTTAAAACAAGCGAGCTTATTCCATAAAGGGATTCCTTTCAAACAACTTAATTGTATGCATTGCCAGGCATAATAGGAGTTGCCAGGCACATCTAAATGACGTGAGGGCGAATAATGTTTTTAGTCCAAGAAAATACTGCCACTTTACCTATTTCTGCTGCCAAGCAGTAATGTGAGCTTTACAGCCTTTCGGTTTTGAAGGTTAAAGGTGCTGGTGAAATTGGTGGCACATGGGATTCGACAACTTACGTCACAGGATGACAGGCGCAGTGGCAGCGCCCTCAGATATTTGTGATTTAAAGCTCTGAGTGGCACTGCTGCTATTATCAACAGGCGCACGACTTGTTCGTTCTGTCACTTGATATCATAAAAAATATCGATAAGTTGTCTACACAATTGCAAATGTAAATATTTATCCCGGACCAACCCTACCTTAAGCAATCAACCCAAATGCCACTGTAGGGTTTCGTAAGTATTTATGTGAAATTTTATAACTTGTATTTAAGCAAATCAACTAGGTACTTTTGTTTAAACAATCTTTAAACTTCAAACTGGTGGAGTAATTTCACAAAAATAATTGAATATCATGGTAGTAAGACGTCGTTATATTCAATAAACTTAATATTACAGTTATTAAAACGACATCTCTAGTGAGCCACTGGTAGCGGTAAGGTAGATATGCATGAAGAAAAACCTGCATAGATTTCTCACAGATGGCATAACTACGGCATAAAAGACGTTAAAATAAAAAAAAAACAAAGATCTGCAAAAAACAAATTCGTAGTCTGTTGCTTGAGAGAGCGTCAGTCACAGTATGGCGAATTCGCTGGTTCGAATCAAGCGGAATCGAAGGATTTTTTCTTTGTGCTCGATCTTTATTTAGATAATATAAACCTGACTAAGAGCAACAGCATTGTGTGGATGTGAATATGGTCTGATATATTTATGTTACGATTCCAATCTTTCGTTTTATAACCTTAAGGCCCATTTAGATGGAGAGAGTTTATCGCACGCTTCGTGACGAAAAATCGTACGCGATCACCGTAAGCAATAATCGCCATAAGATTATCGTATCATAATGTTTACATTCAGGCAAGAACTAAAATCTCGCCTAAGATTATGTCATACGAGATTCGCAAGCAACTTAATCGCCTCCTCGACTGCTTACACAGATAAATATGTAGTAAGGAGATTCTTGCTTACGAGTTTTCGACTTGTCTAAACACGATCTCGTATGACATTTTTTCAAGTTCATACGTTTATCGTACAAATCGGTTCGAACTGTTTTGAGTGCGAGAATTGCCATTCGAGTTGAGTGATTACTGCTGTATTGACTATGACGCAATATCAAAATGACGCAAAAATCATTCAGATTTGGAACTGCATAGAAATACACAGTTTTTAAATTTAATTTTTCAAATTTTATAACATTTCTTAATCCAAAATTTTTTTTCGTTCTCATTTCATTAATTCTTGTCTTAGAAAAGCAGTGATAATCAAAACACCCTCGCGCACTGCACTCGTGGTAGAAACGGCTGGCACAGAAACTCGAAATACGATTTTTGCTTTCGAGTTCTGTTTACACGGAGACGTTCAATATTCAAGTTGACGAGGCGATTATCGCTCACGTGGACGGTCGATAATCTCGAATGTTTAGACGAGGAAAGTTTTTTATATCCTTTCGATAATCGTATGTTCGAGACGAGAAACTCTCTCCATCTAAATTAGCCTTTACTTATCTAGTATGTCTTATTGTAAGTGAGAGTGTTTGTATTCTGTTTTTAATCGATTTGAAAAAAAAAGGAGAAGTTTATACGTTTGGCTGTATGTATGTTATACGTATGTTTTCAGATTTCTCCGTCAGTTGTAGACCATGTTTGAAAATTTTTGTTTGAAAGGATGCACTCTCGTGGTGGCGCCAACGATGCTGTTCAGTTTACGCTTCGGCTATCACAAACTAAAAAACATTTTCCACAAATAAACGTCGACTTTTCACTTGACACAATACATGTAATCAACAAATCGCCATCACCCAGTTGTCATCAACCAGAAAAAAAGTATAAAATGTACAAAGGAGTCCGTAATAGTCCCATTGTCACTAAGAAGTCAGAATCTAATGAGGGGATCGCATGCAAATCGGAAAAAGCCGACTGTGAAAACTTTTTTTTCAATGACAAAGTTACAATTATGAAAAATAAATGTCATAATGCTGACACTTACGTCCTGAAATCTTGTCACTTTGCAGATGTGGCTTTTTACAACAGACGTGTACAAAATACAATTCAAATCGATATAACTCTAATACCTATGTCTCATGTTTTTGATAGACTATAGTTACGCAATTGACATTCCATTTCGATGGTTGATCAAGCGGATGATTATTGCACGTGACGTTAATTGAGCTGCGGTAACTTAGGCAACAGGAAATGCCGTGACCCTTGATACAGTTTACGTAACAACAGTGATATTACAATTAGGATGTCGTTGATGCTTCGCGTCATGTTAACCTCTAAGGCGATGATTTCCAAAGTAATCAATATCGACTACCAGGCAATAGGGTCCACTGCAAACTACAAGGGGTCGATCTTGATTTTTCTTAAATATCATGACGTTTATTGATGGCACATGGTACTTGTCAACTTGTTTTATTTTATCTTGTCTCGTCTCGTTTTATTTTATATAATTTTATTTTATTTTAATTTTTCGTTACGAGGTAACGAGGACGGCTTCACAAAAGTGGAGAAGAAGAAGAGGAAGCCCACCAGCCGTAACCAGTGTGGCACGGCACCGACAGTACCGAACTTCCTGCTGCGTCCGGCCATACCGACGACGCTGCTGTACCTGTCGCGATTGCATTACTCCACGAGCCTGAGGAGATAGTGGAGTATATCGGACGTAAAGCCAAATACACGATGAGGGTCGAGCGGTTGGAGTGCCGCCACAATGTGAAATTCGTTTGTGATGAGAGTACCGACCGAACATCTGTCGACCTTCATGAAGGAAGAGTCTTGGCCCAAGGGTGTCATATATCGGCGATTCCGCAGCCGGTTACCTGACACCACACGTCGCCGACAAGTGCAATTTGTTAGAAATATTGTTATTATTATATTGTATGTATGTTAGTCCTTAAGGTATATAAGGTACATACGGTATATAAGGTACATAACTGCCTCAGTGGCCGTACGGTTACCATGCCGAACTGCCACGCAGAGGTCCCAGGTTCGATTCCCGGGCCGGGAGAAAGATTTCTATGGCCTATATTTATTTCTCTCGTGAGTTTGGGTGTAATTTGTGGTTGTCTGTGTGTGTGTGTGTGTCCATGGCACCCGCCACACAGGGTTTCCCTAGTGCGGGGCTATGTTGAGTGTGTGCGTTATTATTATTATTATTATTAATAAGTGAATTACTTGTATTCGTCACGTCTTTGATTAAACTCTTAATTTTCGGCCCGGGTTAATACGGTACGGGCCACCTACGTTGCTACAGCATTGCAGTTGCGTGGTAGCGGTTTTGATATTCGACGTTTTACAACCACGACGCCGTTTTTTTCACATTATGCAGTTTTTATGTTTGTAATATCAATATATTGTAAGTACGTTACTGCACTTGACGTGAAACGGCGTACAATGCTACCAAAGACTTAAGTAAATTGAAATTGGGATGTACTTAATAATATTTATATATAACTTACTATTAGAATAAGTTTATTTGCAAAAATACAGCAATTATACAGATGATTGGAAGATGAAAATATTAATGGATTTTCATTTGTTTTTAAGACTAAATTCTAAAAATATCTGCATTACTTATTGTAGAAGCAATGTGTCTGTAATTTCATTACAGATCAATACAACAATTAGGTACATTGTTTTCAATTACGCAGTTGCGCAAATATTAATGGAATTTTCATTTATTCTTAGGATAATTAAATTGCATTTCAAATTAAGTTAATTAAAAATTCTGAAAATCTTTATTACAGTAGAAGCTATGCATCAATAGTAATTTTGTCAATTGGGATTTAAAACCTCTTTGTAGCAATTTAATTTCGATTAGTAAATTATTGAAAATCAAACATACACAGAGATGCCCATCTCTGTGTATGTTTGATTCGTCAATCGCCCGGGATTTAACTTTTGTTAATATCGGGTTTAAATCGGGTTAAAACCCATTATTGCCCGAAATCGAGGGCAAAAACTATTTAAAACGCAATATTTGTTTACCGAATTTTGTTAAAATGTATTCCAAAATGTTTATTCCTTACTAATATATTTTTCCTTTTCATTTAATCGATTCGCTTGATGTGCATTGAAATTAATCAATACGAGAAATGGTTAGATTTTTTTTTTATAACATCATGTGACGGGACGAACAAGTCGTGCGCCTCATGGTAAGCTACACGTCTGTCCATAACAGTTACAGTGCCACTCAGAGCTTTAAATTGCAATGATCTGAGGGGCACTACCACTGCGCCCGTCACCCTGAGACATAAGTTGACGAGTCCCATGTGTAATTTCACCAGCACCCTTACCCTTCAAAACCGGAAAACAGTAATGCTGACGTTACTGCTTGGCGGCAGAAATAGGTAAGGTGGCAGTAGTAGCCTGGACGAACTCTTTCACAAGGAGCTCTACTGCTACTAAAATCGTATACACTTGAATCGATTTTCAAGAAAATCGAATCGTAATGTGCATCTCTAGTAGTAAGTGCGAGTCCACAGGATTTCAAAGTGGGTATTGTGTGATATTGCCTTATTTTCGTTTAAAAAAGATTTTTTACATCGAAATTCCTAATTAGTATAATTGGTATATCCTAATGGTATAATTCCATACCGAATTCCGTATTTTTTTACGGGTTTATGGTTTCCGCCCACAATTTTGGGCAGAAATGGATAAAAACCCTTCGTTTTGAATAAAGCTGTCAGTGGCAATTTAAAATTCTGAGTGGCACTCTAACTATTATCGACAAGCGTGTAGCTTACCATCAGGCATCGCTGATGTTAAAGCAATTATTGTTATAAATTATAGACATACTTCATGGCTACGGCATTGATATAAATGTTTCTTAATCTAGCACTAGTTTGTCTTTATTTGACTTCATCGCTTGTTTTAAAATGTTCAAGATGCATCTAGAACATTTTACACACATATACATATACATACATGTACATCAAGCCTATATATTTTAAACTCACATGATACAGGTTGCTTTTACCTGTATCATGTGAGTTTAAAATTACTTAATAACTTACAAACTTTGCTTATGTTTGAACATCAAATGAGTTGAAACAAGATCTAACGAGAAACAGTGCTGACACTGTAAATTTGAAATTTCCTACTTTGCTTTGCTCATTCGATTGTATGTCACTAAATTCTTGTCAACAACCTTGCATGCAAGTCTGGAACTCAATTTGCGGTCCTAATCGCTGTTTAGACTTTCATTATGGTAGTTGCTAATAGATTGTAGTCTTGGAATTAACCTAATAGTTTAACAAACGCTAGCGACGTCGGTTTTTTACTATGGTACAATTGTCATAACCATCATCAACCCTTTTATACATCTCACTGTTGGGCACGGGTTACCTCTCAGGCAAGGGTTTAGACCCTCAGTCCACCACGCTGCGGCTAGACGAGTTGTCTACTTCATACGTTTTCCGATGGTTGTGAATGTTCTGCTTATAAATATTTGATGGATTGTAAGGCTTTTTCTTCAAGCAAATAATAAAATCAAACACTTTCTCGATATTGCGAAATCAGATTACATTTATATCCTGCAAAATGATATTCAATTTGTTTAAGAAGATTAAAAGTTGAGACTTTGGGCCGATATAATTTAAATGTTGATGAATAAAGGGTTCAATTTCCGCAGGTAACATCTGGAAAAGTTATCTCATTTTATTGTCCTTCTCAAGGTAAAGGCTTGTTTTATCGATCAACAATATTTTATTCTAAATTCTGTATATGTCGACAGAGATGGAAAAGAGTGCATTCAAAATATTATATCGAGGAGATGCATCTAAAGTTTTTAAAGCAAGTGATTAAGTATTTCAATTTATTCCATCTTAATACAAATGTTATATTGACATTTCTAATTAATGATCAGCACCGGGTTTCGTCAATAGGTACTAAAATAAAGAAAACTGGGATTTGCGAGAGATTTTAAGTTAAAAAACTAATGTAACCTAAAAAAATGCCGCCCGTATCGTGACCAGCTCAATAGTTCCCATTATACTGGCAGCATTGCCTCGCTGAACAGCAATGGACACTTGCTGAACCAACCACGACAGTTTTGAGTGATGAACTGAAATAAAGACAAACTAGTGCTAAATTATGAAAAAAATATATCAATGCCGTAGCCATGAAGTGATTTATAACAATAATTGCTTTAACAGGTATGATCAAAATGTTTCTCTTCACCGGAAAGCTTATGGTAAATTTCAAATTAAATTTCGTACATAAATTCCGAGAAACTCAAAGATGTGAGCGCGGATTCGAAACCACAGCTTGAGAGGCGGTAGGTCAAACCCTTAAGCTACCACGGCTTTTTGTATGATACAATCATAGATTATAATAATAAATCATTTATATTAGATGTCTATGATCCATATTCTTAAATTATAAAATTAGTTAAACACTTTAAAATTAAAATAAAATTGACATCGAAAAGAAAATTTAAACTAAATTAAAAGTTAAAATCTAAATCAAAATTGAACATTTAAATCTAAATCATAAGATAAAAACCATATAATTAAAATAAGTCCAAATAATAATTAGATTTAATTTATGTTAACAAATTCATATTTTTCCCACATGCAGTCGAATCAAATGCCACATTATGGGACAGTCAAAACGGTGCGCTATAACGCGTAGGTTGGTGTTGGTGCTACCGCGTATACGACTCATCATCGAGGCGGCTTTTTTCCTTATGATAGCATAAAAGTCATCTGTGTGAGCTTCTGCAAATATACCTGATGCGCTGCAGTGTGCCATTTTAAGAATTGGCCTTATCAAGAATCGGCCATTCCAAGAATCAGCCATTTCGAGAATTGGCCGTTTGTAGAATTAGTCCATTGGAGAGTTAGCCATATTCAGAACTAGTCATTCCGCGAAATAGCCCTCATTTTAGCTAGTAGCCATTTTGCGAATTGGCCATTCATCGACTAAGCCCCTCGGCAGCCCCATCAACACCCTAAACGCATTATTATATTGCACGCGCAGGGCATTGATTGTCTTTTGCGTGTAGCTAACCCACAGATAAACAAGTCACATTTACTATATGCGATACAACCCTTTGCGATGCTAAACACTTATAATTGTACACAACTTGTGCAATGAAAAAATATAGCTTAAGTCCCATTCTTTCCCAGAGCGGATGCATTAACAACGTTTAACATTAAAAGTACCAAAGCAGTTACCAGATAAGTTCCGTTTACATATTCCCAAAAAGGAGGCGACCTGGAAGAGCAGAGCTGTGATGACTGTTTACTATCAACAAATTCGATTATCGTCATTCACGATCATCTTGATCATTGCGACTCGCGAAAAGCTGATCAATGCCATCTAGCGCCTTGAGAGAACCATAAAATGCTCAAAATTGAGTGTAGGATCATATTGTCCATATAGATTTGTTGTATTAATTATAAAATGACTTTTTAACAAATAGTAGGACCGGAAATTGTAAGGCCATATTACACACGGACGCACTGTACAACAAAAACGTGAATAAAACTGCAGACGCAACGCCTCGTGCCGAACCTGTCTGGGCAACGTGACGCCGCAAGCCATCACTTGGATTCCTAGGGTGCTTTTCCACTGGCGAAACCAGACAAGACGAGGCGAGATGAGAATTGAAATCTCGCCAGCCTAATTCTACCAAAATTGCCCTTACTAGTTATCGCGAGCTCGCGATTGATATATTAAAATCCAGGCAACCGCGAGTTTGTGCGGCACTCGCGAGCTCTCGCGACAAATCCGTTGCAGAGTTAATAAATACTTTACGTAAGCACCATGTTCAGTATTACATTAAATCAAAAAATATTTCAATTCTCGCCTCGCACATCCTCGTCAATTTGTATAGATCTCTTAGCGTATCTACGGTGAAAATGGTAGACCATTTTCACCTCGCCGCACCTTTACTTCGGGTCAAACAGCATAAAATTAATTTGTAATTTCTTTTATATCATTAAATTAGTTTATACGTTTTTTTTTTGAGTCTGTGAGTGAGTGGCCTACTACTAATTCGCATGCTGTTTTTAATTAATCGCAATATTGACTATACAGTCTGTACAAGGTATAAATGTTTCGTCATAAGCAACTCGATGGTACTTGCCATTCGTTGGGGTAATAGAATTGTCTATGAAATGAGAAATGCTATCGGTCGAGTGGACGATATTCCATTTGCCGAACGAAATTAAACTCGATCGTCGGAAATCTTGTTAGATATGTCCAGACCGCCAATTTTGTGTCCTTTTCCTTCGGTATGCTAGCTATTATACTCTGATGGCAGTTTCATTGCCGCGTCACTTTTAAAAGTGTAGAAGCAGTAGAGCTCCTTGTGAAAGAGTTCGTCCAGGGAAGCACTGCCACCTTCCGTATTTCCACCGCCTCCGCCGGTTTTGAAGGGTAAGGGTGCTGGTGAAATTACAGGCACATGGAACTTGTCAATTTATGTCTCAGGGTGACGGGCGCAGTGGCAGCACCCCTCAGATCTTTCAGATTTAAAGCTCTGAGTGGCACTGCAACTGTTATGGAGAGGCGTGTAGCTTACAATCAGGCACATGACTTGTTCGTCCCGTCACATGATAGTATTTATAAAAAAAATCTCAGCAGAGTCAATAATAAGACTAAGGAATGACAAAATGGTGAGTCTGATTTGGCAGTGACAGGTTCGGGTCCTATCAAGTCTAAGGAATATTTCCTTATATTCGATCTTTGTATTAATAATTATAACAAACTAGTGTAGCTTTTTCACAAATAATTATAACTTTTTAAAAAAACCGACCTTAAAATTTCTTGAAATTACATCTATTTGTCAAGTTTTACTGAAATCGGTTACCGGGATTCATCCCCTAGTTTGTCACTTTTAGAGGTGGAATATTATCTTCAAATTTAAATACTACTAATACTAAGGTATGCTCTTTCCAACAAAAAAATTATAATCATCAAAAATCGGTTCACCAATGCCGCCGGAGTAGTCGCGTAACACACACAAAAAAATATACTCCTCCTTTCTTTGATGTCGGTTAAAAATATATAATATATCAATACTAAGGAATAATGTTAAATTAAAAATTAAGTTATAAAAAAATGGGAAATTAACATTTAAAGTAAACTCTGTATCGCTTACTATAAGAACGATTCAGTCCAAATCCTAAGTGTCTTGTTATCTAGACTGTACAAAAAACCGATTTTTTTTTTCTTTTTAGGCCTTTTATTATTTTAGTAAAAGTGTCAAGTACATAATCTTTTCTTCAAAAGAAGAAACCCATGCTCTCATCCATATTAATCTAAAAAAATCAGTTAAAATTGTTCTGTGTAACTTTTATAACGTCTTTATTCTTTTAAGGGTTTTAACTCCGTAATCCCTAAATCGACGTCAGAACTTTTCAATAAATGCGTTGAATCTACTTTACGAGTTGGATTGGATACGACAACATTGTACTACTATTTCAATTCGGTAGCTTTAGTAGCCATGGTAGCCTTTTTTTTATTGCCCGAGGGAATCTGCTTACAGATACCCCGGCCCTGCGGGGGCAGAGCCGGGGTTATGTGGGACTGGGCTGAACCCTGAAAGGGACCAACCCGACCGCACCAAACCCCCGGGGTGTTTCTCCTCTCCACTGCAGGTAGAGGCACGGGTACGCTATCGCTCGTCCGCGCCTCCACCTGCGGTTGGCCGCGCCCAGCGCAGCCCCTCCCCGAGAAGGGAGACACAACGGTCCCCCGAGCCTCCCATCTCGGGCCCGTCCATGCTGGGCAGCGAATTCCCCCGAGTCCGCTACCCAGGGGCCGTGGGGCCAGGACAAAATCCTCTCAACTGTGAAGTTCAGAGGCTGCTCCCTCAGCCCCCGCGGCGGATCTGTTCATAGGCTCCGCCGCAACACCCTACCCGCATCCGCGTGGACTCTCCGTAGAGAGTCCTTTGGAGCGCCCATCGCACGGGCCAATCGCCCAAATTCGGCCGCGACGGGCGAGCGGCAACGACACACCGACACGTCTCTTCCCCCGCGGCCCCACCTCCACTGCATCTGCACCCTAAGCGGTGCAGCCCCGCCAGAGTCGCGGAGGATAGGACGAGCGCCAACGACACACCGACACGTCTCTTCCCCCGCGACCCTCCTCCCCGCATGCGTCCGCGCGGACCCGTTCGGCCTAGATCAAGACGAGCCCGCGCGGTACGCCTTCGGGCCAGCCTAACTCCATCGGCCGGCCATTGAGTTCCTCTTAGCTTCACCGTGGGATGAAATTGACGTCGGCTATTAGAGCCCCCCGCACATCTGAGTTTTTCGGAATTTGTGTGCGAAGTCAAAGTCAAAGTTAAACAACGTTTATTTCATAGCAAATTACGCTTAACAGGAGTATCGCTTACCACCAGGCCCAGGTACTTGGTATCATAAAAAAAGAGACGGGACAAACTAGGCGTGCGTCTGGTGGTAACCGACACGCCTAACATAACATAATAGTTGCAGTGACACTCAAAGCTTTAAATCGCAAATATTTGATGCCATGGGCATTACACCTATCACTCTGACACATAAAATTGTCAAATCACCTTTAAAATACAAATATAAGTATAAATATAAGTATAAATATATAATATATAATGACATATCTTTTAATTAGAAAATTATTTTATAAAAAAATATTTTTTTTTACTAAAATAATTTTCACCAGCGTTATAATATTGTATGGCGGCCATCTTGGATTCTCCATATTGTAACATTTCTGGTCTCGATAGAACCTGACCAAGATCCTTGACAATTTTTGTTTTGAAGTTATATACCCATCTGTGAAGCTTTGGCCGTGCTGTATATGCCGGAGACCAGACCGCCTTAAATGTTGCACGCTGCGCTGGGCCCACGTTACGTCCCACGTCACGGTCCATACGTGTAAATAAATAAATTGTTTTTATAATATTATTATGAATGTTAGTCTATAAGCTATGTGTTTTATGGGTCTTTTGCAACCTGAGAATAAATAATAATATATAAGTAATTTCCACTAGATAATTGGTGGCAATATTTCCCTGGATCACAACACAACACAATCATATCACAACGCCCATTACTGCCATTATAAGTATTTTGAACCTGTTTTATTACATTAAATTTGTATTAAATTGATATTCAATTATTTATTGTGAAATTACTCCACTAGTTTGTTATAATTATTAATACAAAGATCGAAGACTCAGAAAAAAATTCTTTTTTCATTCGTACCATCGTCTTTTAGCAAACCGTGGCAGACGCTATGCCAACTAAGCAACGGAACGAACCAGCGGACCTCAGGACCGGAATTTTTCTATGTGTTTGTTTTCGGATCTTTGTATTTCGTTTTCAACTACTTTTTAGCCGTAACGCCATCTATGTGAAATCTATGAAAGTGTTTCGTCACCCAGTTAGGTAACTTTATAGCTACCGGCCCAGGCTAGAGATGTCGTATTAACTGTAATAAAATTTGTATTGAATTAATATTCAATTGTTTTTTGTGAAATTACTCCTAATTTCAATTACTGTTTTATGATGTCAGTGCAGCGGATGATATAGAAGCTTAAAATTAAGGTAATGTCAATCATGTGATAAAATATTAATTAAATTAAATGAAATTTATAATTGGACAACAAATACTGAGTTATTAAAACACATCGGCGACAGTATCCGAGCCGCGATCCGCGCTCCTCTGCTCTCTCCCCTAAGATCCGCATCAGCGACGTCGACATATTATATTTGGTGAGACGTAAAGGTAAATAACAAATCTATGAATATGTAAAACGGCCCCTTGGTTCGGGGTTGCGCAGGGGTGCTCCTTAGAACCGTTGAGGTGAACCCATCGGTGATTTGATAAGCACAAATTGATCTCGACGGAAATCCCGAAAGCGTTTACAGACGGGGAAATTGCAATCCCCAATTTATAAGCTTCTATTTGCCCCTTTTATTCTCTGAATAAGAAGACATATGTCCAATTGACATATGTCTTCTTATTCAGATAATTCGTATTACAATATTAAAATCTTGTTCGTCAATGTTACGACCTTGATATAATAACACCCCATATGACGACCTCTTTGGTTGTTCCCGGGTTCGACCCCCGGCCGAGTCAATGTAGAACTAACTTTTCTATATTGCCTCAGGTCTGGGTGTCTGTTATCGTTGTGGTTTCTGATTTCCTTAATACAAGTGCTTTAGTCACTTATTTCGGGATCAGAATAACGTATATGATGTTGTCTAATATTTGTTTATTTATTTATTGTTTATAGTTCTAGCTAGAATAGAACCTGAAATGCCTCGATACCCAGGATGAAAACCACATTTATAGCATTTTTAACTGGAAATACACTGCACTTATAATTATGCAAAATTATAACTTTGCAGGAGACAGGCTTAAAGATTTAGTAGCAGTAGAGCTGCATCGGAAAGAGTTCATCCAGGGAAGTACTGCCACCTTACCTATTTCTGCCACCAAACAGTAATGTGAATATCACTGTTGTAGCGGACTGTATCAATGGGTGCAAGGGTAAAGGGTGGAAGCTAACAATCAGTAAGCAAGGCCAAAAGAATGGACTTACAGCTTTTAATAAGTTATTAGAAAAACACCACGTAGCTATCACAGCAAAACACACTAGCTAAAGTAAAAAAAGGGTGCCAAAAACAAACACATTTCAATTAAGAATTTAAATATAAAACTAAAACATAAAGAGATTATAAAAATATACAAAAGACATTTGCAGCGACTGCTGCGATTCGCTACAACTGTGTCCCGGTTTTGAAGGGTAAGGGTGGTAGTAGAATGTTGATGCGAATATATCGCACTGATAATACAATAGTGTATTAACTCAAAAAGAGGACTTTCTCAGAATCGATGAAAAACGAATTACTCACTTCCAGCAAAAATATCATTAAAATTAATATGTTATAGTTTATTATAGACACTTAAACATTTCTCAAATATATTAAAAAATAAAATGGAAAAAATCATTTCATGTTTTTGAGTAAGGTTTATTTTGGCCAGAACTAGCCCACATAAAGTGTATCTCATTTTGAGTTAAGTAGATATCTTTTGATTGATTCTTACAATATTCCAACAACCGTTTTTTTTGACGTGTAGAGAATCAAATTTTGCGTTCAGTAATGATATAATATTAAATTTCACATATTTTTAGTTACAACACTATTGTAACAGCAGTGCGATATCATTACCTATACAATATAGTTATATAGTTACAATTCAATGCTCATTAATCAACTTAATGTGTGTCTGTCGGTAAGGACCTATAATTGGCTCCATCCATTATTATTTAAGTTTTTACTCTGTAAGATAGCCGTTGGTCTTCCAATAAGTTAAAATAAAAATAAATATCAAGTGTCAGGACGAACAAGTCGTTGGCCTGGTGGTAAGCGACACGCCTGTCCATAACGTTGCAGTGACACTCAGAGCTTTAAATCACAAGGATGTGTCTAGGCACATGGGACTTGTCAACTTATGTCTCAGTGTGATGGGCGCAGTGGCAGTGCCCCTCAGATCTTTGCGATTTAAATCTATGAATGGCACTGCAACTGTTATGGACAAGCGTGTCGCTTAACACCACGCGCACGACTTGTTCGTCCTGTCTGTTAAAAAAAATAAAGATGGCACGTGCTTACTGCCGGCTTCCCAAGGCTAAGTGGTATAACGGTTCGCGCACACGAGAGCTCGGACCAACGCGCTGTGAGAAGAGTGCCGGCGGTCGCATGTATGGGCCTGTGGCGCGGTCCGTGAAATCACGGGCCTTGGAAAGCCTTTACCGAGACGGCTTACTCCTTTGTCCTCTTGTACTCGAAAGAAAAAGCGAAAAGAATTATTTCGTCAACTATAATATTACATACATGAATTGTGATCATTGATTGGGAAGGTACTGTCTCCCAAGATACAGGTTCGTCTAGTTTGGGATATAGGGTGATAATGTATGTGTACTTGCTCTTGTATAAATATTTCATTTCATATTTCACTAAAAAGCTTACATCTGGTAACGTAATACAGTAACATTTTCCACACGGTAAACGAAAATTCTTTGATTATTCAGTGAATTAAACAGTATTGATTAGTATGTTAACGAGCCAATAAACGGAATGCCTCTGGAATATTCAATTTGGTGCAATTAACAACTTTTGAGTCGATCAATAATCCAGCCGAGATACGGCTCACTGCTCCCTGAACAATAAGTGAACAATGTGTTCACATGCCTCTAAATGGGATGATAGAGTATAAAGATGGACCAATAATAGGACTGTTAATCGCGGTACAAGACAGCGTAGTCGGATTTTCAAAGTACTGCCACACAGAGGTCCCAGATTCGATTCCCGGGCCGGGAGAAATATTTGTATGGCCTACATTTATTTCTCTCGTGAGTTTGGGTGTAATTTGCGGTTGTCTATGTGTGTGTCTGTGGCACCCGCGACACAGGGTTTCCCTAATGCGGGGCTATGTTGCGTGTGTGCGTTATTATTTATTATTATTATTATTTATTAAAGTCAAAATCAAATAATTTCAACGAGAGCCTATATTTCAGGAGGTGAGATGTGGGGGATGTCCCACAATCCGCGCGTTCCATATTATTAACAAAATAAGAACAGGCGGAGAAAATTAGACACAGATCCGATGTCGACGAGCGCCCGATAGCGACTGACGGGGCAGCGGGCATTTAAGTCAAGTCTTCAATTACAAATCAACATCATCAAGTACCTGTTATCCCACTGCTGGGCACGGGTCTTAAGGAGACTTTAGCCCATAGTCCTCCGCGCTAGACCAATGAGCGTGGTTTGTTAATCTAAATATTGCTACTCTACATTAATGAATAGGTAACTTTAGAGACAAACTTTTTAACTTTACGTACTTTTAGTGGCAAAAGAGCTCCTTCTATTTCTGCTGCCAAGCAGTAATTGAAGCAATACTGCGTTTTGGTTTGGAAGGGTAAGGGTTGGTGAAATTGCAGACACATGCCGCTCATTCTCTAAAAAACTGTCATAACACAGAAAAGTCTGATTGATTGAAGATTGAATAATATAGTCAATACTCCTCAAAAAGTTTAATATCTTTCACAAAAAAAAAGACCATTCAAGTACGAAAACCATTACGAGTAAGTATTGAAGTCACAGCAGCCTCTTGAATGTCAAATTATTTTGTTTTTCAAAACAGCTTTTTCTGTGTTATGACAGTTTTTTTAGTGAATGAGCGATGGGACTTGTCAACTTATGTCCCAGGGTGTTAGACACAGTGGCGATGCCTCTATGATTTTTGTGATTTAAAACTCTACTGTAACTGTTATAGACAGGCGTATCGGTTGCCATCAGCCGCACGACTTGTTCATATCGTCACTTAGTTATTATAAAAAAAAAATATTTTCTTAAATCTTAAATGGGACCACTACGAAATCGAAAAGTTTTAATTTATTTTTTAAATAAAGTTTTATATATATGTATATATTGTTAAATAGCATAGCAAGTGCGTCACTTACACTTTGCTTTAAAAAAGGTCGCACCTGAGGTCAGACCTTATTGTCGCGATTTTCTAAGAAAACGCCCCGAGCTACCGAGCTCACTCACAGAGGTCGCTCACATTCCCGACTATCTATAGTGTTTTTTTCACCGTTAACGTGTCCTTTCCTTTGACCTTAGTTGTGTTGCCCGACTGTGAAGTATGTGAAATTTTTATATGTCACGGGTTTCTCTCAGAGAAAAGTTTAAGGTGACTGTTATCATGACTGTGGCATCACCGTACATTCACTCAAATATTTTATATGCCCGTAAATTATACATAATTTCAATAACAAAGAAGATATTCATAATATTAACCTTAGAGCTAAGTCCAAACTCATGATACGGTTAACCAAGGTAAACGACTCTTTTATGGGGAACTGTATAACGTTTTTACAATAAGATTCCGGAGCATATGTTAAGATTATCATTTTCTAAGTTTAAAAACTTTATGATTGAAAAATTATATTACAAAATTGAAGACTACGTGTTAGATAATGATGCATGGAAAGACGACATGGCTCTAGATTCCACACAAATTTGATTCAAGGGGTATTATTCCGTAGCATTTAAGTTTATTTGAAAAGAGCAATCCCTAGAATTTCTTGCTCGCTCTTCTCAGAGAAGTCAGCGTAGTGAACGAGCGGTAGCTTAAATGTGACGGTTTCAAGTGTAAATCTATTTTACCTATGGAATAAATGATTGTTTGACTTTGTTAATTTTTAAACCATTCGTTGAATAACGATGTAAAACAGAATACAAAAACGTATCAATTAAAACGACTGCCTATTTGACAGAGTTCGTACGTATGCCGAATAAAAAATACCTTCTCATTATTTACGTCTGGTAATACATGGTACTCGTTACTTGAGAATGTAATTCAGTTGAAATGTGTTAGAAGAACACACGTTTAATTGGGAATTAATATTTTCTACGAATAGGTGCTTATCTACGACATGTCATTAGATAAAGTGAAAGCACTAGAGACATAAGTTGACAAGTGCCATGTGTCTGTAATTTCACCAACACCCTTACACTTATAAACTGGTATATTTATATTTTTGCTATATTTATGTACTTTTACGATCTATAATATAACACACAGCAGTAACACAATGTACAAAGAACACATACACAAATATTTACATAGTTTATTTTAAGTTCTTTTATTTCGCGACACACACGACCGTCACTCATCTTGGCTCTGGGCTCATTGTAAACCAGCTCCACAGTCAAATGTGGCTGTGGCTTATGCTGAATGAAGTCCTTTTGCGTACTCCACAACCGCACATATGACAGTACAAAATTTGTAGTCGTTATATTTTGTTTCTTGCTTTTTGTCTGATCTGTCTTATTTTATGTTTTTTTTATTGTATTCTTTATTTTGTTTTGTTTGTCTGTTATCAATTTTTGTTTTTTTTTATATCTATGTATTGAGGCGTTGCAATAAATCTCTATCTGTTCTATTCTAAACCGGAACGCTGTAATACTCACATTACTGCTTGGCGGCAGAAACAGGTAAGGTGGCAGTACATCCTTGGACGAACTCTTTGACAAGGAGCTCTACCGCTACTAAATAAGACGCTTGTTCGCTAAAGATAATTTTTTGCTAACAAGCGCCGAAACGACAAACTTTAAATTTGTTTATTAACGTAGTCCTTGAGTTAATTGTTTATTTAAAATTTATGGACTCTATTGTCTGAAATTTTGTAATACTAATAATAATAAAGTTGCCAAGTCTCATGTACTTGTAGTTTCACCATCACTCTCACTCTTCAAAACCGGAACGCAGTACACACCCATATTACTGCTGTACGGCAGAAATAGGTATGATGGTAGTACTTCCCTGGATGAACTCCTTCACAGGGAGCTCTACCACTACTTCTTACTGTCCTTCTATATTGTAAGTGGAAAATGCAAGTCTTCATCCTTTTAAAATAAACTCCAGTGTTTTACCGATTACAAGATTTGATCGATCCATTTAAAACCCCCATATCCTACGGTTATTCCCGTCTGCTCCCCAAAACCGATCTGCCAATTTTAAATTGCAACTGATTCTCTCTATATTCTGCAACTCCCAACGGATTTTTATTTGTATTTGTAAGGTAAGTACAGACAAAAGAAAAAGAAGTTTTGAAATTAAATATTTATTCATTGAGCAATTGTGATCAAATGTTAAAATTATCTCAGACAAACAAATTTTTTTGTGACAAATCATTAATATTCACATATTGCAAATCACAAGTAACATAAATCAGTCTTAAGCCATATTTATCATATCGATTAATGTTATAATTATCATTATTACAGACGATGATATACATTTTCTTGATGAGATACATTTTCTTGTTGAATGTACCACAATAGTACCACCGGGGTACCGGGTGGAAATAAAATATTAATATTTATTCTTGATCCCCTGCATTGGGGATTAAATGGGAATAGAAAATATTATAAATCAGCGGACCAGAAGGGAATAAGCCTATACTACTTACGAAACCACTCTCAGCTGTACTCCCCTTAATCGGAGTACATTTCACAGCAAATCTTGCGACACAAATTTTCTTTATTTGTGTTCTCACCTCATCTAATTTTTATTTATTTCTCCATCTCAGCTCTTAATCCTAAGCCTGTGGTGCTTAGAACTTATAGCGACTAGCCGCGAGCGACCTTTTGAGTCGCGGCCGCATCAAAGGGTGTGGTGTTTATCAACGTATTGTAACGCCACACATTTAATAGCAATACATCGTGAAATACATGTCGCTACACTGAAAAAAAAAATAATATGTAGGTAATTAATAGATTCAGGCGTTACTTTGCGACTGTCCAAGTTATTAAAATTGGAAGTAAATTCATTTGGTATATCGCGAATCCAGTGATGGCAAAATAGCCGCGCTTATATTGAATATTTTTTCATGCAGTTTTGTTCCCACCCGCCCTCCGCATAAAATTAATTAATTAAATAACACAAGCGTAACTACAGTCACAGACAACACCACCAAAAATATACTCAACACGTGTTTCAGTTCTCTGCGAGGCATCCCCAGGAATTGTTGATTGTTCAAATTCGGCCGCATAATATTCAACATAAGCGCGGAATAATTAAAGCTTTTTCTGCATTCATTGTGCTTGTTGTTGCAATCATTGTACTTCATAGGCTTAGATAGAAACAAGTTACATTATCACTTTCAACAACATTTTGTTAAAAAATATATTTTCGGTGTACCTAAGTAGGTTAAATTGTATAGTTAATTCAAATATTACGACAAGGTACGTCTGACCTTGCGATTGGAAATGAAATCAATTTTTAATAATCCATACTTTTAAGGCAATTAAAATACTAAATAACAAACATTTTTTTATGTAAACATATATGAACATATGACACAATTTACAATAGGCAACAAAATGTTACAAGGTGTCGACTCAGAGCCGCAACAGAGTGCATTTACGTTACTAAAAATGCAATTTGCCGTTGGGTGTCATGCGGTGTCACGTTCCGCAGTGTCGGGACGATAAAGGAACGTCAGCGATACCCATACAAGCATACTATCACACAAGAAGGGCACTGCCACTGCACCACTGCCTGAAACATAAGGCTGACAAATCCCATACACCCGTACCAGCGCTTGTGTTTGGCGACAGACAAAGGTATGGTAGCTCTATCTCCAATAATGGTCTTTCGGTTGATATGGTGACTATAAAATATACTATCACGCCTGTCTCTCATTGGGGTTAGCCGGAACTATGAGTAGCCCGTTACGCTCCATTTCGCTTCCTTCACTTGTATAACTCTTTTCACACATGCCAGTTTATTCTTAATACTTTTAACTTGAACTTTTCTAAGGACATTTGCAACCTGGTTGAGATACAGTGACAACCTACGTTTTGACCAATAAGTCTTAACATTAAAAACTGTCCCTTAATTGAACTTCTCCGAACGCTATCTAGAGACTAACGAATGATACCTTAATAAAAGCTCAAAATTGTAAGTTTCAAATTACCTTCGCAAGTTTGCATGGCGAAACGTAATCTCGCAAATTTAACTGCCTCTGTGGCCGAATGGTTACCATGCTGGGTTGCCACGCAGATGTCCCGGGTTCGATTCCCGGCCTGGGAGCAATATTAGTATGGCCTACATATGTTTCTCCCGTGATTTTGGTTGCAATTTGTGATTGTCTATGTATGATATGTGTGTCCATGGCACCCGCGATACAGGGTTTCCCTTACTAGTATTTATTTGGTCTGTGTTTCCCTAGTAGGCAGTGGTTATGTGCGTGTAATTTAAATGTATTATACGAATTTACCTACCTACCGTACTGGGTACTGGGTTCCTGAGTCCTTAAAAAACGATTTAGAGGTAGAGAGAGAGAGAGAAAGCACAGGGTGCTGACGGCGAGAGGCAACATATTGGCCCATAAGTTTATTACATGCATTATTCAAAGCGCGCTGTCGGTCATTTTATACATTCAACCTGTGGGTCAACTCCACCCAAGTGTACATAATTCAGGATGAGGTTGCAGCTGCCACGCTTCTGCAGTGCGTCGGGAATGTTTGATAGGTCGATTTCAAGTGTAATTTGCTTACCTATGAAGTAAAAATGTTTGATTTTGAGTTTCCTAACACTCGTGTTGATTATTCTGTAGTTATTTTCCGAAAACGAGCAGGTTTTTAGTAGCAGTAGAGGTCCTTTTAAAAATGTTCGTCCAGGGAAGTGCTGCCACCTTACCTATTTCTGCCGCCAAGCAGTAATGTCAGCATAACTAGGTTCCGATTTTGAAGGGTAAGGGTGGTAGTGAAGTGAAAGATACATGGGACTTGTCAACTTATGTCTCTGGGTGACGGGCGCAGTGGCAGTGCCCCTCAGATCTTTGTGATTCAGACAGTTGACAAGCCTCGTTGGGCCTGTGATTTCACTAGCACCGAATCGGAACGTAGTAATCAGAGACCAAATATGCAGTAATACTGTTATTACTGCTTCGCGACAGAAATAGTTATGATAGCAGGACCTCAGACACTTTCAGAAGGAGCTCTACTGCTGTTACTAACTCTTGAGCCAGA
Organism: Hyposmocoma kahamanoa; assembly: GCF_003589595.1. Classification (NCBI taxonomy): domain Eukaryota; kingdom Metazoa; phylum Arthropoda; class Insecta; order Lepidoptera; family Cosmopterigidae; genus Hyposmocoma; species Hyposmocoma kahamanoa. Next base: position 21,047,167 of record NW_020653851.1, on the reverse strand, counting down.
TTTCCTCCGATCCCTCCAGCCGCTTAGGTTATTGGGAACTGGAGAGACGCCATTTAAAGGCGTCGGAAAGTGAGAGTACCTTGCAGCTCCGCCACCAATGAGAAGATTTGGTAGTGGACTTTAAAGTCCACGGCTTAGCGGTTGCTACCGTTAATTGTGCAATGCGCAACGGGAAATGAGCGTGCCTGCAACTCCGGTAACTATCTGCAAAATAGGGAAGGTATTGTACGTGCACCCAGGGCGGCTCACGGGCACTAGCCTCTTGAGAACCGAATGAAGTCAGTGATACGGTCTGTGACAACCCTATACACCGGCTGATCTGGGGTCAGAACCTGAACTTTGAAGGTTCCTGTGCAGGCACAGGTTATAGTGCCCTTCTCGTACACCTTAAGGATCGGTAGGGAGAGTCACTATAAGCAAAACTAATATAGAAAGATATGGGGCTGTCACTAACTCTTATAGATAAATGTCCGAAATATTACTTCTTTTATAAATGAAAAAATTAAATAAAATTTATTTGTATGTAGAACTCTCACAACGAGATTTCGAACGCTGTTGTCGCTTAAATAAGTTATCGCATTAATGGACAATGAAATACGAAACTTTGTTAATCAATGTCTAACGTCAGAGCCATTAACAACGTTAATAAATTATATCAGTCATTAATTAATAATAAGGCGCTCGGAAATATTGGTAATTCTACAAGTTTTCCCGATGTATTGATGATGATGACGTCGGTGACCCAACTGTTTATAATGTGGGCGCTTAAGTCTCGTCCTAAGTCCTTAAGTCGCTTAAGGCGCTTAAGTCGCTAAGTCCCGGGTTCGATTCCCGGTAGGAGCAAATTGGGAAATGAACTTTTCTAAATTGGTTCTGGTCTGCGACTTCTAGAAAGTACTGCAGAGGAAAGTCCAGTGCTCTAGTGCTCATAGTACAGGGACTCCCTAGTTTGACCGGGCAAATGGTGTGGTTGTCTAGCACATAAGAAGTACATTATGCATACGAGTATTATTGAACACCGGGAAAATTCATATATTCGGTTATTCACTACAGTATCAGACTTTATAGGGCACTTATTTCTTCTCCCTGGAGCGTAAATCAATACGGGAATGAATTCGGAAGAAATACGGATTTTAACATTTTGCAGATCTCAAGGAAATATACTTTATTTTGTAAAGATAGGTCAAAGCGAGGTAGAACGCAGACTTGTTATTCTAACCGCACACCCCGGTGACATTGCCGAGCGATTTCTATTCAAAGGAACGATCTGGTTTCAAAGAGACCTCACATTTTCGTCTTACACTTATCTTGTTGCTTTTCAGATGTGTTGCGAATCTCTACTGGGAGTGGTTCAATCTATCAAAATTAAAAACTTTTGACATCACTTATAGATAGACTGAAGGTTACAGCATCAACGCGTCTACGATAAATCATTGATCTTCCATTGTATACATAATTTATTATCCCTTTTTTAAAGAAAATCAACAGGCTGTAAGAAGAATTAGAAGAAAGAAAAAAGAAATGTCATTATTTACCTGCCACAAATTACAACACAAAATAAACAAAAATTACAACCAAAATTTACGTATCACAAGTCTATACTTTGTATACAAAATTTATTAGTGACCTTAGAGTAAGTAATATGAAAACAAATTCTATCATAGGAATATAACAAAAATAAACAGAATAACAAACAGATAACAAAATAAAAAAATATTTTAAACAAGTCGACAAAATGAATTACAACATTAATTTCTAAAATTGTTGCTGTAATCTTTGTGTTTATTGTTGCAAACATTGTGCTTGTTGTTGCACATTGTGCCTTTTGTTGCAATCACTGTGCTTGATCAATACTGTAACTTGTCTCCAACAAGCTTTTTACCTTCTTTTTATTACCTTCAAACACCGTCACGTCAATTTCAATCACATATTTTTTTGTGGTTGTTGAATATTCTTGAGCTCGAGTATGTGTATCATTTTCTTTTGGAGATGTCGGTTACTATTCCGATTTCACCCAAATCTAAGGGACTATGACCGATTCATGAATTAAGTATGAGGGGTCCAACAGTTGTTGGGAAAGCGAGGCATTATCGCGGATCAAATCTGGCTCGCTTGTGTTAGGCTCACGCCCCAACCGCAACCGCTAAAGCAGTAAAATTATTAGAGATTAGCTTTGCTGTCCTGACTTTACGTGTTTGGGTGTGACGGGTTCGTGGAGTGCGTGTAGCGATAGGACTGACTTTTGGACAAATAATAAGCGTTTACATACTCGTTAACAAGGCGACGCAATGTTAGGCATAAATATAGTTTTTTTATGGTACAAAGCGACGGGACGAACAAGTCGTGCGCCTTGTGGTAAACGAGACGCCTACCCATAACAATTACATTTCCGCTTAGAGTTTTAAATCGCAAAGCAATCTTTGCTGATACATAAAGTTGACAAATTTCATGTACTTGTAGTACCAGCACCCTTATAAGTCGGAATGCTTTCGTGACTGCTTGGCGATTGAGATGGGAAAAACTGCTTATTTTTATAAGCCTTTAAACGTTGTAACTTTTTTAAAAAGCCGTTGGTTAAAAAAAGCTTGCAACGTTGTGTTGATAGCGAAAAGCAAGAATAGACCATACTAGACCATTAAAGGTTTTAATTCAAGTAAGTTTATTTGTAAAACACGAGATTTATTTTTAATTATAAAATTATTATTCACTATGACGCATGAATTTGTTTAGGAAACATAAAGGCGGGACTTGAACCTTAGACACGTTGTAAAAAATGAAATTGAGTATACAAATGACCAACGCTTACGCCTAAAATAAAAAGCTTACTTATGTGCTTATTTTAAAAAAGCAAACTTTTTAAATTGGTTTTCGTTTTACCCTTACCCCCACCGGATGTAGACTTTGGTTCCACCCCTACCTTGTGGATATCCCAAGGATTCACACGAAGTGTTCCGTTTCCACATTTATATAGCATACGGCTATGGAGCAGAATTCCGTGCCTACAGACATGTTCCCTGAACGGTATAACTTGGACACTTCAAGGCGAGAGTGAATAGACCTTATTTAGGTGCGCATGCTCCATCGTCGACATCATCGTCACTTTCCATCAGGTAAGATGGAAATGAAATGCGTACTTATTTTTTAATAAAAAGAACGATTCCCAATGATTCACACGAAGTATTTCTTTTCCACATTCATGTGGCGTACGGCTATGGAGTAGAATTCCCTGCCTGCAGACATGTTCCCTGAACGGTATAACTTGGGCACTTCAAGGCGAGAGTGAATAGGCATTTAAGTGTGCATGCTCCATCGTCGACCTCATCGTAAAGGCGTAACTAGTAGCTTTTATTAGCGAGTGACGTGGAGTTTCACTGCAATTAACAAATAACAACCCAATTACGAAGAGCGACAAGACCAAAAGTAGTTAAGCAAACTTTTAACAGTCTCTATGTAATCGTCTCCTATATAGAAAAAACGAAAATTGTTTATTCTTTCTTCGCCTCTTTTAAAGCGCTATGCAATGAATACGTAACGAGAGAAAAGAAAATTTAATGAATAACAATGACTTCAGTGATCTGGTTACTATCATATTTCTTCGTCACGCATGACACACAGGTTTTATTCTCGAATATTTATGGATGGCATATGCTAGATTATTGTGGCCAAGAAGTTATTACCGCTACCCGCGACACTTGGTAGTAGCTACGCTATTCTGATATAGTAATATGGATATGTTTATCATTGTGATTTTCATCACGATGGTAAACATCCGTTCGTATTTGCCAATCGGGAATCGAATACTTACATTCGCCGATTGTTGTCCAGGCTGTCGTCCACTAACTGTGAAGAGGCATATTGTAGGCAGGCAGGGTGGAGGTGGCTAGTGCAGTGAAGATTTCATCGCTGCACTAGGTTCCTTCGCGTTTGGATACCACTTTCCACTTAACATCAGGTGGAGTGGAGTCATTTGCCTGTCATGTACAAAAAAAAAAAAAAAAAAAAAAAGAAACTAAATCGCGGTTAAGTGGTAAAAGGTCAAATATCCGTTTTAAATAGTAAAAAATAGAGCACAATTTTTTTTTAAATGGTTAAAACTAATTAACATGCTCGACTTATCGGAACTTACCCTAACGTTGCGTAGCTGAAATATCATTAACATTAAAACTAAAATCTGTTTTCTATGTGTCAAAAAAATATTTTGTCACTAAGCGGCGTTTTATAGTTAGCGGACGGCAGCAGCGTGCTACAGACGTACAGAGGATATGAATAGTATGCCGTTACGAAGAAGCTCCTTTCTTGCACCCCAACTAATAGTAATAGATAAGCCTCCTACACCACTAATACTAAACTAGAATGGGAAAAGTGCTAACCGCCCAATGTTTATTTTTATAATATCAGGTGATGGGGCGAACAAGTCGTGCGCCTGATGGTAAGATAAACGCCTGTCCGTTGTTGTTGAACAGTTGGAGTGCCACTCAGACCTTTAACCTCCTAAGGCCCAGCAAAATGACATAGGAGAAGCGCTAAACGCCCAATGTACAATAGAATGTGCAAGTATAATATCATGCTTCAGGCCCACGCAAGTATGCCCTCAAATTTTTATGAAAATCGCAAAAGAGATTCTTTAAGTATTTTTGTAGATATTGTATTGTATTTTTTTCTTATATATATGATGGTCTAGTAGAATACATTGCGACATTTTTCGTCCATTTAAATGCACAATTAGTGTTAATAAAATGGAATAGGCAATAAAAATATATATGATAGTATTCTTGACATTACATGTCATATTATAAGTCTTTAAAAAATTGTATACTTCACATATCATGAACATTTTAATTACATCACATAACACTGCGCCTTAGGAGGTTAACTCGCAAAGATCTGAGGGGCACTGCCACTGCCCCCGTCACCCTGAGACAAAGTTGACAAGTCCCATGTACCTGTAATCCCACCAGCACCCTTACCCTTAAAAACCGGAACACAGTAATGCTGCCATTACTGCTTGGCGGTGCTATACGTGCACCGGTAGCACTCACCCAAGGCCTTTTGAGTATCGGATGATGTCTGTGTCAACGAGTAGATCTGGTGTCAGGACCTAACTGATAAGGTCGCTATGCAGGCTCGCTTTCACAGGCAATAATGTCCTTTCCTTATAACCAAAGGTTGATAGGGCAGGGCAAAATATTCAAAACTGAAATGGTATGACACTGTCCCAGCATGAAGTTACGCCTCACCTTGGAAAGAATGCCAAGTTTCCTGGCTGCATTCGTGGCCATGTATAAATTTAATGTATCTGCCGAAGTTCAAACTTTATTATTACCTTGTGATTGATTCCATTAAGTATCTTGATAGGCTAACTTGATTAAAGTCAATATTTTTCAGTGTGAATATAGATGGATATTTACGTACGTAATACACGATAACCTGTGATTATTGCTGGCATACGCAGTCATATTACTTAAATGTAATAATAATAAACCTTATACCCCGCACTAGTGAAACCTCGTATCGCGGGTGCCATGGACACAATCAAAAATTACACCCAAACTCACGAGAGAAATGAATGTAGACCAGACAAATATTTCTTCCGGCCCAAGAATCGAACCCGTGACCTCTCCGTGGCAGAGCAACATGGTAACCGTTCGGTCACGGAAGTAGTTAAGCTATAATAATATTAGTTAATTAAGCTGCTGCCGTCTTAATTCGATATTCTTTCAATTAAAGAACTCATATCACCTAAAAGGCTAAAAAAGCAGAAAAAGTTAAAGGGGTTCCTTTACTTATAGTTCAAATTAAAGCTCTGACTGTGGCACTAAACTCCAGTTAGTGCTGGGAAGGGAGCTGAGAAGTAGCTAATTTTGTTCTTGAGTGTAAGAAATTGGCTATCCTCTTCTATAAGATTTAAGACGTACAATTTGCTTCCTTTATGACGCAATCATACTAAACTACTGATTAAAACGTTTAATACTTTTTTCTAAGCCTGTAATAATCTGTAAATCGTAATTTCATAAACCATTTCATAAATGCGCTCTTTTTAGTTCTGAATCAAAATTCTATTGTCTATAGCACTCGCTGAAAAATTTCATTGAGTTCTGTACATAGAACAGTAATGAGTTTCAAAAAACTCGTATGTACAATTAACTTACATAATTTATTGATTTTAACATTTAATTTGACATCCTCATTGGCCTAACGGTTTGCACTCAGTGTCGATTCCCGATCGGACCAATTTAGCAAATTGTTCTCTGGTTTGTTTCTTGGCATTGGTTTGGTTATTAGTTGTGTATTTAGCTTTTGTCTGGAAATTTTTACCATAACATTCATTCGTATTAAAGTTTAACATTAATGTTATAATTATAATTAAGTACAAGTACAGGTGGTGTTGTAAGCTACAAACATGATAAGTTTATTATAATTACTCATTTGTTTTCGTGTCATAAACCCGACTTATGTTACGCATAATGTATGTTGCGGGGTATAAAATGTAATATTGTTCTGACTGGATTAAATTTATGCCTTAAACAGGGTTATTAATTTATAAAATAATAAACATCCTCCCATGACTATATTACTGACATCATAAACAACAACATTGTTTCATGAATTTTAATAATTCATCGAATTTTACTTTCAAACAAAAATAGATTTAAATAGATCGCTTTAAACGGTTATAACTCTGTGCAGGATGGGGGCGGGAGTCGTTGCGGAGGACGCGTATAAAAACTGTCAGATGGTATAACAAAAAATTGGATTTTTTTTTGTTTTATTATGTTTTGTAAAACGTCACCACCATGAGACTCAGACATATTGACTAAACTAACGGATAACTTACGTATTTAAGTCAAATTTTTGCTCGCCATGTTTCGAACCAATTCGTGGTCTTAATCACGAGATTCCGCGGCGGCGACTCGACGGAAACTGCGCGCTGGCAGTTCGGTCACTCAGTACGGCTGCGGGCGCAGGTGGCGAAGCGTCGGTGAACAACTACCCTCGTTTGCTTCATTCTTATTAAAATCTGCCTATGATTTTAATAAGGATTGCATTCTAAACTAATGTTGGCAAAAAACATGGGAAAATTCCATTTAAAAAAATCATATTTTTCAGAAATTATGAATATTTTTCCTTTAATTTTCCACATTTGACATTGACATCTGTCAAAGATTAAATTTACTGAACGAAAACGGTGGAGCCAATAAAAAGGTTGTTTTCGCTGTTGTGAAATAATTTTATTTTTCGTTTTTCTCTAAGTGGCTTTTAGTTATACAAGTTTAATTTATAATTCACCCTAAATAAAACTTCAATCGAAATTATAATTATTAAATTTATTTTCAATTTTTCCGGAAAAAATTCCATTATTTGAAATTTTTCGTTAGCTATTGTTATGGGCACTTAATATGCCAGAACACGACACTCATACTCACCACCCAGAACGTTCATGTAATTTTACCAGCACCCTTACACTATTATTACTATTGCTATAGTGAAACAAAAATTGTATTCTAAAGGTTATTTATTATACAGCTTCTGCGTACTTGGATGACAAAATTCCATGGACTAACCCGTTTAGTTCTTGCAGGTATTCTCGATCTAAGACTTTTGAAATAAATATTGTAATAATAATAACGCACACATTCAACATAGCCCCACATTAGGGAAACCCTGTGTCGCGGGTGCCATGGACACATAGAAAGACAACTACAAATGACACCCAAACTCACGAGAGTAATAAATATAGGCCATACAAATATTTCTCCTCCTGGAATCTCTGCGTGGCAGTCCGGCCACGGAGGCAGTTGTGAATGATAAAATGTATTCAAATATATATTTTTAAAGAGCAACCCTTACAGTTTCTTACATTCTTCTCAGGGGAATCTGCCTTACGAATGAGCTGTACCGTTTAATCAATATGACGATTTAATCTATGAAATAAAGATGATTTTACTTTGAATAAAAGTTTTAAAACTTATGCACTGAAGACACATGTCAGTAATTTTCAGGTAAGTTTTTTGTACTCAGTTTTGGTGACAATTTTTATTATGTAATTACTCGAATATATCATCGTGAAGTATTAAAGAATATTTCAGGTTACCACACTCGAATATTAAATAATACTTCATGATGATATTCTATAAATATTTAAATAAAAAGATTTTGTCACCAAAATTGAGTAGGTACAAAAAACTTACCAGAAAATGACCCATCTATTCTATAGAGCACATTCATATGGGTAGAGTGGTAGCTTACAACGTTTACAAGTTGTATAATGCGCAGTAACTGAGTAAGCAGTAACGACGAAAAGATGGCGTCTAGACGCCGATATTGAGCTCTCGGCTCTTTCAGCTCTTTTTAATTTTACTCGGCTTTAAACTACGCGATTGCTTTGATCTTCCTTGCTATTTACTTCGTATAGAGGCAAGCTCATATGTTTTAGCAGCTTATATCATACCCTCGGTGTACCATCTGCAAAATGACAACTTTTCAAGAGAGACCTTTTAAGATTTAACGAAATAAGTCGATAACTTTTTTCAGCTTAAATAGGAGAGTTAGTTTGACGTAAATAAAAGATTCGGTTCAATACATCCGAATCTTCTCGCTAAAGCATTAGTTGATGGTAGTAACATCGGGAGATTAAAACGACAGCATGGCTGTGTTCGATTTATAGACTTATAGTCTGGTGACTTTATTACTATATTAATAAAAAAAATGTGTTATAAGTGCTTGAGGCGACCAATAAACACGATCACTTGTGGCTAAATCAAGGCACTAGACGTGGCCACCAGTCGCTGCCACCGGTGTGGCTAGAAAACGTCCATGTGCCCAGTATTTGACAGCTGCCACTGTTGCTGTTGTTGTTCATTTGACATTTTACCCCAATATTGTATTGAATATAGTATTAAAACAACAAAATATTGTTTATCTACACACATATAATAAAATATGTGTTCAAAAACCGCAAATTACGACCAGCATAAAAGTAAAATATTTTGTTAGAACAAATTTCTTATCTGTGAAAATGTTATTATTGCTTCATAATAACATGGAATTCAATTTTCTTATGACGTTCAAATTTCGAACATCTCTGAAAAACAAAACGATTTGATTCGACCTCAATTCTAATATCAGCCGAGATAGAAGTTTTATGTGAAATGAAATGTCAATAGCCATTGACTTGTAAGTCAATGTCAATAGCAAACAATTTTGACAAATTTCACACGTTACTTGATATCGAACGATATGATAGTTAGGGCCGACTCTAGTTTGTCCATGAATTAAATAAAAACTACGATTGTATGACATGCGTGAGAAAAGTTTTTATCTGCCGGCATTTCGCCAGTCGTAACATGCGGTTCCTAAACACATCATAGAGAGCTTATAATATGTGTATAGATAAAGCAATGTATGTAACTGTACATAATTAGGCATTAAAACACACATGTGATATTTTTCGTGTTTTAATGCCTTTCATTATGTAACAGTCACATTAACTACTATTATTGTATAGGTGTTTAATATGATGAATATATTTAAAACACAAATAAGAAAACAAACGAAACACAAAACCGGAATTTAAAAAATTAAAAAGACCCTGGAAGTTGCTAAATAATCAATTCTTGCTAAAACCAAATTTTGCTCGCTAAACATTATAAAATTATATATACCTTATTACTAAGTCATCAAAACGGCAATGCTGGCGGGTGGAGAGAAGTCGGCTAATTGTAGTCTAGTGCGCGGGAGGCGAGGGACACAAGCTGCCAACACGAGCCACTATATAAAATGTATGAAAAATAACTTGTGATCGCGTTTAGTGGCCGCCACCAGTGGCCCAATGGGTGCCCGCCCTAAAATTTAATATTTACGTAATTAGTTTCATGTAGTTCGTATTACTTTTGTGTGATAAAAGCACTTTTGACGATTGATCACATATAGCTTTATTATACCAAGGGCACGACATTGAGAATTCAAACGAGGTCGAAATAAAATACCTATACGAATTGCTAGCATGCTCTGAAAAATTCAAATTGAACCCAGAGAAGTGAAAATTTTGTACTCATTAAAATTTCTTATTAATTTTATAATTTTACAATAATTCACAATTCAACTTCTTGAGTTACCGAGTTAATTGGAAATGTCAAGGGTCACAATAAAATACATTCAACGGTTAAAGGCAATCCAAGGATAAAAGACGTTGAATACAGCGGAAAGGGGTTTTTATTCGGTACAAAGAGTTTGGTCCTACCGTTTTGATAAACTCGGAAATATCTACGAGTTTTTATAAATTTGGTAGCTACCTCGTTATCCGCTGGCCCGGATCTTTTTTGAGAATAAATTATTTATATAGACTAAAAATTATTTGGAACTAATAGTTGTTAGATTTTCATTATTATTTATTTTCACTTTTTAGTTATTCAGTAAATCATCATTAACGTAACGTATACGTATTACTGCTGGGCATGGGTCTCCTCTTGGGCAAGGTTTTTTTTTTTCATATAACGTCATGTGACGGGACGAACAAATAGTGCGGTGCGACTTATGGTAAGCTACACGCCTGTCCATAACAGTTGCAATGCCACTTAGAGCTTTATGTAAATTGCAAAGATCATAGGGGCACTGCCACTGCGCCTTTCACCCTGAAATATAAGTTGACAAGTCTCATATGCTGTAATTTCACCAGCACCCTTACCATTCAAAACCGCAATGCAGTAGTAGTGTTCACATCACTGGTTGGTGGCAGAAATAGGTAAGATCACATAGACTTAGTACAAGCCCATCGAATAGTAATCTTTACTGTAATGCTCTGGCCACACTGCAACGTTCACATATAAACATATTACAAAAATTGCCGCGCCCGTAACGCTTCCGCGGCCGCCTCTATGTGGCCTGAGCATAACTTTGTTGTAATATAAAAAAAATCTAAATTAAACAAATACATATAGGAAATAAAACTATTTTTCCGGATTTAAATCGCGTATATTTGTTTTTTCAAACCAACCGACGTTTCAGTCCCTTTACATATCACGTAAAGGGCCCGAAACGACGATTTGTCAATTGCGAAAACCTAAGAATTCGATATAAACAAAAAACATTTTATTTAAATTTTGTGATAAAACAGAAACCCCTGAAATTATAAAATGTAACAGTTTTACATTGATTTTTTTATTGAATCCTTTTTTTGTGAAATTATTCCACCAGTTCGTTATAATTATTAATATAAAGATCGAACACTTAAAATAACATAAATAAACTTTTTTTAAATAAAGTTTATGATTTTTACAAGAACGCAAAATCAACATCGAAACACTCGAAAAAATATCTCGTAAAAAATTAAAACAAATTGAATGAAAAAAAAAAACTTACGAGTAATTTTTTGTTTTCAATTTGGACCTAAAATAAAAAAAAATAAACGACCAGACTTTTGAAAAAATACAGAATTATTTTAAGAATTTTACTACTGCTTTGACTAATGTATCGGAGCGTGTATTTTCAAAATTTTGATAAATTTAGGATAACCATTTTCACGCTTCGAAATGGAAGAAATGTTGTTTTATGCACGTACTTGTAACCTAAATCGTGTATAAGTAATTTTAATTGTTATTTGAATTAAAAAAAAGTAGCTCCGCCGCGACAGTGAGGCACTGCCGTGACCAGGATTCGAACCTGGGTTACTACGGCCACAACGTAGGGTCCTAACCACTAGACGATCACGGCTACCGGAGCTGTTACGTTTGGTTGTTAAAAACACGGCTACATTATCGATGTGTTCAAGTTGACTAAGTTTAAAATGGTAGAATTGGTAAAGAAACTGTGTCAACAGTTAAACTTTCAATTTTAGCAGTGTTATTGGTGAACTGGAGCACTTTCTCTACCCGGCGGCGGCAATGGAGTCGGCTGTGCTGGCACAAGATTGCAACGTATAATTGCCTATAAGATTGCCAATAGCTACCTACTGCAGCGATTAACACTATCCATTTCTGACATTATAGATTGCCGCCGGGAGTAGGGACAAGGAATTCTTATACTAAGTATAATAAAGTCAAATGTGACAATAAATCCCAAACAGTATTTAAAAACCTCGAAAGATTGACACAATTAATAACTGTATTAATTTTTTATTGAGAAGAATTCAATTAAAAGTTAATCACGACATCTCTATATAGGGCTTGTTAGCTGTAAAGGTATCTGGGTGACGAAATACTTTCATAGGTTTCTCATAGACGGCGCTGAGGCTAAAAAGTCGTTGAAAACGAAATACAAAGATCCAACAACAAGCACATAGAAAAATTCGTGAGTTCCTATGGTACGTTCCGTGGCGTAGTGTTGACATAGCGTCTGGCACGGTTTGCTAGAAGACATCGGTTCGAATCCGGCCGGATCGTAGTGATTTTTTTCTAAGTGTTCCAACGCTTATTTAAAAGAATTTTTTGACGACTTGATAAAATGACTTTACCTTCAGAAAACTTAATTAATACATAATTAGATTTAGAACATCTAATTGAAACATGTTGTTTATTACTGTCTCAAAGTATGTCTTTTGACGATTCGATAAAATGCCTTACCTTTCAAAATAATTAATAACAATTAACATATAATGTATATATTTCGTATCAAGTATAATTCAATATAATAATGCGCTGTCATTATAAAAATTAATAATGTTATAAAGTAATGTATTAAGCAATCGACAAGTAAGAACTTTGTCTTCTGCAGTTACTATGTCCTTACAGGGCGTAACATGTTAACTGCCCAACACTGTAATATTTAGAATTAGCTATGTATATGACATGCAATAAATGAATATTAAATTCGTGAAAAGTGTTTTTATCACATGATAGTCGAAAAAGTGCTACATTTAATCCCGAAAAAAAAATTTCATGTAGTTATGAAACAAAAAAGTAATTAAACATTTTTTTTTTTTCGAAAACCAATGTTTCGAACCCTTTACACGTCCTATAATTAAATTTATTTCCTATGATGTGTAACCTAAGAACTCGACACGTGAAACAAATTTCTTAAGTCTATTTCAAATTTTATAACACACCCACTTTAAGCATATATAATCTCAGTATAGGGTACTAAAAAACCTACCTTAAGTTCGTGTAATTACATTTATTTGCCAAGCGTTATTGAAATCGGTTACCGAAAGATGCGCGAAACTGGATTCATCCCCAAGTTCGCCACCCTAGAGGTGGAATATTTTCTTCACATTTAAATGGGATCAATACTGAGGTACCCTTCCAACGAAAAATAATCATCAAAATCGGTTCACAAATGCCGCCGGAGTCATCGCATAACGTACCTACATACAAAAAAAATTGAGCCGAATTGAGAACCTCCTACTTTTTTTAAAATCGGTTAACAAATTTCGTTTATGTCAAATTTTATAACTCGCTTAATTTACGTATAAAAAACTTATTAGTCAATAAGTTTTTCGTTCATAGAATCTTTAAAGCTTTCTCAAAAAGAAAAAAATAAAAAATCTGCTAAAAAGTTCAAATTCCCTCAAGATATCTCGACGGTTTCTAGATATTTTAAAGTAAAAGTGGGCACAACTTTATTAGTAGATCACAAGAGTGCTTTGAGAAACTATCTGTCCGTAGTGTTAAGAGTGATTCTTATCTTTTACCCTTCTAGAATGCTATAAGACTATTTATAGAATTTAGAAGAAACAGTTTTTATTTAGTTTTGTAGACAGTTTTTAGATAATTTATGGTCTATGATAGTTTTCTTAGTAATACTATTTTAAAACCTAAGTAACTAAAGCGGTACAAACGTAAGACGCAATTCTTTTAATACTAATAGATTTCAAGTTTAATGGCTTACAAAATATAAACTATCAAAATTGCAACACGGCGAAATTAAATATAATATTTCGGACTTTTTCGCGCAATGTTTAATCGATTAGAAAGCGCGAATTGACGTGCGACTTTAAATACATTGTGAAAAGTGATGTAAAACATGTCATAAAAGTAATGCGCTCGCTAAATTTTAAATATTTATGTATAAAATATAAACTTAATAAATAGTTATCGATTTTCGGGTTTAATTTCACAAATCCGGCTTTACACATCGATCTTTAGAAAAGGACAATCGGCTGTTTAGGGCTTTGTAGAGCGTCTTCTCTGTCCCTCATACCTGTGTGACATTTTATTGCTAATTTACAAATAGGCCGATAGTTTTTTTCTAAAGTTTGACGAGTAATTGTACGCTTTATATATATGTTGTATATTTGAAAAAAATCATGTTCATCTATTGTAATTTGAATTAAAGATGCAACGCGTTTAAAATATTTCTAAAATTTATTTATTTATACATTGTAATTATTATAATTTTAATTGAATAGCGTCGAGCTCAATACGGTGCTACAAAAGTGAATAATGTAAATTTCGTTAAATAAACATTAAAAGTTTACGTATTGTGGAATATTAAATTATAATTGTTATTATTTATTTAATAAATAATGAAAACTCGAGATGTGGGGAATTTGTGGACAATATGAACTTTGTTCTCCCAAAATTTGGGGATTTTAACCGTGATTTTTGGGGATTTTGAACAATTGGCATTGGCAACGCTGATTGTGTCGAATGATGTGACTTAATATCCAAGGTTCACCATCTCCACCAGATCTTTTAATATTCTTTACTTTATCCATTTTGCATGAACTCTTACAACGTCCAATATGTTAAAACCCTAATTATAACTTAAGAACACTAGTTTATAGAGTATTAATAGACTTTTCTGGATGTGTATAGAACAATTTTACTAAAAATAATCAGATGTTCTACAGATGAAATTAAAATATGGATTATAAGACACTTAATTAAGCTGTTTGGTATTAAGAAGGTTTTAAAATTATGACTTGAGTGAAATAAGTCTGTAAGAACAATTACTTTTTTCTAAAGCCATTTATAGAGAACTATTATCTAAATCTATACCATATTAAGGCTATTTATATTTAGATATAACAAGTTTTAAGGCGTGTAAAGTGGTTTATTCAATGTAGTCACTTCCATCGTAACCTAAAGTATTTTTTTTAATATTTAGTGACGAGACGCGCGCCTGCCATAACAGTTACAGTACCATTCAGAGCTTTTTTTATAATATCAAGCTTTAAATAAAAAACTAACTAGCTAGCTTGCTATTTAAGAGCTTTAAATTCGAGGGGCACTGCCAAGACGCCCGACATCCTGAGACATAAGTTGAAAGTCCCATTCGCTTGTAATTTCACCAGGATCCTTACCCTTCGAAACCGGAACGCAGTAATGCTCACATTGCTGCTTGGCAGCAGTAATAGGTAAGGAAATTTCTAATCATTGTACTGCCATCTACCGGTTAATTGTTGAACAACGACGAATAACTCTATTATTAATTTAGGTCTCCAAAAAAAGGAGCGACCGTATTGCAGGGGTATAAGCTTTACTTTCGTTTCTTGTAACAACAAAATTATTCAATAAAAAGAAACTTGAAAATTTATTAAAATAGAAGATTCACTTTTTTTTAAATATATTATGTATATTTTTAATTTAATATTAAGACTTACCGATGATATGAAATATCACCATGGATAATATTTTTAGTCCGGCTGTCATTTTTGTAGCATTTTAAAGAATTTGCACGAAATAATGACACAACCGTACACCATACAAAGCGAAAATGACGGATTGAGTTTCAGTATGAACAACTGTCCATAAGTGGTCTCGCGTGTGATGCTCGTACCGGACACATTTCAGTAACACGCAATTTGGAGAATTTTTTTTTTTTTTATTAAAACCATTGACTTACAATATGGACGTCGGGTCCGCGCTAAAAAGTGTCCGAACTTATAGGGCGTTAAAATCGTATACAGAGCGTCATTCACGCTTTAGTCTTCGTTTGTTCGACTGACAGCGAAGCAAGCAAAATTAGACAGTACTGCGATGACATTACAATTTAAATTCAACGTTTTAGCTTTTTTATATTCCTTTACATGTCACTACGTTTAAATAGGTTGACTTGGGACATTTTTTCGTGGTTTTTGTATTAGACCCGTCGTCCATTTATTTCTAAGTCAATGATTAAAACAAACAAAACTGTTTAACGGAACGTATCCAGTTCTCATCCTTAGCGAACTTGAAAGTAATTGCTATTCGTCATGATTGTTGCAGTGTGCAGTAATGCAGCGTGATGTATAACAGCAGCGACGCGGGCGCGGCGGAATGGACGCCAGCGTACGATCAGCTCGCGCCGCTCCTTGTTCTCTACGTGCTCGTCTGTTTCGTAGGGATCATTGGTGAGTGATCGGCTTCTACTGTGTCAAACCAAAACAAAAACAGCATTTTGAGAAAAAGCTGCGTAAAGGATTTTTCGTTTTTAACCGACTTCAAAAGAAGGAGGTGATTCTCATTCGACTGTATGTTTTTTTGTATGTATGTTACGCAATAACTCAAGTAACTTAGGTAAGCATTTGTGAACCGATTTTGATGATTATTTTTTGTTGGAAAGAGGGTACCTCAGATGTGGTCCCATTTCAATTTGAAAAAAAATATTCCACCTACCCGCGGCGAACTAGGGGATACTCTGTACTGGTTTGTTATTCTTGAAATTATTGAAATTAATAACATAAAGATATATATTTAACTTACGTCGTAAATTAGATATTAAAGAAATCTCTCTAGTCGTTATAATTTTACTTTGGAAGGTAAGTTATTTCTATTGAAAAACTAATAAATTTCTTTTCCGTCGTTAACAGCCGAAAGATTCGTGTTGTTATGAAATTACAAAACACTGTATTGAACCTTGCAGTGTCTTGGTTTGACACGATAGGATGTCGTTTTTTATTGTTAAAATTTGAGCCGCACAAATGTTAGTAGACCCCCACTCCTGAGTTGCGTGAACTGAGAGTGTTGGCCTACTCAGGCGCCCCGCAACACTACTTCAATTCGCGCGCGTAATTGTCAAACCAAAAGATTGTATAGCTGCGTACCGTATGTCAAAATAACATCTGTAATATAATCAGTGCTGTTAAATCAAAACACTGTAAGTGACTTTACAGTGTATTGGTTTGACACGGATATTTTCAGGGCGAGAGTGTGTACGGTTAATACCGCACATTAAGTATGTTAGCGCGTCAACATTTTTATGTTTTTATGTTTAGTTATAATTTCTACACATTTTCAATCAAGGCATTGTCATAAGCAAGCGCGTATTTTATTTTGTAATCAAGTAAACCAAAAGTAAAGTAAAAATCAAGTAAAGAATCCTTGTTGATCTTAAAAATACCATTTTTAAGATCAACAAGGATTCTTTATTTATCAACATTATAATCAAGATAGTTTGTGTAGCAAGTACACGACGCGAACATTGGTCCTTCGAGCCGGATAATATATAGGCATTGCTATATCATCGACCTCATCATCACTTTCAATCAGGTGAGATGGAGGTGCGCACTTGTTTTTTATAAATAAGGCGTGCTCTGAGGAAGTTCATTTCTGTCATACAGAATTTCCCATTTATATGAAATGGGAAATGGGGGACCATTGGCGTAATTGGATGCCACGGCCCACAAGCGAGGCACCTCTAATTAATAATCAATAAAATAGTAGATAACAATCGACCCGTAAAACCTCAACGATGGGTTGCCTTAAATTATGGAATTAGGGTCAATGGGATGTCTCACCATTCGCCAACGGCAGCTTACAACGCATGGGATATTCCCGTGTTTTCTGTTTCGTATATGCGATTAGTTAGGGTGATGTGCGTAAAAGTTTTTAATTGGTCACGTACTTATTTGACTACATCTCTACTATATATATCCATGTATCTATAATACAAAGGCATAACATTTTAGAGTTCAGACATCCCTTTACAAATAGCTTTCAAAAGTGGAAAGTTTTATTACTTAACCAAATATCTTCTTAGTTCTTTGCGCGAACTCTTAGAGTGATGCCACACGGGCGTTGCGCTTTGATTTGAACGTACTAATTTGCAGACGGTGGCTCGCCGTTTCAACGCATTGTGTGATGAATACAATTAGCATCACAACGCAACGTCATCGCAACGCCGACATGCAACGCCCGTGTGGCATCATTCTTAGAATAAGATTCTAACAACTGTTTCACCCTTTGCTAGTTGTTTGTGTCAGATATAGTTAAATAGAGCAACGAGTATATTGGACATAGGTAAAACTGATAATTTAATCAACGTGGAATCCCAAAAGGATATAATATAAAAACAGCTACTTATTACCGACATGTGCTTTCGTGTAGGAAATCTGAGCCTGATGGCGGCGCTGGCGTCGGCGGGAGCGTCGCGGTTACGCACACCGCAGCTGCTGAGCGCGTGCGCAGCCGACCTTCTCGTCTGCGCCGCAAGCGCCCCGCTCGCCGCCACGCGTGCAGCGAGCGCTAACTATTTGCCCTGCACTATTACGCTCTATATTGAGGTGAAAACGCAATAATGCCTTTATTCATTACATTTGTGATACTCGTAGAAACGACTAAATATCTAGCCACAAGATAAATCTGTACTAATTTATTTTACAAAACGAAAATGCCTACAAAAGGTATATATTACAAGAGTTTATAAATCAATGTTTCTTTCAGTCATTCCCAGTAGCAGCGAGCACATTGTCCCTGGTCGCAATGGCTGCGGACAGGTCTGGAGCAGTCCGAAGAGGACAAGGCACTTCAGTCTGCGGGCGGCCATATTTTGCTGTGACATCTGTTTGGGCCACAGCTTTGTTGTTGGGTTAGTATCATGATGAAAACTGTGCTAAGGAAATTATTAAACGGAAGTAATCATACAATGTTACAAATATTGCAGGAGCCGCAGCGGCCACAGCCTTCTGCCTAGCGTGCCCACCACTTGCAGCCGCACACTCGCTTGTTACGTACTGCTTCCCAGTGATGGCTGTGGCCAGGTGCCATTGGGCGGTGCGCGTCAAGCTGACAGCGCTCTCTTTAACCGCGCGCGCAGCGCACGGCGAGCTCCCGCTGCCGGTGCCTCTTATCCGCAGACCCACCCACGTGATTATTGTGGCTGGCGTCGGCCCCAGAGAACGCCGCGATGCCGTTGACGTCGGCGACGTTAGAATCAAGAAGAAGCTACAACCAAGTCTCCTCGGTCCGCAGCCCCAAATGTCAACATTGCGATCGCGACGTCGTCTAGGCAACGTGCTCATTGGCATCGCTGGTATATTTGCTATATGCTGGTGCCCTTACGCGGCTGTAGTGATAGCCGGCGCGTGTGGACTTCACGTGCCGTTACTGTTAGCGCAGTACGCATTGTTGCTTGGGCACGCGCACTCGGCACTGAATGCCGCCGCGTATTGGGTGTTGAACCGGCACGCGCTGACGGCCGCGTGCGCCGCGTGGCGCATCCCACAGCTGCGCGTGCGCGAGGAAAGGCCCTCTTCCACCAACGAAGCCGCTCTGGGCGCGTTCCATCCGCGTCTGACGCGCCCCGCGCCCTCCCCGCGCCCGCCTCCTTCCAGCTTCCTATATTGATGTCCGTCTATCTTCTAAGCTCTGTCGATCTGTGATTCCTGTCTCTCAGTGCCTCGTATAGTCTACGCGAGCCCCTGCTTAGGAGCCCGCTTGTTTCGTCGTTATAAACGTGGTTGTTTGAGATTTTATGGAGAATAATATACGTGAAGCAATAAAGTGCATAAAATATTTAAGTTGTTTTATTGTTCTTTCCATTCAAACAGCGGTTGTTGTCTGTGACAAAGGAAACTAGATCCCAATGTGTGATATTGTAACTTTTTTGACCGACTTTAAAAACAGAGGGAGGGTCTCAATTAGACGGTTTTTTGTATGCATGTTACGCGATAACTCCAATTTGTGAACCGATTTCGATGATTCTTTTTTTGTTGGAAAGAGGGTACCTCTGTATTGGTCCCATTCAAATTTAAAGAAAATATTACACTCTAAGAATGGCAAACTAGGGGATGACTCCGGTATCGCGCACTTCCCGGGAACCGATTTCAATAAAACTTGGCAAACAGATGTAATTCTACAAACTTTTGAGGTCGAGTTTTTTTAGAAAATGTTATTATGATACCAAGTACAAGCCGTGCGCCTGGTGGTAAGCGACACGCCTGTCCATAACAGTTGCAGTGCCACTCAGAGCTTTAAATCACAAGGAGCTGAGGGCTTTACCATTGCGCCCGTCACACTGAGACACAACTTGACAAGTCCCATGTGCCTGTAATTTCACCAGCACCCTTACTTGAAAACCGGAACGCACTAATGCTCACATTACTGCTTGGCGGCAGAAATAGGTAAGGTCGCAGTACTTCCCTGGACGAACTCTTTCTCAAGAAGCTCTACTGCTATTAATAAGTAGCTAACATATCTGGCCGGCACTGCTGAAGAGCCAATTCAGAAAACAGTAATAGTCAGTCAGTCAACAATAAAAAAAAAATAATGACGGTTAATAGCGACATCTCTAGCCAGGTCTGGTAGTTGTAAAGGTATGTATAAAAAAAGGCCTATATTTATTTCTCTCGTGAGTTTGGGTATAATTTGTGGTTGTCTATGTGTGTGTCCATGGCACCCGCGACACAGTGATTCTCTAGTACGGGGCTATGTTGAGGTGTGTGTTATTATTATCATTATTTATTCGTTAAACTCTGAACGTATTTTGCCTAAATCAGGAAAAAGCTAATAAAGTTCAAAATCCTGAAAAATTCACTTTTTATTTTAGGCAAAAAACGCTTGAGACTAAATGGTAGAAAATTTGAATAAGATGTGTGAAGGCTTTTTTTAGTTAAAATGGATTTCATAGGGTTACACACATGTCAACTTTGACTTTATTTTAGTGCCTCTACTACGAGTTTACTGTCAGTTTACAGTTGTCGCTAGCGACTGGGTAAACTACAAATTTGTATGGTAAATTATACAGCGCATCTAGCGGTCACAACATCGAGTATATAACCAGAAATAGAGACGAAATAAGGGCCATTCAACCCTGGCAACTCATCAGGCAAATGGGCCCTACATCACTTTTAAATATCAACTCTCGTTTACTCTGAAATCACTAATTAGAAAACTGAAATAGTAAAGCGCCAACAACTGACCTGTGTGTACGTGTCCGTATATTCGAAAACTATTCTGTATTTATTGTAATAAAGATATTATCTCTAACAATTGGGGGCTGATCCATTCGGTGACGTGGGAAAAACAGCAAAACATCTAATTACAAAACAAACGGAATCACATTTCATCGGTAATTAAATACGTAATTTTGCAAATTTCGTTGCATTTTAGCAAAGATCAAGTTATATAAGTGGTCGATAAGAAGTGAAACAGTTGACGATACCCGACAATTGTTTCGAATTCGGTCTAGCCAATCGGAGAGCAGTTGTCACAGTAATGATTTGGCAGAATAATTTGTTTGTTTGTTTGTGTTTTTTTTTATAAATGGGACAGTATAGGGAATTCCGAAACTATAGAAGATACAAGAAAACTGTCTTGGGGACCAAAGTCTTTTTATGTGAAAACAATTTTGGCATAGTCAATTTTTTTTGTAAATTTTTTGGTTAAGCGTGAGTTCTCCATAAAAATGATTAAAATTGATCAAATTTTAGAAGTTGATTAATTTTCATAAAAAATAATTTCGTACACAATGAATAAAATTGATTAATTTTTTTATACTAATGGACTCAGTTTTTCATAAGGATAACTTCATTGTACCAGAAGAAAAATTGGAACTGCAGAAGTTGGTCAATTTGTTTTCACAAAAGAAGACCTAATGGTTCCTAAGACAGTTTCCTTGTATCTTCTATGGTTTCGGATTTTCCCATACTGTTTCATTTAAAAAAGCACTCTGTATATCTTTCACATACGAAACCGGTTAGTCGTAACTATGGGACCAATATAAAGCCCAAAACATTAGGGACCCGTGCCGAGAGCCGTATAAACTTTATCGGATCATCTTGTGACATAGCGACCCCTCAGACGTTTACCGTCGGTCCATCCGGTAACCATCTCTCTCAACTCTTTTCTTTCCTGGCAATATGACCAGGGAAATCAAATCTGATACGGAGATATGAGGTGGATAATCTGGTCTGGATGTTAAGCTCCCGCAGAATTGAGTCGCTTCTGCAAAAATCAGTCCAACGGACTTCCAACATTTTCCTTCAGCACCACATCTCGAAGACGTCGATGCGGTCACGTTCCGCCTTTTTTAGTGTCTATGTTTCCGCTCCATAATTAAAAATAGAAAACACCAAAGAGCCCACCAACCTACTTAAACCAAGTTGAAAAGATACAACGGACGTGTCCTTAAATAAATCACATGGGTTTAAAATCTTACCAAGTCGTTCGTACAAGTACTATAGAATTAGCTTAATTGGTATAGCGTCTGGCACTGTTTGCTAGAAGACATCGGTTCAAATCCAACCGGATCGAAGGAATTTTTTTCTAAGTGTTCGATCTTTTTACAAAATTAATTGAATATCAATTTAACAAAAATTTAAATACAATGAAAGGCGACATCTCTATCCGGGGCTGGTAGCTGTAAAGGTAGCTAACTGGGTGACGAACCACTTTCATAGATTTCTCATAGATGGCGCTACGGCTAAAAAGTCGTTGAAAAACCAAATACAAAGATCCGACAAACAAACACTTAGAGAAATTCATGAGGTCCGCTGATTCGTTCCGTGGCTTAGTTGGCACAGGGTCTGGCACGGTTTGCTAGAAGATGTCGGTTCGAATCCGGCCGGATCGAAGGAATTTTTTCTAAATATTCGATCTTTGTATTAATAATTATAACAAACTAGTGGAGTAATTTCACAAAGATAATTGAATATCAATTCAATAAAATAGAATTGTTAGTGCGGTGCGGTTCAAACAATGACCCACCTCACATTGTGACCATGTATATCCTGCACGCAAAGTTGTATACGTGGTAAGTCACACAGCGACAGAAACAATGAATTTATTGCAAACCAAATTTCCCGATCGCATAATTTCTCGAAATTCAGCCGTTAAGTGGCCAGCTCGGTCATGTGACTTAACACCGCTGGATATTTCTTATGGGTTTATGTTAAAGACAGAGTCTATACCGAGCCAATCGAATATATTGCAGCCTTAAAACTCGAAATTCGTGAAGTGATTAACAAAATAGAGCCACCATTTTGTTAAAAAGTGATTAAACACTTTGATGTATTTTTTATTTGTAGGCATCTATAACGGTAGTAGTGGTGGACATTTATCAGATGTCGTTATTCATTCATAATTGCCAAATCTTACTTTTTTAATACAATATAAATTTGAATAATTATCATATAATTTTTTTGTTTTATTTTGATTTACAAAACAAAGTTCTTCTAGAAAAACCCTATACTAATGACGCGTTCGGCGTGGCTGAATTGTGGGTCCAAATAGCATTATATTTATTATATATTGCTTGGAAGAGTTCTGTAGTACTTCTTGTTCTGTAGTTATTGTTAAATAAGAAGTACTACAGAACTTTTCCGAGCTGCAACTTTACGGGCCCAAGTGGGTAAAATGATGTCCAACCTCCGATAGGACACGGAACAACACGAAGAATAATTTAGGTTTAGAAATAATTATTTTGTGTCAAAATCATAAGAATCGTCTTCGCGGAAATGATTTTTCGTTCTCAGCTTACGGAAGGCTTAGGAACATTATCCGTATCTACTTCAAAACGGTTTGTTTCAAAGTGTTGGTATCAAATTTCAGCGTAGTAAGCGATTTTTGAAAGTTAAGAGTTAGTAAAAATAACAACACAATAAAATTTTACTAGTAATTTAAAATCAAAGATCAGAAAAAGATCAAAGTGAGCAGCTATACAGTATATGAACCGTGAGGAGTGGAGGAGGCTAAACCGACAAGAGCTGATCATCGTCATCGTCATATCAGCCGGAAGACGTCGACTACTCAACAAAGGCCTCCCCCAAAGATTTCCACACTAGCCGATCGGACGCGACGTGCAACCATCGGTTACCCGCCGCCTTTACCAGGTCATCCGTCCATCTTGTAGGGGGCCGTCCCACTGAACGCTTTCGAGAACCTTTCTACCCCAACGGCCATCAGTTCTGCGAGCTATGTACCCTGCAAACTGCCACTTCACCTTGCTAATCCTTCGAGCTATGTCGGTGACTTTCGTTCTTCTACGGATCTCCTCATTTCTGATTCGATCACGTAGAGAAATGCCGAGCTTTGCTGGCTCCATAGCTCGTTGAGTGACTTAGAGCTTTTTTATGAGGTACATAGTAAGTGACCACGTCTTAGAACCGTAGGTCATCGTTGGCAAGAGCTGATGATAATGATCAAATATTTGGTTTCACAAAAAAATCCTTAGTAAATTATTATTACTAAAAGCATACAGGTAGGTTTTAACGAAATCACATATTATATGTACATATGTCAAGCATCTCTCAAGGCGCAGTATTATATACATATACAAAATACCAACAAAAACATTATGATCCACGTTGCTCTGTAGATTAAAATACTACCACTGTGAAAATGTTCCATTTGGAATAGTTATTTATACTTTACATAATACTACGATTGAGTTTAATATTCTTGGTGCAAAAGTATTTCGTAGAAGCCAAGCCACATGAGTTTCTAGAGGCAACTTCAAGTGCCTACGCAGAAATTCTCATACAGTTCTGCAGCGCGCGTCATTTGCAGGTAATACAGTTTGGACTGAACGGATCCTCAGCGCCGTAAGTAATGAAATTAAGAATTTACTTGTTAAGATAATGCTTTGTAGTTAATTGAATGTATATAGAAAGTCATGACGAAAAGAAACAATAATATAATTATCTCAAAAATAATGTAATCACCGTCAAATCGCAGAAAGATATTTTGTAGTACCTATAGTAGCAGTAGAGCTTCTTGTGAAAGAGTTCGTCCAGGGTACTACCTTACCTATTTCGGCCGCCAAGCTGTAATAATATCATTATTACTCTGTTCCGGTCGACGGCTTTGCGGTGGCAACCGCTAGTTGTGCAATGCGCAACGAGAACTGAGCGTGCCTACAGCTCCGGTGCCTATCTGGAAAACAGGGGGAATACTGTATGTGCACGTGGAACGGCTCATCCGAGGCACTAGCCTATCGACAACCGGATGAAGTCAATATCCTAAGGGTCGGCAGGGAGGGTCCTTACAATCAAAACTAATGTAGAAAGATTTAGGGCTGTGGTCCGGTATTGAAGTGTAAGGGTGCTGGTGAAATTACAGGCACATAGGACTTATCAACTTATGTCTCAAGGTAACTGACAGTTGCAGTGCCCCTCAGATTTTTGCGATTTAAAGTTCTGAGTGGCACTGCAACTGTTATGGACAGGCGTGTAGCTTCCCATCAGGCGCAACCCTTGTTCGTCCCATCAATTGATATTATAAAGAAAGTATTTAAATACGAAAAACGTTCCTGATACATATATCGAGTTTGTTGTTCGAAACATTAAACATTTTACGACCTCCGTGGTCGAGTGGCTTGGACACCGGTTGTCATAATGTCGCCATCTCTGAGGTCCCGGGTTCGATCCCCGGCCGGCTCAATGTAGAATACTAACTTTTCTATATTGGCTCGAGTCTGGGTGTTTATGATACTGTTGTTGTTTCCAATTTCCATAACACAAGTGCTTTACTTACTTACTTTGGAGTCAGAACAACGTGTATGATGTTGTCTAATATTATTTGTTTAAATAGATTCCTAGATTTTAAGGCTTGTAGTTATTTATTATTATGATTATCACTAATTACAAATTTTTTAACAGGATATGACGATTTTCCTTTTTTTTTAATGACGGAGCCATTTCATAAGTTTGACATGTACAATTTCTATTTTATTGTATTGTATTATATCTAATGAAGTAATTATGTAGGAAATGAAACTATTTTTCCAGATTTAAATCGCGTATATTTATTTTTTCAAACAAACCAACATTTCCGGCTCTTTACGTTACGTGACCATGGGACCTGTAAAGGGCCAGAAACGTTGATTTGTTTGAAAAACAAATATACGCGTTTCAAATCCGGAAAAATGGTTTCATTTTCTATGTGTTACAATCGCGAAAACTTAAGAACTAATTAATTTGTAATTCTAATTACCGTTCAATCCAAAACAGCATTGATGTGCAATGTTACTTTCCAAAAACAAACTTATTAAGCATTACGTAAAAAATAAATACCAAGTAATGTTTTTTTTGCGACGTCGTCGTTTGTTACGACAATAGGCATTCAAGTGTTGCAATTCAGTTGTGAAAGTGATCTTAATTCGGTAACTTTACTAAATAAACTCGAAAATTCGCCGACATTGTCACCAGCTCCGACAGCCGTGATCGTCTAGTGGTTAGGACCCTACGTTGTGGCCGTAGTAACCCAGGTTCGAATCCTGGTCACGGCAGTGATTCACTGTCAAGGCGGAGTTACTTTTTTTTCTTTATTTTCTGACACTAGTGACATCGTAGACTTTGTAGATTACATTAAAAAGTTGTGGATTTAGGTTTTTTCCAAAACATAAAGTATTTTACAGTTGTCGGTCGGCAACTTAGAGGATGGAAAAAAATAAACGCACTCGCGTATTTTTTTTTCTAATTTGTCAATTTTTTTTTTATTTATTAAAGGATTCGCTCTGGACCTTTTGGAGGAAAAGTGTCGTTTTTATTTCGACTTTCAATTATTTTGTGAAATCTAGTTTAAAGTGGAATAGGATAGTGCTATTGTGCCTTAATCGAAG
>NW_020653851.1:21005468-21020073 GCF_003589595.1 Hyposmocoma kahamanoa | reverse complement strand
GGAATAAATATAAGTTTTTGCATCCTATTAATATTTACTGCTAGATGGTAGGTAATAGTAGATGAAAAGATACAAAATTGTAAGATTTTATTTAATTTCCTATACATGATATCATCCAGCAGCTATTTCTGATTCTGAACTTGAATACCACCAGAACTCGAATGTTTGCAATCTCTCCCTTCAAACCAAAAAGTCGCTAGGGATGACACAGTTTTACAAATAATAAATTACTGATCATTTAATGTCATTTTTGGGTGATTTGAAACTTCAATAATATTCATTATAAACATGGCTTCAAGATTTTAGTATTATCCATAATCTAGTTGAATTTCTTAGGACAATATTGAAATTATTGTAACTGTGAAAGAGTCTGAGATGAAAACCCTAAAAATCACATGTTTTTGTTTGTTGACATTTATTCTACATCGAATTTGGCTAGAGTATAGTGGGTTAGGGTGGGTCCGGTATCTTTGTGCTACTACTGTACGCTTGTTTAAACATGCATATTCACTGTAGCCTTAAATAGCCCTAATTTATTCTTTTCAGGAAACACAGATGCCGTAATAAATCCTCTCCTTTACCATACGCATTAGGACGGAGGAAGCAAAGGGCTTCGTGCGAATGGGTGGTATATCATTGTCATAAGGTTGGAGTTTTCCGGACTTGTCGACTGAAGACATTCTCCGAAATGTATTCGGTACATATGTATTGTATTATCAATAGCATTAGAACTCATTGTGAAAGAGTTAGTCTAGAAAAGTACTGCGACCTTACCTATTTCTGCAGCTAAGCAGTAATGTCACCATTACTGCGTTCCGATTGAATCAGAATTAGAAACATGGGACTTGTCAACTCATGTCACAGTGGCAGTGTCTAACTTGTTCGTCCAGTCACTACAGCATAAAAGAGCTACAAAACTTTGTGTTTTACGAAACGATTATTAACATTATAGTTAGTGTTGCTGTAAAAGACATTAGCTAAAGGATTTAGTTAACCACCACGGGTTACGTCCGGTCCGGGTTAATAACCTACGGGTCACCCACGCTGCTAAAGCACTGCAGTTACGTGTTAGTAGTATTTGTTCGTCCTGTCACTTGGTATTATGAAAAAAGTACAAGTTCGTATAATACATGTTGTTTTGAATATTCATGACAGTATTATCACAAATATGGTGTGATCTAGCACACATAACTAAAGGTGCCAACACATTTGCTTGATTTTACTATCGACATGTGTCAGTCGATCAGACAAAGTCGATTAAATGTGTAAGCAACAGACGATAGATATTGTATTTTTTGGTATTGAATAAACATTCAATACCATAAAATACAATATCTATAGTATAATAGTCGATCGACATTTGTGATCAGACAAAGTCGAGTAAATGTGTACGCAAAATACGATCGACAACGTATTTTGTGTTAATCGACACTGTGGAATTTAGTATGTCGTAGGTGTCTCCAAATTTGTTCGATTTTAACCACGATATACGTCTATCGCTAACAGGCGACATTAACGAACAAACCTGTAAGCACCTTTATAAAGCCACCAGCAATCCTCGGTATTCGGTTTATCGCATGACAATGTTTTTTTTAACACACATACATAGCCCTGCGCTTGGGACACACTGTATCGCAGGTGCCATGGACACACGCATAGGTAGACAACCACAAATTACACCCAAACTTACGAGATAATAAATGTAGGCCATACAAACGTATCTCCCGCGTGGCAGGTAACCGTTCGGCCACGGAGGCAGTTAAACTAATAATGGAGGTATCATTGTTGTTTCCGACGACAATCTTTGTAGCATTCCTACTAATTTACAACCAATTATTTTAATTAATTAATCGAATTATTTATTAATAAGTAGCGTCTTATTATATGTTAAATCATAAAACGTGAATGTACTGAGGTGTAGTTTCTTTTCGGATTAAATTTCTTTCTTTCTTTCTATCTCCTTAATCATTTCGACTCGTCTTCTGCTAGTGCCCCTCGGATCTTTGCGATTTAAGGCCTTGCGTGGCACTACATCTGTTATGGATAGGCGTGTCACTTAACACCAGCCCACTACTTATTCGTCTCGTTACTTGATATCATTATGATCATCACGTATATGTCTCCTCACTGGCGAGAGTTTAGGCCATAGTCCGCCACGTAGGCTCAATGCGGGTTCAAAGGTTCTACCCCCTTTGACGTTCAGGTTTTATCACGATGTTCATAAAATTAAGAGTAAAATTAGCAACTCTTTTATGGGGAACTGTATATGTTTTTACAGTAAGATTCCGGAGCATATATTAAGATTATCATTTCCTAAGTTTAAAAACTACATTAAAAATATTTTAATATTACAAAATTGAAGACTACGTGTTAGATAAAGATGTATAGAAAGACGTGGCTTCATATTCCACACAAATTTGCACAGTGTATTCCATAGCATTTAAGTTTATTTGAACCTTACCTTAATGTCAGTATTACTATGTTCCGGTCTTGAAGGGTAAGGGTGCTGGAGAAATTACAGGCCCGCGAGACTTGTCAACTTACATCTCAGGGTGACGGGCGCAGTGGCAGTGCTCCTCAGACCTTTGCGATTTAAAGCTCTGAGTGGCACTGCAAGTGTTATAGACAGGCGTGTAGCTTACCATCAGGCGTACGACGAGCTCTATTTTATGGTTTTTAAAGCAGATATTTGACCACTCGTCACCTAGCCACATTTTAGTTAGTAGACGGCAGCTTACCTTTCTATCTACTTGTGTAACTATAGATTACATGATGTAAGGCTAGATTGTTGTTATTTCAATGTAGATAAATAAAGCTCTTTATTATTATAATAAATAAATAGAAAAATAACGTTAACTTCAATTTTAATCATTTTAAATTTAAGTACAGTCGCGGCACTAGATTTCTCTTTTGCTTGCAGCTCTGTACCCTGGAACGGTCAATATCAATTATACAATTTCAGAACGAAATGTTTGCAAACGATATCTATATATCATTTTGTTCAACTGTGTAAATACGTCATTCATAAATTCGAACCAACTAATGATTTATGTGCTTTTATGTACTACCAAACGAAGTGTTTGTATAGCATTATTAATGTATTTGTGTAAGGCAAACGTTTTATTCATCTGTTCTAGAATTTGAAACAAAAGCACTTTACGGAATGAATTTAAGGTGTATTTTTAATTAAGGCAATCAGCGCAAAAGTTGTTATTAAATTTTCTACAATATTACTTTCAATTAGTAAATATTTTTATACATGAAAATAGTTTCCACATTTAAAATAATTATGTACTTTAGTATTATGTAAGTAACATTGTAGAAAAAAAAATAACGTGGGTTACACCACTTTGACCTGTTAGCCTACATTGGTTTTCGACGAATTTCTGTTTCAATCAAAAGTGCACCTTAAAATTATGAGTACATAACTGTTTTAGATTAAAATTTTCATGTAGGTTTCACCTATTTATGCGTATTCTGATCACCACGAAAATGTGTCGCTATGATTTCCAAGCAAGTTAACCATCATAGTAAAGTCGCCGTCTGATTAATAAACAAGGAAACGCTGCTGTCTGTCGTGGTGGCTTTTTACGACACCCAAAACCGATTCCATGACACGCTACATTAATTGTCTGTGACCGTAAAAATTGCTCTAGATTTCAAATAACACTTCCAAATTAAGAAGTATAAAATGCCAATACAATTTTTGTGTTATTAGGTAAATTTTTATTCAACAACCTTATTTCAGAATAAGATATTGGCTGATAATTTCGTCGCTTTAATCACCAGCTCCGATAGCCGTGATCGTCTAGTGGTTAGGACCCTACGTTGTGGCCGTAGTAACCCAGGTTCGAATCCTGGTCACGGCAGTGATTCACTGTCACGGCGGAGTATTTTTTTTTGTTTTATAACTTTAGTAACATCTCACTCATGACATCGTATACTTTCGATAACTCCTATGAACATTACGCCAACTTTATTTTTGGAGCTGTTCTGTTTTTGCTTCTCTTTAACATTAAATTCGTTTTTTGTTTTTTTTTCGAATTTCGTTTTTTTTCCACAAAATTCGGGGAGCATAATATTACTAACTAAATATATTGTCGTTTGTAGTCATTGTTGTTTGTAGTATGTCGTTTCTACCATCGCACTTCCCGCCAAAGAAGTAGAGTCCATCCCAGGCATCTTAGATGCCTGGCATTGTAAGACCACGCGGGCATTTCGTTCGTCCTTTCCCGTGGAATGATCTTCCTCCTGAAGTATTTCCTTTGCGCCATGACATGGGGTTCTTCAAAAAGCGTGTTTACAGGGCTCTCAAAGGCTGGCAAGGCATATTCAAATTCAAATTCAAAATAATCTTTATTTCATAGGTAAGCATTATTACACTTGAAATCGTCACAATGGTTAAACTCTACCGCTCATTCCCCTGAGAAGAATGAGCAAGAAACTCTGGGGGTTGCACTTTGTTAATAACATTTGTACACATTTAACATTTACAATATATTTTTTTTATTTGAAACATCAGAGATCGAGACTACTTCCATGAGCTAACCGTACTTAGCTTCTGCGTACTTAAAAACAATCAATGACAAAAATCCGTGGTCCACGGATTTTTGTCATCCAAGTACGCAGAAGTTGTATAATAACCTTTAGTATAAAAGTTTTGTTTCACTATAGTTTTAAACCTCGTGAAAGGCAAATTTTGTATATCAACCGGAATCTTGTTATAGAAGCGTATACATTGCCCTTTAAATGTTTTTTTGACTTTGTGAAGACGACTGTCAAGAAAAGCTAGTTTATTTTTATTCCTCGTATTAATGTTATGTCTGTCACTATTTTTCATAAAGAAATTACTATTCATTTTAACATAAATTACATTTTCATAAATGTACTGTGAGGCTAGTGTAAGAATGTTAATTTCCTTAAACTTATCTCTCAAAGATACTTTGGGGCCCAGATTGTAAATTGCCCTAACTGCACGTTTCTGAAGGACAAAGATTCTATTGATATCGGCGACATTACCCCAAAGCAAAATGCCGTATGTCATTAGACTGTGAAAGTAGCTGAAGTAAACCAATCTAGCGGTTTCGACGTCTGAAAGTTTCCTTATATTTTTAATCACGTACACTGCAGAGCCGAGCCGTTTTGATAACTTACATATATGGGAACCCCATTGCAATTTAACATCTAATGTTATACCTAGAAATACAACTGTATCCACATAAAGAATTTACTTACTTACTTACTTACTTACAAGATTCAATTTTTCGTTTGTAACTACAATGTTTGTAATCGTCTCTTTAACATTGGGTAATGTAAATTTCACACAATTTGTTTTTTTCTCATTAAGGAGTAGGTTATTAACAGCAAACCAATCAACTACTTTAGATATAGCACTGTTCACATCGTCGTAGGAACATTGGTGCCTTTTAACTTTAAATAATGAGGAAGTATCATCAGCAAACAATAGTATCTCATGTTTTATACCCTCCATAAGGCTAGGTAAGTCATTACTATAAACTAAAAACAAAAATGGGCCTAGAATTGTACCTTGAGGGACACCCATGCTAATTGCAGACCCTGATGATTTCGTACCATTAACATCGACCCTCTGTACCCTACCACGCAAATACGATTTAAGAAGGTCGAGATCACGTCCCGCCACACCATAATGACGAAGTTTCCTGACCAGTGTATCATGGTGCACACAATCAAAAGCCTTGGAAAGGTCACAGAATACACCAATAGCATCATGTGAGACTTCCCAGGTGTCAAATATATGATTAATCAACTCGACACCAGCATCGGTTGTAGAGCAACCCTGAGTGAAACCAAATTGTTTATGAGACATTAAGTTATTACTATAAAAATGTGCACACATCTGATTTAGAATAATGTTTTCAAATATTTTACTCAGAGTTGGTTGTATTGAGATAGGTCTGAAATTGGTGGGGTCAGAAATACTACCAGATTTGAAAAGTGGAATAACTTTACTTTGCTTCATGAGGTCAGGAAAGACACCATCATCAACACATTTATTAAAGACACAGGCTAAGTAAGGCGCAATACAATCAACTATAGAACTAATTACTCTGACTGAAAGACCATCAAAATCAGCAGTATTTTTTATGTTTATAGACTTAAAGGCTTTAACAATGTCGTTTGGAAATACATGACAGAACCTTAAATTAGTGATACTAACTGCATTATTTTCTTTTAGTAAGGATTCAGCGGCGGCGGGAGATGAATTTAACGACTTAGTAGTCAAAATTGGAATGTCAGTAGAAAAAAAAAAGGCAGCTCATCTGATGTTGCAAATGTCCGTGGGCGACGATGACCACCTCCCATCAAGTGGCTCGTCAGCTCGTTCGCTTCCTCCTTTATATATAAAAAAAAATGCTGTTTACAAAAGTAACAGAAAATGACCAAAAAATAATGTAGGCGTATTGTTCATTGGAGATATCGCTTTGTGAGTGACCTACATTATAAAGTTCTTGGATTAGTTTCCTATATTTAGGTATTTTACGATTTGACTTCATCATTATAATCACTATCTCAGCCAAAAGACGTCCACTGCTGAACACAGACCTCTCCAAAAAACGCCCAAACGACCGGTCTTGTGCAGCTTGTATCCAGCTGATTCCCGCAAACTTTTTTTTATTAAATACCAGGTAACAAGACTAACAAGTCATAGGCCTGGTGGCAATTGACCGCTTGCCTGTAATGGTTGCAGTGCCCCTCAAAGCTTTAAATTGTAAAGATCTGACGGGCACTGCCACTGCGCCCGTCACCCTGAGACATTAGTTGACATGTCCCATGTGCCTGTAATTTCACCAGCAACCTTACCCTTCAAAATTGGAATAATGCTCATTGCTCACATTATCGATTGGAGGCAGACATAGATAAGGTGGCAGTACCTCCCTGGACGAACTCTTTCACAAGGAGGTCTACTGCTACTAAACTCCTGCTCACCACCATCGCCTTAGTTAAATAAAGTATTATAATTAATATTGTATAGTCAGTCTAACTAAATATTTAAATGTTCCTGCAAAACGAGTTAGAAGTAGAAAGTTTTCCAAGCATTCTGGCAGGAAATCTGTAATTACTTCTTAGTTGCTCTCTAGAAATTAGGCAACCGCAGGGAGAATTGCTTGTCGCAAACTTTAATGGAGTTCCCACGAACACTTGGTTAAATCTTACTCCAATAAGCACATAAAGCAGTTTATGGCTTTTCATCCTTATCACTGCATTTTACGTACCACTGTTAGGCACGGGTGTGGGTTTCAAAGTTCGCCGCGACTGAACGCATAACGAGAAGAAGATATTATCTTTATTACAATAAATACAGAATATTTTTGGAATATACACACGTACACACAGGTCTACTGTTTCAGCTTTCTAATTTGATATTTAAAAGTGAGATAAGGCCCATTTACCGTATGAGTTGCCAGGGATGGATGGCCCTTATTTCGTCTCTATTTCTGGTTACATACTCGATGCTATTTAGAATATGCAAAACATGTTTATACTACCACTGTTTTTGTTACATTGTTCTTATTTTCTGTTATACAATATTTTATGCGACTGTAAGCCTTGATTTGTATTATCAAAGTTATACTAATTAAACTTATGCCATACAAAGCTTAAAACAATGCCACTTCTTGCCCTAAGATGTTAGCTAACAACGAGTTATTAACCCGCCAATGGCTTGCACTGGGTACTCTGGATCAGTTAAGAAAGATTCGTTATGATTTAGTTGATATCAACCATCGCACTTGTCCTATTGCTTTATGAAATAACGATAAGTTCAATTGTAATAACAAAAACGAAAAAAAGTTAAACAATCGAAAATAGGTTAATATCAGATACGAAGCTTTGGTACAAAAACGGCACATCATCTACATATTTTTGTTCGAAAATCGCCTGCAGGGCAACGGATGCGCTGGCGTGTGTACAATAAAATAACATGTAATCACACGTCAAAATTCTTTATTTTATTTATTTACATTTACATTTTATTTACAGGAAAATCAACAGTTTAAAATTAAATAAAATAATAATAACAATATGAACTGAGAGCCAATTAAAGATTCTCACAAGTAAAATGTAACAAGGAATCTGGCTACACAATTTACCTAACTTATTATATAAAACATAAAAAAAAGAAAAACCACAAAAGTCGTAAGCCTCACTGAGAGTCAAAGAAGAGCTCACTCAGTGCTCTCATTGCTGATATCACATTAGTATTGAATAGATCAAAAGTATTACATAAAATTGGACTTGAATTTAATTTAATTTTAAATAATTAATTTAAAATTCAATTTTTTACTTTAATCACATCAAAGTAATAAAAATAATGCGAATTACATGAAAAAATCGCGTAGTGTGTGTGAAATTTTATAAGCATAAAAGCTATCGAATCTGCTGGAAAGTTGTAATTTTGCAGGTGTGACCTACACGAAGCATGCGTATGCAACTGTGACAATGTTGACCTCCTTCGTCGTCATCCCACCTATTTAACATCCTATTTTCTGGTTCCTGGCCACTTATTTTTAAAATTTTGGATCTCGAATTCCCTTTTCCTGCAGTATTCTTTTTGTTCGATCCCACGTCATTCCTAACAAAATTCTTGCAACGAAAAGACGTACACATACATCACAAATCACTTTCATTTTCTTATTGTTAAACTACACGTCGACTACTATTAAAATTATATAGCTATATAGACCCGTTTGGGCCTTCCTTTTCCTCTTTTATCATCTTTTACAATAAATCTTGTTGACCGAGCATTCTCATTTGTCTATCGTACGCCATAAATATTAAATATACTTAAATAAATTAATATTGGACAACAATCACATACGATGCTTCGATCCCAAAGTAAGCAATTAAAGCAATTAAACTTGTGTTATGGAAATCGGAAACAACGACGGTACCAGAAACACTCAGACTATAGAATATAGAAAAGTTAGCCTTGTTATATTGACCTCAGAGATGGTGACACCATGAAAACCGGTGTCCAAGCCACTCAACCACAGGGTTTGTCATAAATTGATTGTCTTTTAATTGAATTTCTGCTACGTTTGAATCTATATTATTTATTAATTAATGTCGCTAAAACCGTCTTATCATCATTTATTTAACATTAAAATAATTTTCTCAGTACTCAGTGCTGTTACAATAGCGGTACAGATAACTGCAATCAATATTAGTGACATCATGTCCAAGATTTGCTGCCTTATCATTGTGCTCGCGACATTATTTTGTTATCTAGAAACCGGTGAGAGTATAACTAATTTATATTTAATCGGTTTTTTAACAATTAATTCTTATAATCAGTTGAAATTATACACTCCGTCGATATTGCGAACTAGATTATAGAATGCTTATAGAATGTATGTACAATATTTTTTCTTTTTTGTTTTTGGCAAATAAATTTTCAAAAATCATGGCAAACGTTCAAATGAATGAAATGAATGATTCTATATATTATATTATTATATATATAGATATTCGATAGCGGCCAGTTCTTTGTAAATCGGCATCAACTTCAAATAATTATCAGGGCCTGGCCGGTATGCCACTAAAATATTTAAAAATTCTAAAGATCTACATAGTGGATGTAATAAATAAAAAAAAAATTAGAGTATCTATTGTTTTAATCATATGAAATTCCAATTCGATTCGGAATAAAACTTCCAAATTAAGAAATATAAACTGCCAATACTTGCATTTACGTCACTTCGTAAATATTTATTCCATTCACTTATTTCAGAACAAGATATTGGTTGTTAATTTCGTCGCTGTAAGCATAAGCTCCGATAGCCGTGATCGTCTAGTGGTTAGGACCCTACGTTGTGGCCGTAGTAACCCAGGTTCGAATCCTGGTCACGGCAGTGATTCACTGTCACGGCGGAGTTATTTTTTTCTTTACTTTTTGACACTCGTGACCTCGTAGACTTTGTTTAGGAGTAGGTCCTAAATTACAATTAAAAATATTTTACAGTTGTCGATCGGCAAGTGATACTTGGAAACAATTTTTTTTTATATCTAGTGGTAGGGGGAACAAGTCGTGCGCCTGGTGGTAAGCGACACGCCTTTCCATAACAGTAGCAGTGCCATTCGCAAAGATCTGAGGGGCACTGACAATGTGCTCGTCAAACCCGCACTCGTAAAAAACCGTAACATAGTAACTAATACTCACA
This sequence comes from Hyposmocoma kahamanoa, assembly GCF_003589595.1. Taxonomy (NCBI): domain Eukaryota; kingdom Metazoa; phylum Arthropoda; class Insecta; order Lepidoptera; family Cosmopterigidae; genus Hyposmocoma; species Hyposmocoma kahamanoa. Next base: position 21,009,871 of record NW_020653851.1, on the reverse strand, counting down.
TTACAACTTAGTGGTAGAAATAGGTATAGTGGTAGAGTACTTCTCCGGACGAATTCTTTCACAAGAAGCTCTACGACTACTATGTATCTGATACTATACATATAAAAAGCCAGGAAAACAATTCTACTACGGTCTATCTATGACATAATCGTCCAGATGTCATGGCTGAGACTCGATATATTTGTTATTTACTTTTAACAGTGTTGGAAGAGGAATGTACCGCTGATCCTAAAGAGAGACACTGCTTCATAGAGTCAATGGTAGCTGACCGCTGGCCACATCAAGTCAGGTAAGGAATCTAAATCACGTCAAACTTGACACTTAAGATTTATAAACAACTCTATGTGGCTTGCGACAAGAACGGTTTACAGTGTGAAGATTGATGTGCGCTTGACTGTAGTATCATCTGACATGAAAAATTTGTGTTCCGCGAATATACAACAAGTGTTCATCGTTTCGTGCTGTGTACACCGATGATTCTCAAAGTGGCGTATATCGTGTAAGCGATGTAGATATATTTAGGTGGATACGCCTAAATCCTGAAAACAAAAAATATATAAATATGCTCAAGAAAAATCACGCTTTAACCAGTAATGGGTTCATTTCAATAAGTGTGTGTTAATATATAATTAATAAAATTTAAAAAACGTCATCGTTCCTAAACTTACGGAAATGGCCTTAACAACAAAATATTACTTAGATACTACGCGAAAGGATCAAAAATTAAGAAAAATTTAAGAAATGTAATTGCGAGTCATGAACCATAACCATTATGAAAAAGGGGGTGCATGAGACGTTAATGGAGGTTCACGAAAGTATATCCCATTAGGCAGTTATGACCAAAATTTTGGCTTAATAAGGACCAATCCACATTATACAAATAGTACCTATGGACTAACATAATACTTTCTTACAACAGATATTTAAATTATGTATGAAGTCAAATTTGACAACAAACAACAACATATACGTGAGACGCATTATAAGTTTCCGGAATGAATAAGAAAAAAATACTATAAATGGTCAGAAATGAATTTATTATTTCTCAAAATATTCTCCGTTAGCGTTAATGCACTTTTTCATATGAATGAACCAATTTTGAAAACATTTATGCCACTCCTCCGTGACAATCTCTGAAACATATTTTTCATACTCTTCGACAGCCTCTTCAGGTGATGAAAATCGTTGACAGCGTAACTGGTTCTTAATTTTTGGAAATAAATAAAAGTCACAAGGTGCCTGGTCGGGACTGTACGCGGGATGGCTCATAAGATCAACGTTGTTCACGTTCAAAAATTCATTTGTCTGTCTGGCCGTGTGAGAACTGGCTAATGCCAGTTCTCTTGCACCACGATAATTCGTGGTGCAAGATGATACGGAGTTTACTGTTATTTTTACGGAGTTTGTCAATAACTTCCGGCAAACAAATGGTTGTGTACCAATCACTATTCACGGTACAACGATTCTCCAAAGCAACAGTAGCCACGTGTCCAGTTTTATTTAAAAAAGAAGCAATCTTCCACTTAGAGGCATTTTGCACGCGCGACTTTGGTCGGTTTCGGCTCATCTCGAAAGACCCATACGCTCATTTGCTGCTTTGTTTTGGGATCGACCAGATTTTATGCCCCTTCGTTGAATCTGGTAAGCATGGCATTGGACCAAGTGACGCGATCCGTTTTTTGAGCCAGTAAGTGGCCAGTTCCGGAAACTTATAGCGCGCCCGATGTATTTGGTTAGATAAATGCGTAAAACTCAACATGTGTTTCTTTTCATAAAGTTTCTCACGCTACAATTAATCTTACCAAAGTGAGTATCACTGTGTTGCTACTAACTTTGGTAAGCTGGCTGTCAAAAACACATTTGAAGTTAATATATTCGTAAAATAATCATGTTAGAAAGGCAGGGAGTCTACGCAAAATATAAAAAAATTGGCTCGTGTCCTACGAGACAAAAAGTTTGAGAACCTTTGATGTAAACGAAGAAAAGTAAATATCTTTAAGTGCTTAAGGCAATGTAGCACAGAGTATACAGCCTTTTTCATTTTCAGATGGCGGTACGCTAGAATCGTAAAAAAATGCGTAGTCATAAGGTTCGCCAACCACTGCGGCGCGCCGAAAGAAACAAATAACTTCGCTACAGAACTGGAGTGCCAACTACAGTGCGCTGGATATGAATAACCCACATTTTATTTGGTAGGCAGCCAAATGAAAAGCTATTAAACCCTTGGTATAATAAGATCTAACTATAATTATAATAATAACACACACACCCAACATAGCCCCGCACTAGGGAAACCCTGTGTCGTGGGTGCCATAGACACACACATATTGATAACCATAAATTACACTCAAACTCACGAGAGAAATAAATGTAAGCCATACAAATATTTCTCCCGACCCGGGAATCGAACCTAGGACCTCTGCGTGGCAGATAACCGTTCGGCCACGGAGGTAGTTAAACTAATAATGGAGGTCTCATTGATGTTTCCGACGACAGTCTTCGTAGCATTCCTACTAATTTACAACCAATTATTTTAATTAATTAATCGAATTATTTATTAATAAGTAGCGTCTAATTATATTGTATTATTATATGTTAAATAATAAAACGTGAATGTACTGTGCTGTAGTTTATTTTCGGAATAAATTTCTTTCTTTCTTTCTTTCTCATTAATATTGTTAAATTAATAGGGTTAGTCTTTATTCAAATTTGTTTGAATTGTATAATAACGGTGTATGTTGAAGAATTAAGTTTATTCAATTTAAGTCCTAAATTGTATCTCAATTATGTTCCACTGAATCAAAACTGTTTTGTACATTCAATAACATAAAATAAAAAATAGAGCCACATCAGGAAAATGACGATTCTGCTAACGGAATTAATCGATAACAATTTCACAATACATAATTTGTTTCATGTAGTTTGTATCATGTATACAGGGTATAATCATTAAGTGTGCCTAGGCGATTATTCCATAAATATAAGAGATAACAAAAAGCTTTAAACTGATATCGAAAGTAATAATAATATAACGCACACACTCAACATAGGGAAACCCTGTGTTGCGAGTGCCATGGGCATAGACAACCACAAATTACACCCAAACTCACGAGAGAAATAATGTAGGCCGTACAAATATTTCTCCCGGCCCGGGAATCGAACCTGGGACCTCTGCGTGGCAGTTCAGCATGGTAACCGTACGGCCACTGAGGCAGTTATATACCTTATATACCGTATGTACCTTATACGCCTTATATACCTTAAGGACTAACATACATACAATATAATAATGACAATATTTCTAACTAATTGCACTTGTCGTAGCCGAGTCTTTTTTAGTGCTGATCGACTCAGTCAAAGGATCATTGCATGAGACGAAAAAAATCGGGAGAGCAGAAGTTGGTCAAATGGTGATGGTGGTGGTGATGTCAATTTACTTATTAGGTAACGTACCTTCTATATCAGTTTAAATCTTTTGATATCTCTTATATTTATTGAATAATCACCTGGGCGCACTTAACGATTACACACTGTATTATGACATTCGTATGATAAAAACATTTATGACGTATGATCACACTTAACTTTATTATGCTAAGGGTACGTCCTGAATATTAATTAAACAATGAATTTCGGTAAACGCAACGTAGACGCCTATTGGTTCTTCGAAGAAGCACCCCAATTTTAAGCTAAAAACAAACAAACAGAGCATACATACACGCATCGTCGCTTGGCTCTTTGAAACTGAACTTATTAAAGCATGTTTTAGTTATGAGTTTAGTTTAAGTTAGGTTTGGCATTCGTTTTATATGTAAAGTTAATAATTAATTGTAATCTGTCAAACTTTGTAATTGGATATTTAGGTGTGTAGTTAAAGAATGTACTTTTCTTGATACATCTATTTATTGCCGGTCTGAGTAGACTACGCTTGCGCGAAAGCACGATACTCTTGTCCAGTATGATATGTTGGTTGAGTCAAAACTTCCACCTCTTAAAAAATATCATATTTGTATTACATAGATTTTATGCATTTAGCGCTTGTCGTACGGCGTACTGTGTTTATAGCTTATGTAATGTTACTATATTTAAGTTTCTCATTTAAGTGAATGTACAATTCTTTTGAGAAAATAAATTCGACCACAAATCATAATTAAAATGAAAAGCTGTAAAATTTGCAAAATAAACAACTATATTGTTTTGTTTTAATTATTAATGGAGCGGCTGGATGCGAGCGGCATAGGACCGGGGGAGTTGGCGTGCTCAGGGGGAGGCTTATATTCAGCAGTGGATGCGTGTATACTGTTGATGATGATTGTTAGTAACCAATGCAATAATATCGAGTTCTTAGGTTTTCGCGATTGTTACACATAGAAAATGAAACTATTTTTCCGGATTTAAATCGC
>NW_020653851.1:20950716-21005068 GCF_003589595.1 Hyposmocoma kahamanoa | reverse complement strand
ATTTTTTGTGAAAGTAAGTGATCGTATTTCGCCAGCCGCTTGAAAGAGACTCGGAGTTTCGCCAGTGTAGTCAACAGCTCCGATAGCCGTGATCGTCTAGTGGTTAGGACCCTACGTTGTGGCCGTAGTAACCCAGGTTCGAATCCTGGTCACGGCAGTGATTCACTGTCACGGCGGAGTTATTTTTTCTTTAGTTTTTTTATATAGCCTATATTACAATTAAAAATTCTGAATTTTAACTTACTTTTCTGTATATAAAGTATTTTTTTCTACTCCTGTACTGACAATTATAATTTCAAAAACATATCGCAAAGGCGCTCTTTTTAGTTCTGAATCAAAATTCTATTGTCATTGGTACATACTTGCTATTGAAATGAAAATTTTCTCGAAAATATGGTTCTGTACATAGAACTGTAATGCATTTCAAAAAAAGAACGTCGTATATTTGCTAATTAAAATATCAAAGATTATGGACGCTGCGCTGCCTCCTGATTGCTTAAATAGGCTTAAAGGTCTTATGTCCCGGCCATAAACCTTTTAAAATATAAGCGGTAATTGGCCACTTCTATCTCTTTGGTTTTCAGTTTTTTAGCGTTTGTTTGGAGTTTGTTGTCGTGAATTCTTAACAATCGAAATAAATAATATTTTGCTTCTGTTTCATAATGTTATTGACTCGTCGAAAAACCGTACCTATTATTTAGGCCACTCGGCAAAACCTTGTGGCCTAAACACAGTACTCAACTTTCAGAACCATCATTATGCAATTTTTTTTTATGACAAACCAGTCGTTCGCTTGATGGTAAGCGAAACGCCTATTCACAACCCACAACAATTACAACAATGTCACTCAACGCTATAAATCGCAAAGATCTAAGCGGCATAGTCACTGTCGCGGCGGAACTATGTTTTTATTTTGCAAATTTAATTAATAATCAAAATTACTTGATACAATTTTACGAGAACTTACGTAAAACAACAATACTTTCTTTTTAATACAGTTGCTCAAAACGTGGTATTTTTCGTACTACAAGTCGTGCCGAAAGTTGAATTTTTCGCACCAGTGCTTTTTACTTTTACCATTTTTTTTTTATTTACATTTGTTTCAAGTCTTAAACATAGAACTAAAGAGGTTGTATATTTATTTAATATTTATGTGCTTTGTGACATAAGTCATTCGTCATGAAAACTTATATTTACTTACAAACATCTTATTTGTTTAAATTGCATAGGTGTTTTATAAAAACAACGGGTTACATTTAAAAATACCAAAATATTTTCCATGAAGATGGCTGGTTGAGTATTAACAATGACCGGAGGTGAGTATTACGCGAGACCGCTGCGCGGCTCGCCACTACAATAGTCATTTTAATGTGGCTGAATACTGGCAACAGTTGCCATAGTACTCTGAATTTTTATCAGACAAAGAAACAAAATGAGTTTTTTTTAATACTGTTTTATTTTACTTTCAATGCAGTTTTTTCGCAAATGTATTCAAAAAGGTTATTTGATACACGACTGCCTCCGTGGCCGAACGGTTACCATTACGGACTGCCACGCAGAGGTCCCAGGTTGGATTCCCGGGCCGGAAGAAATATTTATATGGCCTACATTTATTTCTCTCGTGAGTTTGGGTGTAATTTGTGGTAGTCTATGTGTGTGTCCATAGCACCCGCGACACAGGATTTCCCTAGTGCGGGGCCATGTTGAGTGTGTGCGTTATTATTATTGTTATACACGTGCGGATTTGTCATTTTCACTTGTCTCGAGTCTTGACCGTCGCGTCGCCTCTAGCTCGGGCCAAGAAGCCTCGAGACTCGTGAATAACGACTAACTTTCCGCACTTGTATCAAAAATAACTATTTCAAAGCATGAGCATTCGAAAAGGTATTGAAAATATTATTTTTAAAGATTTATTCAAACTTTATTCCATAAAAATCGAAAAAGTTTTACAGCACATTTTCGTCTCGTGCACTATTTTATTATTTATTTTACAGTCGACATAAAGTTAGTGCCACGAAATGGATGAATATATAAAAAGGATAATTCTCATTCCCGCACGTGATGCAGACTACGTATATTATTTACGTTATATAAACCATACGATTTTGAATAAAATTTTAGTTCCAAATTACTTTTGGTCTCTATAAATAATTTCCTATAAAAAAAGTTTCGACATAGCGTGTAATGAGGCAGCTACCAAATTTAATAAATCCCATAAACATTTCGGAACTTATTAACACGGCGCGTCTTAACTTTTGTACCGAATAAAACAAACCTTTCTGCATTGATATATTAAATTTCTAAACTCAGTGTGCCTTAATTATTATTATTTGAACTCTTCACCATCATCATCTATTTATACATCAACCTATTTATAAGTCCCATTGCTGGGCATGGGTCTACCCTCAGATGAGGGTTTAGGCCACACGTTTTATAAGGGTTGTGAACCTTCGTCGATGCGCAGGTTTGATTACGATGTTTTCCTTCATCAGTAAATTTCATATGAAATTTCGCACATAAATTCCGAGAAACTAGAGGTGCGAGCCTGAATTCGAACCCAAAGCCTCTGCTAGAGAGCCAATAGATCAAATCATTAGACTGACTGGCTGACTAGACTAACGGTCACCGCTCTTTCTGACTCTTCTCTAGTCTTTTAGACTTTAAGTCCAAGTTTTGGAATTTAGATGGTTTTTATAAAGCGCAAGCCACATCGCGAACGAAGCTAAGCTAACTGCGCTTAACTCACGTAGTTGCATGCAAAACTAAGCTAGGAAAATACGTAGTAAGTTGTGACGTGCTGCACTATGGATACGTATGGGGTCGCAGAGCGGCAGAAGAGCATCATATTTTACATAGCTTTGCGGGATCGTTGGGTTAGTTTAGTTGGCTCGGTTAGCTTAGTTCGCGGTGTGAAGCGAAGTATGAAAAATGCCCCGGCTACGTGAGCTAAGTTAGCTTAATTTCGTCCGCGGTGTGGCCTGCGCTTAAACATTACTGTAGAATGCATAAAAATCATGCTATGGTAAAGGACACGAAGTCCGATCGTCTTTTGTTTTTACATATTTCATATGAAAGATAGATTTTAAATGCCTATTTAAGAGTATCAGGGTCGTATTATAGAACTCTACTCAATGCTCAAGTCAGGATTGCACTGGATTCACAAGCACTGGAAATACGACCTTAATGGCAAGGACTTGAGTATGATCTCGAGTGCTCTAAACCATACTCAAATCCTGACTTGAGCATTGAATAGAGTTCTAGAATACGACACTTAATCTCTTTAAAACTTTCTGTTGTAAAAATTATCTACTATCTAGCACTTAAGTTTCTTTACATCTCAGGTACAAAAGACCTTAAGTCTTTTGGAATTTAGATGATTTTATAAACATTGCTTTAGAATGCTAAAAATCACTCAATTGTAAAAGAGCAGTAGCAGTACAGGTCCTTGTGAAAAAATTCGTCCAGAGAGGTACTGCCACCTTATCTATTTCTGCCGCCAAACAGTAATGTCAGCATTATTGTGTTCCGGTTTTGAAGGGTAAGGGTGCTGGTGAAATTACAGCACAAGGGATTTGTCAACTTATGTCTCAGGGTGACGTGGTAGTGCCCTTCAGATCTTTGCAATTTAAAGCTCTGAGTGGCAGCGTAACTGTTATGGACACGCGTATAGCTTACCGTTAGGCGCACAACTTGTTCGTCCCGTCATTTGATGTTATAAAAAAAGTTCTTGTCATCGTTGTTGGTACCATACAACAGAAATTTCGAAATACAAAATTTTATTTCAAATTTAAGGAATTTAAAATTCACATAATAGTCAAAATAAAATTTGAAATTAAAATAGCAGTAACAAATTGGTAATGTCAAAACTCATAATGCCTGACGTACGGTAGTCAGTTAAAACCGGGCTTATTTTTTCACCACCATAATATGCATTTTATTAATATATATATATACTATTCATTACCTTTGCCATTTACAATGTTAGATACTAGTGAATGCGTCAACTTATTTGTCATACTGTGATTCATTTGACAAAATACTCGGAATTGACGATCATTGGATTTGACGTATCCTTGGAATTGAAATTTTATCCGGAATTGGAACTTTTCCCCAATCTGGTATGACCCACCGAAGACGAGACTTAATGCCTATATACTAATTAATGGAATATGAAGAAAAAATAAATTCACCAAGACTTGGCTGTATAGTGTCAAACCTTTGAAGGGAAAAAAATAACTCATTCGCCGTCGCGGCGGCATTATTTTTTCTTTAGGTAAATGACCATGACGTCATAGACATTGTGTATGTAGGTCACAATGAAAGAATTCTCGATTTGCACAATAGTGTAAATCGAGATTTATTAATCAGCCTAGTTCTTGACTACGAATGTCATTTAATATCTCGGAATATAAATCGACTTAAACATAACAGCAATAGAGCTAAGCAGTAGAGCTCTTTGTGAAAGAGGTCGGCCAGGGAAATACTGTCACCTTCAGTTTTGAAGGTGACAGTATTTCTAAGTGCTAGTAAAATTATAAGAATATGGGAATTGCCAACTTATGTCTCAGGGTGAAAGGCGCAGAGGCAGTATCCCTTAGATCTTTGCTATTTGACAGGCGTGTCGGTTACCACCATGCGCACGGCTTATACCTCCTACATTTGACAACATAAAAAAAATATCGTTTTACATATCACTTGCCGATCGTCAGCTTACAATTTTACAATTAAAACTGTAAAATGTATATAGAACGGAATGTAACTTAAATCGAGATTTTTTAAATTGTAATGTAGGTCCTAAACAAAGTCTATGATGCCATGAGTGTCAAAAAGTAAAGAAAAAAAATAACTCCGCCGTGACAGTGAATCACTGCCGTGACCAGGATTCGAACCTGGGTTACTACGGCCACAACGTAGGGTCCTAACCACTAGACGATCACGGCTGTCGGAGCTGGTGACAGTGGCGGCGAATTTTCGAGTCTATTTGGTAAAGTAACCGAATTAAAGTCACTTTCACAACTGAACTTTGTTAGGTGCCTACTCTAGTAAGAGACGACGTCGAAATAATTTACTTGGTATTTACTTTTTACGTAGTGTTTATAATGTTTATTTTTGCAAATCAGCGTTGCAGATCAATGCTGTTTAGGACAAAGGATGATTAGACAGTTTATAATCTAAATCATAACCATTTTATTCCACAAAAAAAAATATGAATCGAGTATGTTTTCGCGATTGTTGCACATAGGAAATGAAACAAATTTTTCGAATAAATCGCGTAAGTATATATGTCTTTTTTTGTTTTTGTTAACAAACCTATCCATCTACTTCATATATTATTGTTTTCTTGCTTCGTTTCTTGAATATGTACAATACAAATACGATAACGAAATAATAAAAAATAATAGTACATAAAAGATAAAAGATATAGTATAGTCGAAGATATATAAAAGTATCTAATTATCATCATTGCGAGAAACAGAGGCGCGGTGACCTCAGACGACTCGCCCAACCATCGCCATAGATTAGTTGTAGTTGTAAAGACGATGCTAAGCGACCTATTATACTATCGTATTGTAGGTAAATATTAAAAATGATACGGAAATTACAATCAACGGCAATTTTAGTAGTTTTTAACCACGGTAAGTAATACTGTTTATTTCTCTCTCAGCTCTTTTTTTTTGTATGTATGTTACGCGATAACTCCGGTATTCGTGAATCGATTTTCATAATTCTTTTTTTGATGGAAAGGGGGTACTTCATTATTGGTCCCATTTTATTTTGAAGAAAATCATCCACCTCTGAGGGTGGCTGTGCACGCATGAAGATTCATTTTTATAAATAGCGCCTAACTTTAATTTAGGAGCAATTATTTTAATGGTTGATTTTGCTATATCTCCAATTCAAGGCGTTTTTCTCTCAATATACTTTGAGAACCGATTTTTATTATCTCCAGAGTCAAGTCCTGTATAGTAGCGAACTAGGGGATATTTCAATAAAACTTGGCAAATAGACGTAATACCACGTACTTTTGAGGTCGGTTTTTTTAGTACTCTGTACTGAGATTATTAATTATTCAAATGTTTTTTTTTAACAATGTTGTACGGTCTTACCATACATATAAACTAACATACACATTTAGATACTTCTGTGCCCATTTCAACCACGTGCTGCACTTTATTTAAAATAAATAACTATTTATTTATTGGGACATGTAATGTGGACAGTTGTCCACCGAGATACTATCTAAGGAAAGATTTGCCACTAATCACGTTTGCGAACTGCATCCGAATCTTATTCGTTCCGAATCCGAGACTACACAAAACTAAAAAACGCGTACTCACTTCGAATGTCGCTTGTGCACTAAGTCCTAGAGATAAAATTATCCCAGTGACATTTCGAAACTAAAAGGACTCAGATGTAGTGCACAAATGCTCTGAACTTGTCAGTGCATTACGAATAATATATTTTTAAATGATTGGAAGTTTTTCTCTGCGTGTTACAATGCCATTTCAACTATATGCTACGACTGCAGTAAATGTACTGAGCTAACTGGCATTTACAAAATATGTAATATTTTAAGAGGATGGGAAACACTAAGTTTTATTCTTATTTAGACAATTGACATTTATACTGTAAAGTATAAATTAACAACAGTAAATAAACATTGGTCATATGGCAACTTGAGAGTTAAATAAAGGCATACTAAAATATAAAGTATGATATTATGCACACATTGATTGTAATATTTTTTTGCTGTAGCGCTACCTATGAGAAATGTACGAAATAATTTTCAATGATTAATATAATAATAATAGATAGGTTTCATGATTATACACATAAAATTATTAGAACAGCGAAGTCGTAAACCATTGTCGTGTTGTTGATTTGAATAAACCAAATTGCTTAATGAAATGAATAAATGGAATAGGCTTTTCAACAGAGAACACGCAATAGTAAGCGGTAAGAACAACACTTATGTAAGTAATTATTTTAAAAGGTTTTACATCGCTAGAATTCACACTCTTAATCAACGTTAGGTTTAATTCAGCACGCAAAGCCTTGACACGTCGTATCTGTCCTATATGTTGCTCTATGGACCCGCCCAATCCCAACGCTTGCGGCCAGTATTTTACAGCCATCGCGACAATAGGTTGCTTTCATACTTTTTTCTATACATTTTTACTAGTAAATAAACGGACTCATAGGAATGGGGAACAAAGTTGTGACTTTTACGGAACAACAGTTAGAAGACTATCAGGTATTTAGTTAATTAAGTTTTTTGTTGCGTAGTGTTTTGTTTCAGATGTTGGTAAATATTTTCCAGCCTTGACAATGATTTGAGAGGGTGGAAATCTAATACCTTTGTTGAACGAATATGTACCTTACATGTATGGCGTTAGGAGTAGTTTTCTATTTCTTACTTGAAGTGCCGTATATTTTACTGGTGGTAGAATGTCTTGATGAAAACTTTTCTTTGTTTTCTGAAACAGGACTGTACATTTTTTACAAGGAAAGAAATATTGCGGTAAGAATAACGTATATGTTTTTATTGATAACACGAATATGATGGATCGGTTACTTATAACTGTAATATTTTACTGTGCAAAAGGTAATATTTGCCTTCATGTTACCTTACACTTTGTATTTATTCTTACACATTTCGAGGCAAGCATGTGCAATCTCTAGCGTAAATTACATTACATACATTAAAATTTCGACCTTCTTATTAAATATAAATAAATAATAGATAATAAAACGTAACATTTAAGAGGCGAACGGAAAGGAACGAAGTAGAATTCCTTGCCTGCAAACTTATTCCCTGAACGTTATAACTTGGGCCTTTTCAAGACGAAAGTGAATAGGCATTAGTTAGGTGTGCATGCTCAATTGCCGACCTCATCGTCACTTTCCATCTGGAGAGATGGAAGGCAATACGCGCTTATATTATGAACAAAAAAAAAACATAAAAAAATAGCAATATATTTTCATAAAATAATAATCTGTGCAAACCAAAATATTGTTTATTTTAAGTTATATGCCTAAGAAACAAAACACATAATAAAAAAATCGAAAGTCTCCGGAATTGAAATTATACTTTAGAATGTAATGTATAATTTCATTTCCGGAGATTATTTCGATTTTTTTTATTTTGTGTTTTGTTTCTTTTTTCTCAAAGTTCTTTTTTTGTTTTTTACCGATTTTCACTTTTTGTTTCTTTTTTTTTCCACAAAATTCGGGGAGTATAATAGTAGTAAATTAATTAAGGCTGTTTGCGTTAAAAGCAGATTATAGAACAGAAATTAAGTTGGCGTAGTGTCCATTGGATCGTCTCGATTTGATTGCAATTTCACATCCTATATATACATTAAAACACGTGACTGTACCATCTTCGTCCACATTCATCAAATAACATTGTGGCCAAATATAAACCTAACATCAATAATAATAAAAATCCCTTTATATCATCCACCCATACAATTGGATATCATTCTTTTTAGATAACACTATTTTTCTATTTATAACCGAACTCACACGTCATTTAAGAATTTATTGCATTATTTTCTACCACCACATGTGATGATGTGACAAAAGATTATAGATACAAGCGTATTACATGAAAGTCATAAAAATAATGAACTACATGATACAAATTATGTATATGTGAAATTTTATAACTCTTCTATATAAGCATAAGAAAGTTATCGACTAATTTTTATCGTAGAACTTTTAAGCCTCTCTCCTGAAAAGTTGTAATTTTAAAGATGTGCCTTTATTACTTCAAGGGTGCGGCTTATTATTGTAACTTCATAATCTGGTACACAACTACACCAATCATGTAATCTGAAACTTAAATACGCAACGCAATTAACTAATTACAGGATACTACGCAGCACACCCAGATCAGGATTAATTTTGAAATTTATTTTCCCAAATTGATCCCTGTAGGAATTGAACCCGGGACCTCATCATATAGCGCCCTCAATATTAGTCACTGGGCAACAGAAGTCGTCAAATCTGGTAATTTCTATAATTATATCAGCATAATTCTTCATTGTAAAATGAAAACACCGTTTACGCATTTTTACATATATTGTTTTAGGTAACTTTTATTAGGCCGTCTATAAATATTAATTTTTATTAGAGTAATGTAGCATCCTAAAGAGTTTTTAGTAGCATTGGAGCTCCATCTGAAAGAGTTCGTCCAGGGAAGTACTGCCCTTTACCTATTTCTGCCACCAAGCAGTAATGTCAGCATTACTGTGTTTCGCTTTTGAAGGGTAAGGGTGCTGGCGAAATTGCAAGCATTTGCAATTTCGCCTTATGCAACTTATGGCTCAGGATGACAGGCGCTTGTGTCACTTGGTATCATAAAAAAAGTATAATTTAACTAATTTGAATGGTAACAAACAACACGTGTTAACTATAGTTTAAAGGACACTTTCTTATTAATCAATCAAAACATTGATTAGTTATAAACATGGTGGTGGAGATAACAAACTTTTCGCCATAAAATAAGACTGGCATGCAAAATAGATATTTGTTATGCAAGGCTGCACTGTTTGACGCGAGTGCTCGTATTAAAACTTGAGCAAGCGAATGTGGCTAAGATTGAACCACAAGCGAGTGGTTTAAAAATAGATTACAGAGCGTAGCGACGGTTGCAAGGTACGAAACGCAAAACAACTTTGCTGCCGAGCGAAACACACAAGATTTCACCTCACTATAGCGAGGAAAATGGTAGATGAAAGAAAAACAGTTAGAATACAAAACGTCAGTTTTTTTTAAATTAATAGAAAAAGTTTGTCTTCGGATGCGTTCTGAATTTGCACCTCATCAGTTTTTATTCTCGCTTGTACTTATAATTTTGTGTGATTAAGTGATTATTGAAATCATTTTAGTTCTTCGACGAATCGATATAATTTAATAAACACAATTAGTTATCATTGTCAATTTAAAGTCAATAATAATAAGATACCAAGGCATTTATATTACATAAATAAGTAATTCAAATCGCGTTAGTTGAACGTGTCATTATCTTTTTTTCTTTGAAAGAAAAACTTAGGTACACCACAGTCCATCGTCAAGTTCGAATTTCGAAAACTTTTTTCACGCTAGCATGCAAAAAACGCTTTTGCGCGCAGATTTCTTATGAGAAAGAAAACGTTTGCGAGCTAGTGTGGTGAAAAAAATATTTTTAATACAGTTGCTCAAAACGTGGTATTTTTCGAACTACAAATCGTGCGGAAAGTTGGATTTCTCGCACTAGTGCTTTTTATTTTTCCAGTTTTTTTTAAATTTACTGTTGTTTTAAGTCTTAAACATAGAACTAAAGAAGTTGTATATTTATTTAATATTTATGTGCTTTGTGACGTACATAAGTCATTCGTCATTAAAACTTATATTTATTTACAAATACTATATAATGAACGTATCTCTCTAATAGTAATAGTCTCTGCCTACCCCTGAATGGGTGACAGGCGAGATTTTTATGTATATATTTATTTGTTCTATGTATTTATTACAGATAAATTGTATCTCACTACCGTGCACGGGTTCCTAAAGAAGTTTAAACAAAAGTACCAGGACTTCATAATAAGAAAAGTGGTTACAGACCGATATTACAGAAAATAAACAAAAACAGCACGTTAGAACTAGATTTCCATAGACTTTTAACTAATGGTTGCAGTGGGTGTATTTCATTATTTTAATTTACTAGCAGAAAATGAGTTTTGTTTAAATACTGTTTTATTTTACTTTCAATATAGTTTTTTCGCAAATGTATTAAAAAACGTCGTTTGATACACGTGCGGATTTGTCATTTTCACTTGTCTCGCGTCTTGACCCTCTCGCCTCTGGCTCGGACCAAGAAGCCTCGAGACTCGTGAATAATGACTAACTCTCCGCACTTATATCAAAAATAACTATTATCTACTACTTAATTTTAATCTGTCAACTATAATTTCATAAACCATATTATCACAAAGGCGCTCTTTTTAGTTCTGAATCAAAATTGTATTGTCTATAGTACTCGCTACTGAACTGAAGAATTTCATTATTACACACAGTTCTAACCACAGAGCTATAATAAGTTTCAAAAAAGTACGCTGTATTTTTGCTAACTATAATATCAAATTACAGCTAACACTACTCAAACGTTCTACTGCCTCCTCATTGGTTAAATAAGCATAAAGGTTTGACAAGCCGACTAGCTGGCTATAGGCCTTTATAAAAAAAAAGATTGGTTAAAATTTGAGCGGTACTTGGCCACTTCTATTCTATCTCTTTGGTTTTTGTTTTGTAGCGTTTGAGTTTGTTAGGTTGTTAACAAATATATTTTCTTAAATATTGGTTGTGTTTTATCATTGACTTACAATAATATGGATGTCGGGTCCGCGCTAAAAAGTGTCCGCACTTGTAAGGCGCTAAAATCGTATACAGAGTGCCACACTCCGCTTTAGTCTTCATTTGTTCTACTGACAGCGCGATACTGCGATGACATTACAATTTAAATTTCGAATAGGTTGACTTGGGACATTTTTTTCGTGGTTTTTGTATTAGACCCGTCGTCCATTTATTTGTAAGTCAATGTGTTTTATTATTTTATTTACTCGTAGAAAAAACTTATAAAACCTCTTATAAAACCTCTCTGAACGGTTTACAGGAGTGTGCTTATCTTTCCTGAAAAAATACATTCAAAAATTTTCCTGAAAACATACGAGTTATTCACATAAGGCGAGAATATTGACTATCAAATTCCATTACATTCACTACAAAGAAAGATTAATAATAAATACCATTCAATCGATCAACACAAATCTTTATGACGATAATAATTCAGTTCTATTATAATAATTGGATCGAAAATTGCCTAGGGATGAGTGACCCATTGTGTCCCATTTGAACTACAGCCAAGTTCAAGATTCACTGTAATATTTATCGTTCACAGACGGGATAAGAAAGAAAGGCCTAAATAAAGCTAGCAATAAATGCGGGAGGCGATAATATCTTCCTTTGTAGTGGATTGATGAGAATAGATAGATATAACCTAGTAGCCTAGAGCTCCTTGTAAAAGTGTTATATATAGACAGAGAGTACTGCCACCTTATCTATTTTAGCCGCCAAGGAATACTGAGTCCCAGTTTTGAAAGGTAAGGGTGCTGGTGAAATTACAGGCACATGGGACTTGTCAACTTATGCCTCAGTGGCAGTGCCCCTCAGTTCTTTGCGATTTAAAGCACTGAATGGTACTGCCACTGCTTTGGACAGTCCCATATCTTTCTACATAAGTTTTGTTTATGGTGCCCCTCCCTATCAACCTCTTGGTTATGCGGGAAGGGCACTATGACCAGTGCTAGCGAACACGCACAAGAAACATCTAAGTCAGGCCCTAACCCCGGATCAGCCCGTTTGCGCGGACTTCATCAGGTTCTCTGTAAGGCTAGAGCCTTTGGTGAGAGGCCCTGGATGCACGTACAGCACCCTCCCTGTTTTCCAGATAGGTATCGGAGCTATAGGCACGCTCACTTCCCGTCGCGCTCCGCACGAATAAAGGGTGCCACCGCTGAACCGTCGACTCTAAGTCGACTACCAAATCTCCTCATTGGTGGCGGAGCTTTAAGGCGCGCTTACTTCTCGACGCCGAATGAACGGCGTCTCTCGGCGTCTCGGGCTAGTGCCGGAGAAGCCAATTAGTAATGTTCTGCGACAATGTCCGGACATAGCTACCGACTTAAACGGTAACTTACGAGCCCCGCGCGTCTCCTCGCCTCAGGCCCTCTACTAGACCGCTACTAAGTCGTGCTAGCTGCGTGCGGGATTAACGCCCCGGCCACGCACCACAGGGTCCGGGTCCGACAGAGATGCCCTTGAAGGCGTATGACACTCGGAGGGCCAGACCCAGGCGCCCGCCGTATCCTGTCTTGCCGTCGAGCCCGTAGTCTCTCCGGAAAACTATCTCTCGGGACTGCTATGAACAGGCGTGTCGCTTACCACCAGATGGACTTGCATAATATAATTCCGTTCCCTTTCCATCATCGGGGGACTAGATGTAAGCTGAGCCACCCCTATGTTTTGGATATTCCAAGTATTCGTTCGAAGCGTTCCGCTTCCACATTAATATGACGAACAGCTGAGGAGTGGAATTCCCTACATGTAGACTTATTCCCCGAACTTTATAACTTGCGTATTTTCAACGCGCTTGTGAAAAGGTATATTTTGGTATGCATGCCATATCATCGACTTCATTATCACTATCCATCAGGTGAGATGGAGGTCAAATGTGCATTTTTTTAAATAATAATAAAGACGCACGTCTTGTCCGTGCCGTCACTGGGTATCATAAAAAAAACATAATGTAATAAATGAGAAACACACAGAAAAAATTAAAGGCGGGAATAAAAACGCATAACAAGAAATTAAATTAAAATATATATATAAAACAAAACACTAACCTAATGATCAAGAATGGCTGAGTACGGCATTTGTATGCAAACGCCACACGTGTGTTGGTGAAAAAGTAACGGATTAGCAATCGAGGCTAATTAAATCATCATTAATTTTTTATAAACGCTTTTTAAAACTTACTTTATTGCTTTGAGGACTCTCTTTCGCCATTAAAGCTGCTTAATCTTGATAAGGTCATAACATCTGAAAGATACTTAATTCCAGTTAGGTCAAATGACAAAGAAGAATTTCAGTATAAACGTGCCTTAAACCGACTAGTTTTTGTAAATAATGTGAAAATGTGACAACTATAAAACATACTATCCGTAAGAATTCCCAAAAGTATAAATTTTTGATAGGTCACTTTCATTCTTTAAGGTGATATGTTTAATTTCCCCATATAATCTTATTAACAAGCATCACATTCTTACCTACGTATCACAAATCAAAGTTTATTTATTAGACCGATTTCAAACCACGAGCATCAATAAAACGAACTTAACCAAAGAAATTTAAGGGTAAACCAAAATATACGGTAGATAAAAGTTGTTAAGTCCGGTCTTGGCGTAGCTTTTTATTAAAGATCAACATTTCGTAAAAGTTGTCTACCTTTTTTCATTATATAGCTAACTCTACTCACAACTCAAGCAACGGTCGCCCTTAACTCACCGACATAAAGCCTATTTACTTATACCCTTTTTAAAACTTTTCCCACCCAATGAAGCAGGCGACTTCACTCTAACATTTAAATATTTAAATATACCGCCGCAGTGCATGCGATTCGTATTTGTTCCGAATCCTAGAAATGACGGCCCGAAATGACACAGCGATCATTTTATCTAGATGTACAAGCTATAATCGTATTTTATCGGATCGAACCGGACTTAGTGCACATTCTATCCTATTCTATTTATTGACAATTGGCTATATAGCCTAAAAACATAATATATAATTATGAAACTGAAAATATTATAAAACTTAAACGAAATCTCTTAAAAATGTAACATAATCTCAACATAGTCAAAAAAAAGGTAGTCACGGAGTAACTTTCTTTGAATTGCTTATTTTGACAGATGAAACCACCATGTGCATGGAAATGACACGTCATGATGCGATTTTACTATGAAAGAACATGTGAACGGATTTCGGACGGAAAACCTAAATTGAATGGACAATCTATCCAAGTTACGGGCTTAAACAGAATTGCTATAAGAGCTCATAGTAGGTCCCCAGGAGCGTACATGATTGCGCGCGTGAAAGCCTTCGCGCGCAATCGCGCGCGATTGCCTTTTCCTTCTAACATCTTTACACGTACGCTCAATCGCACACGATTGACTGTATCACACGCGATAAAGCGTGTGTGTAAACCCCGCTATTGTCATTTTCAATGACTGATACTTAGGGTGTAAAATTCAAAAATAGAATCGTCACTTTTTTTACTTATCACGTTTGC
Organism: Hyposmocoma kahamanoa; assembly: GCF_003589595.1. Taxonomy (NCBI): domain Eukaryota; kingdom Metazoa; phylum Arthropoda; class Insecta; order Lepidoptera; family Cosmopterigidae; genus Hyposmocoma; species Hyposmocoma kahamanoa. The sequence continues at coordinate 20,990,175 of NW_020653851.1, read as the reverse complement.
CATTTTTGAGTTATGTCAATGCTGAAACCGGTGTATAATATAGGTATTCAACACATAGCGTTCCCTCAACGGGAAGCTTATAAGTACAGGTTATGGCCCCAAGTCAGCCAGTGTACAGGGTAGTCACAGACCTCTGTCACTTGACTTCATCCGGTTCTTCGAGAGGCTAGTGCCTTGGGTAAGCCGCCCCGGGCACACGTACAGTACCCTCCCTATTTTCCAAACAGGTACCGGAACTGTAGAGACGCTCACTTCCCGTTGCGCATTGCACAACTAGCGGTTACCACCGCTAAGCCGTCGACTCTGAGTCCACCACCAAATCTCATCATTGGTGGCGGAGCGATAAGGCACGCTCACTTCCCGACGCCGAAAAATGACGTCTCTCCAGTTCCTAATAACCTAAGCGGCTGGAGGGAGTGGAGAATATCTAGCCTATCCTCTATTAGCTCTCCGGGCTAGTGCCGGAGATACCAGTCGCAGTGTCCTGCGACAATGTCCGAACATAGCTTCCAATTTAAGGGCAACTCACGTGCTCCGCGCGTCTCCTTGCTTCAGGCCCTCAACTAGACCGCTACTAAGTCGCGCTAGCTGCCCACGAGACAGACGCCCCGAACATACACTACCGGGGTAGACAAACATGTCCGTCTCTGCAGCTAACCACAAACCCCAGCGAGTCCATACCCAAGTCCGGGTCCACCAGAGACGCAAAGGCGTATCATTGGCGGAGGACTTGGCTCGGACGCCCGCTGAACCCTGGTCTTGTCGTCGAGCCCGTAATCTCTACGGAAAACCATATCTCTCGGGTCGGTAGATAGGGACATAAAATGTATAGGTAAAGCGCAGGCCACACCGCGAACGAAGCTAAGCTAACTTAGCTCATGTAGCTGGGGCAAATATCCGTTTGCACCGCGAACTAAGTTAACCGAGCTCACTAAACTAACCCAACGATCCCGCTAAACTATGGAAAATACGTCGCTCTCCTGCTAGCACGTCACTACTTATACTACATATTTTCTTAACTTGCCTTTGCATGCAACTAAGTGAGCCAAGCCAAATTAGCGTAGCTTCGTTTGCGGTATGGCCTAGACTTAAGTTAACTCCAGATTAGTTTAAGACCAACAACACGTGCCTAAATATCTAATTACATGTGACGTACTGTCCTTGAATACCTGTAAACTTTTCCACATGTAGGTTTATATATTGATATAATTGATGGACGTCACAGTCGTTCACATGAGAACATATTCCGATGGGGTCGATGAGAAATAAATGTAATTAATTTATATTGATCGGGGCTGTTATGTATTAGTTACGTCAGGAAACAAATACCTATATACTCGTATGATACCCATATTATCAATAATGTGTGCGATGTTCTTTAATTAGATTGATTGTTTCCGACATTGTTGTCGGTTTCGGCGACGGCGAGTGTTATTGTTTTGGGCAAGAGCTACTGTTGTTCACCCTTAAATGGCTACAGTTGCTAATGTTATCTATCTTATAGACACTGTCGGCAAAGTAGTAAAATAAGACTATAGGAGCTATAGCCTTGAGAACCTATAAATGTCTCTGTTCTGCAAATTCCGTCACCTTGTTACACACAAAGTGTCTCGACTGAGGACTTCCACCCACATTTGGGGATCAATATCGCAATTTTTCATGAGTCTTCCTGAACATCCTTGTTTTGCATTAACTGGCCGACTTGTGTTCACCTATCTTTCTGAAGTTGAAAAAGGAAGACGCGTTTTGCAACCTTCGATTCAGGCATAATATGCCCGCACCCTCGAAACTGATGCCTCATAGGGTATTGTTTACAGGCGTATAAACTGTACACATTTAGAGTACCCCGAACAAAATCTTTCACCCTTTCAAGGCCCAATGAACCATCTTGGTTATACGAGACGAATCGGATTCATTTCGTATTGCTCAGGGCTCTTTCCAACAACACCTCATAAATACGTCTTTGACGTCACTCGGGAGATAGCCGTGTAATTTTTTGCAGTCTTCTTATTCCCTCCTAGTCCACTATCATTTGCCTGCTTTTCTATTTCTAGACTACTCCGAATCTTGGCCGAATTTACGCGTGGAACTCACCAGAAATACGCATCTGACACCATAAGATCATGGTAGCTTTGCCACAGTAACGGGACCACGACACGTGAAGATCTGCAGAGTTTCATAGTCCAACCCCAAGGAGCCAATTAATTAAGTAGAACTGTAAGATCCAAAATGAATCAATATAACAACCTCCCTGTAACCGACGTGTCACAATATTCCTGCTATTTGCACTGTGTTTTGGGCATTGCAGCTCTTTCTCGGCAAGTCCCCTGAACGAATTTACTTCGCGATCGATCAGTTACACATCGATAGTTACCGGAATAGGTATACTCGTACGATATGGCGTGATCCTAAAGATCAAGACTGGTAAATCACTAGGTGTGCAAGAACTCACTCTATATACCTCAGCATACGTTACGATTATGATTCAAATTCAAATTCCAATCATCTGTATCTTAAACTCTACTGCTCATTCGTAAGGCAGAGTCCCCTGAGAAGAATGAGCTAGAAACTATACAGTTGCTTAACATTGTTTTAACATTTTTATACATTTACATTAACATTTACAATATTTATTTCAAACATCTTAGATTGAAACATCGTAGATCATCTTAGATCTTAAACGGGTGAGTACAACAGATTCTTGTCATCCAAATACGCAGAAGCTGTGGCTGTTACTATAGTTTTAAACAACGTAAATGGCAAATTTTGAATATCAACCGGAATCTTATTATACAAGCTTATACATTGCTTCTTAAATAACTTTGTGAGGACGACGTCAAGAATAGCTGAATTGGAAGAATTCCAATTATTTTTATTCCTCGTGTTAATGTTATGTCTCACTATTTTTAATTTAAAATACTATTCTTCTGAACATGAATAACATTTTCGTAAATGTACTGAATGTTAATCTCTTTAAACTTATCTCTCAAAGCACCGCACGTTTCTTCCGGACAAAGATTCTGCTAATATCGGCGGCATTACCAAAGGAAAACGGAATTGCCGTATGTATACGTATAGGTACATCTACATACTCCTATGCCATCCCAAATAGCAGTCCAAGTTTTTGGCTCTTGTGTCATTAATTCGCAATTAGTGAAGGTCTGGAGTTAATCAATACCTTACCTTCAGTAACCATCATATACCCACTCACCCACACTAATCTAGTGTTGGAAATACAACTCTCGCAAAGTAAACAACTATGCCCTACGCCATTATCATGAGATTACTGCGACAGTTCTCGCTAGCGACCGTGTAAAATATTTGTATCCAAAATGTTGTTTCTTCTTATGACAGCTAGGGACGTTTTATATTTTAGCGACAACTGCCAGAGTAATTTCGTGGTAGAGGTACTGTTTTTGGCTCCGAATGCACATATTACATCTGCCTTCGATGTCTGCATAATTAATAACTATATAATAGTAGAACGGTACAATTTACTTTATTTTATTCTACAATATTTTTTTTTATAATTTTAATGCCAGTAATTAGATTTAAAAATTCCAAGAAAGTTAATTAACGTGTAGGTCGAGTTTTCTAAATTGCTTTCCATGTTGCTGTATTATAATTATGTTGAAATTATGATTTATTAAATTAAATGATGAATATTTAAAAATATATATTCCATGAAAATAATTTCAGAGATAAAAAATTTGTTTATTCTAAATTTTTATTGAATTGATATTCAATGACTTTTTTGTGAAATTATTCCACTAGTTTGTTATAATTATTAATACAAAGATCGAACACTCAGAAAAATTCCTCGCTCCGGCCGGATTCAAACCGACGTCTTCTAGCTTACCGTGCTAGACGCTATGCCAACTAAGCAACGGAACGCACCAGCGGACCTCACGAATTTTTCTATGTGCTTGCGTCGTATCTTTGTATTTGGTTTTTTCAATGACTTTTTAGTCGTAGCACCATCTATGAGAAATCTATGAAAGTTTTATCACCCAGTTAGATCCTTACAGTTCCAGCCCTGGCGAGAGATGTCGCTATTCACTGTATTTTAAATTTTTATTGAATTGATATTCAATTATTTTTTGTGAAATTATTCCACTAGTTTGTTATAATTATTAATGCAAAGATCGAACACTCAGAAAAAAAAATATTTTGTTTGTGGTTGCTCATTTTGTTTTGTTTTTTGTTTTTAAATTGTTTATTTTATTTTTATAATATCATGTGACGGGACTAACGAGTCGTACGCTTGATGGTAAGCTACACGCCTGTACATAACAGTTGCAGTCCCACTCAGAACTTTAAATCGCAAAGGTCTGAGGGGCACTACCACTTTGCCTGTCACCCTGAAACACAAGTCGACAAGTCCCATGTGCCTGTAATTTCACCAGCACCTTTACCCTTCAAAACCGAAACGCAGTAATGCTAACATTACTGCTTGGAGGCAGAAATAGGTAAGGTGGCAGTACTTCCCTGGACGAACTCTTACACAAGGAGCTCTACTGCTAAAGTAAGTTTACTTTCATGTTTACAGCTCTTGCCGTTTGACCTACCTAGCTATCATAATGAAGTGGCTGAGTTCACGCAAGACGTCGATCAGCAATGGCATACATTTTCGGTATCATTACCCCGATGACTAAATGAATTTTCCTCTGGATGACTAATGTAATTCCCATTCACTGTATACAGAAAACTTGTAACACAATCTATATATATACATACGATAACTAGGTTTATAAGAAGTAAAGAAACATTGTTTTTAAATTATTATTTATTTTCTACGTAATCTCTTACACAATTGACTAGTGATATCCCACCTTCTTCAACTCATACATTTTTTTTTGTCATACGGAAAAATAAGCCTCTGGTTCAGTTATCACTTCTTCATTTGATGCAAATCGTTAAAAAATTAGATACGAATCCCGTTTTCTCCATCTTCAAAAAATATACATTTTTCTTAAATTTTTATTGAATTGATATTCAATTATTTTTTGTGAAATGACTCCACTAGTTTGTTATAATTATTATTAATACAAAGATCGAACACTCAGAAAATTACACTCAGAAAAAATTCCTTCGATCCGGTCGGATACGAACCGACGTCTTCTTGCATACCGTGCCAGACGCTATACCAACTAAGCCACGGAACGAACCAACGGACCTCACGAATTTTTCTATGTGCTTGCGTCGTGTCTTTGTACTTGGTCTTTCAACAACTTTTTAGTCGTAGCACCATCTATGAGAAATCTTTAACAGATTTATCACCCAGTTAGTACCTTTACAGCTACCAGTCCTGGCGAGAGATGTCGCTATTCACTGTATTAATTAAATGTTTATTGAATTGATATTCAATTATTTTTTGTGAAATTACTCCACTAGTTTGTTATAATTATTAATACAAAGATCGAACACTCAGAAAAAATTCCTTCGATCCGGTCGGATCCGACCGGACATACATTTTTCTTTTAACTTTTTCATTTCAAATTGATTTTTGCGCTAGTTTTAAAAAAGTAACGTTAGTTTCTTATTAAGAAGTTCTAAATTAAGATATAAAAATAAATTCCGAAAAACGTTTTTATTTAACCTTAAAGTCACGTATTTATCAAACCTAAGGATCGCACTCGTATCATAATAGAACATAACCTTAACATGTAAACTCACTTTATATGGAGGAGACTCATGACCAGTAGTGGGACGTGTGAGGGGTTGACGACGATGATGGGGAATATAGTATGTTTGGCGATAGAGCATACGGACTGATGTAGTCACTGACATAATTGTGCTCCCAGAAGGAGTCGCGGTGGGTAAAAATGATGTACGGGAGTCATGGTCGGATGTCACAAAAACTAGACTGCATTGTAAGTTTGCCTGTGATTGCGGTGGTTCTGGTGGACCTGCTGTATCCTTCAATCCCGAAAAACTGTGTGCTTTATAATAGAAACAAGCAGGAATGCCATACTTACCCAGACGTATTACAAACACAAAGGAAGCCTACCACCATTAATTTAGTAGCAGTAGACCTCTTTGTGAAAGTTCGTCCAGGTAAGTACTTACTGTCACCTTACTTATTTCTGCCGCCAAGCAGTAACGTGAGCATTACTGCTTGGCGTTCCGGTTTTGAAGGGTGTGTATCAGCTTATGTCTCAGGGTGACGCAGTAGCAATGTCCTCGGGTGTTTGCAATGTAAAGTTCTGAGTCACACTGCAACTGTTATAGACACACGACTTGTTCGTCCCGTTACTTGGTACCATAAAGAAATACCGTTTCCGCTATGTAGAGTACATTGTACAAAAAAAACTTATTAACAAAATATTAAACGATTTTTGTTGTTTGAGTTGTTTTACAAGCATGAAATTGAAATTTTAAGTATTCATCTCGCGGAAATAAAGCAACGAGGAACGTGCAGCATTTCTTCTAAAATATTTTCAGAGACAAAAATCAAGTTTACCTCAAGGCTTAAAGGAATTTTCGTACAGAATAAAAGTCGAGTAATCATTTTGACTGATGTTGATGATATAATTACAAGTGATATAAAGAATACATACATAAACATTTAAAAATCATCATTGGTAAAATTATAATTTACAACTCACACTCTTATGTAATAAGGTCACATCTGCAAAATAGCAACTTTTCAGGAGAGGGGCTTAAAGATTCTACGAAAAAAAGTATTCGCTAATTTTCTTCTGCTTATTTAGTGGAATTATAAAATTTCATATATACATAATTTGTTGCATATAGTTCACATTATTTTAATATCAAGTATATAAGATCAAGAGACGGAACGAACAAGTCTTGCGTCTGATGGTAAGGCTACACGCCTGTCCGTAACAGTTGTAGTGTCACTCAGCTCTTTAAATCGCAAAGGTATGAGGCGCACCGCCACTGCGCCCATCACCCTGATACATAAATTGAGAAGTCCCATGTGCCTGTAATTTCACCAGCACCCTTACCCTTCAAAACCGGAAAACAGTAATGCTGATATTACTGCATGGCGGCAGAAATAAATAAGGTGGCAGTACTTCCCTGGACGAACTCTTTCAAAGGAGCTCTACTGTTACTTTAGTAGCTTGTGAAAATGTTTGTCCAAGTAATGCCAATTTATTAAACTGTCTTCGTGTCCGACTGATTAATATTTGCATGGCCTACATTTATTTCGCTCGTGAGTTTGGGTGTAATTTGTGGTTGTGTGTGTCTGTGGCACCCGCGATACACCCGGGGCTGTGAGTGTGTTATTATCCTTATCTATTTCTGCCATCACGCAATAATGTGAGCTTAATGCATTTCGGTTTTGAAGGGTTAAGGTTGCTGGTAAAATTACAGGCACCTGAGACTTGTTAATTTATATATTGGGATGGCGGGCGCAGTGGCAGTGCCCCTCAGATCTTTGCGATTAAAATCTCTGAGTGGCACTGCAACTGTCATGGATAGGCGTGCAGCTTACCACCTGGCACACGACTTGGCCATCTTATTGCTTGATAACATAAGGAATTGTGGTTATGAGAGCGCGGAAAACTCCTCAGCAAAATTAGCCTTAGATTTTGGTTTATTCCTTCATTTCGTTGTCGTCTATTTATCGTAATTTATACGAGAGGTCTTTATTTTACTGTGGCCAGGGTATTCAAGCGGTTCCGCGACGTGAACCCGGAGCTGGTGCCCAAACGCATGACAGAAAGTCAAGCGCACACCATCGCCGTTCCGGTCGAGGAGATTGAAAAACTTCCAGAGCTTAAAGTGAGTAAATAAAATAAGTCTATTAAACCGTAGATTTAAATTTAGCCATTCTTTTCTTTAGCTGACCTCCGTGGTCGAGGTCCATCTCCGAGGACCCGGGTTCGGTCACCGACCGAGTCAATGCAGAAAACTAACTTTTCTGTATGTCTCGAGTCTGGGTTTTTGCGGTACCGTTGTTGTTTACGATTTCCATAACACAATTGCTTTAATTACATACTTGGGATCAGGGCAAAATAGGTGATGTTGTCTAATATTTATATTTATTTATTTGAAGTCTATCCGCACCTTAAGAACGAAGGTGACCTAATTCAAAACCAAATCGCACCCCAAGAAAGAAAGTAACCTAATTAAAAATATGAAGAAAATTATTTTATACCGTAAAACGACTTTAAAAATCACTGTTCGTAAGGTTGTTAATCTGGAACTGCTCCATTAAAACTCGTGTGGCTAGTGTTGAGTTACTCATATACAAGGCAACTCATTTGTACCACTTGCTTGGTTAGTTTGTCACAACATCTCATGTCATTAAAATGTCCCACCTCACACCTCACCTCATTATTTGATTTTTAATTCGGGACTTAGTCACGTGTAAAACATATTTTATTTTATTTACCTCGACGTTTCGGACATATTGCAACGTCCATGGTCTCGAAGGGGCTGAAGAGGCGGGTGTCAGCATCTTCTAGTCGTGCGAGTTTTTCTAACTGCCCACACTTGATCTTCATTATTTATTTGTGCACTAGGATTCTCACTAGACCGACACACAACACTCACGACATCCGGCGACTGTTCGGGCAATACTTGATGTCGTTTACGCTTGCTGATAACTGGATCCCATGATGATGAAAGCTTAAAACCGTCTTCTCGGTTGAAATTACGGTACGTCGAGGTTAATAAAATAAAATATGTTTTATACGTGATTAAGTCTCGAATTAAAAATCAAATAATGTGGAAAAATCGTGAAAGTTTAAATCAAACCTCACCTCATGTCATAGCCTCATGTCACACTGCTTCGAATTCAACAAATGCAACAAGGATTTGTCCTACACTGCCCGGATTTTACCTGATTTTACATCATATGATCATGCTACCATAGTACTACACTAAATTAACATTTATTTATACTATATCATAACACTTAAATTATCGATATAGTCAAGTTATGAAAATGTGCTTAATATTCCCTGTCTGTTGAGTTATTGCCGTAGTTGCAAACATTCTTACCACTACCTCGCCTCATTTAAAGTAGGACATGGCACCGCCTCACTTTTTCAAATGAGGTCCTCGAACTCATTTTAATTTCATGTCCTACCCAACACTACGTGTAGCATAGACTCCCTACATGGGTCTCTCTTTCATATATTTCAAATTCTGCTACCGCGATGTAAACGCCGCATTTCGTGTTGAATCTCGTGTTGAACCTGCAAAGACAATACGAACAAAAAGTGACATTCCGAAAATCATCGTTAAATTTATACAAAAGCGACTTACTCCTTTCTCTTATAATTAAAACGGCTTAATCTCAATAAGGTCAAATAATCTTGCATACGCTGTTGAAAAAAAGAGACTTGATTCTTGTTAGGTCAAATTAAAAAAAAAAAGTTCAGTAATATGTTCACAGCGTCTAGTTTCTGAAAATTATATTTTGAGATTGTCTTCCCAAAATCTTAAAATTTTGTGTTGAGTCACTTTCGTTCCAAAGGTGCGACATATATCCTCTACTATTACTACATACTTTGAAACTCTACATACAGGTATCCTCGCTATGTTTTCCTTTACTGTCGTATTGTAATTAAAACAAGATGTCAAGAACTTATACAATCACATGATGGTCGTAAGTTCTGCGTTTGAGATTACAACTCCGTTAATATAAACATAGAGTATAGAGCGAAATGATATTTTATTATATTCAAAGACTAAATAAAACGGTAAATTAAAAAAAAGATATAATTCAACGAAAAAACACACTGTGTTTGTCCAACTCATAAAGGAAAATTGCCTTTGCGTCATCATTTTTAGAAGATGAAAAATAAATGTGTATAAAAAATATTTCGTCTTTTTTATAAAGGCACAGGTGTGCCTAAAGCAATTCCAGGTACTCATTATTTTTGATTTAATATTTCAACGTTCATGTTTCAGTGATATTTTTCTTCATTGTAATACTACACCCGAGTTGACTTATTCATATTTTTTGTTTATTAATTTCTTTTTTGTCTAGTTCTTTGCTCTTTACATTTGCACGTTTTTTGTATTAAAGGAATTTGAATAAAATTTTATTTGTATTAAAATTCCTTCCTGTGTCTGTTTTGCCAATTACAACAAGTTTAGAGTTGAATAAAGAAAAAGTTTCATAGATTTCTATGAGAAAACAAAGATCTGTGACAACCATTGACTTACAATTATATTCACGTCGGGTCCGCGCTAAAAAGTGTCCGAACATATAGGGCGTTAAAATCGTATACAGAGCGTCATTCACACTCTAGTCTTCGTTTGTTCGACTGACAGCGAAGCAAGCAAAATTAAACAATACTGCGATGACATTACAATTTAAATTCAACGTTTTAGCTTTTTCATATTCCTTGACATGTCACTACGTTTAAATAGGTTGACTTGGGACATTTTTTTCGTGGTGTTTGTATTAGACCCGTCGTCCATTTATTTGTAAGTCAATGGTAACAACGCATAGAAAAATTTGTAAGATTCAAATCTACAAAACTATTCGACAGAAGTTTTATCGATAGATTATGATAGAATTAAATCAATAATACAGTTTTTATGTATTTTCTAGGAGAATCCTTTCAAGCGACGTATCTGCCAGGTATTCTCGCACGACGGCTCCGGCAATCTGACCTTCGAGGATTTCCTGGACATGATGTCCGTCTTTAGCGAGGCTGCACCAAGGGACATTAAAGCCTGGTGAGTCAGATATAACTGGCTAAAGAGTTAACCGCAGTTACGAAGCTCCTGTAACTTTAGCAATAACTTGGCATTAAAGCGGTACGCCACTGATCTTATTTGCATGCAAAATGTTGGTTTTGCATCAATTTCTTCAAACATTGTCGTTTCTACTTTAATAATAACTTTTATTTCTATCAACTTGATTCAATGGTATCAGTTTATATAAAGATGGACTCCATCTACGTAACCAATCGTAAACCACAATAAGTTTTTTGTAAAAAAAACCGACATATGTATTTGCCAAGTTTTATTGAAATCGGATAGCGAAAAGTGCGCGAAACCGAAGTCATCCCCTAATTTGCCACCCTTAGAGGTGGAAAATTTTCTTCAAATTCAAATGAAACCAATACTGAAGTATTGTATTAAACTAATTATCAAAATCGGTCCACAGATGCCTGCGTCATTAAAATTGGTTCATAATAGCATAACACACACAAAAAAAAAAAAAAAAAAACAATTGAAACGTTCCCGCGCAAAATTGTGAACTGGGTCTTATGATTCTTAACGCGGATGGAATCGAGACACTTATCCCATTGTTAATTAAAAGTAAATACAAATTATACAGGTATTTACAAGAATAACGTCAATTCAATAATTATATTCCATTTATAATTGCTTAACATGTGAAATAATTGGAACAAAAATTTATATTCCAATTTCAAATCTTAAATGAATTTTAAAATAATTAATCCAACTCCAAATCAAAATTGACATTGAACATGAAAATTCCAAAGCAAATTAAATTAAATTAATCTTAAATGTCATAATGATTAAACTTAACTATAGTACTAATATAGAACGACCAATCTTAGTGAGACATTTTTAGAGCAAATATAAAAACGCGGTTGAGTTTTTGACGTCAAAATCGTGCCAAGAGGCTTATAGGTGACTCGAATTTAGTAGAAGCGAAGCTGCAGAGCCTTGAACTCCGGCGTAAAATCCTGCTTATCGTTTTTCTACTGGACATATCACGGAGAGTGTGCGATGGAATTGCAAAAGTTAATTCCGCTTTGGCCTTTCCATTATCGGGGGATTCGACATAGGATGGGGTTCCACCCCTATGTTGGATTTGCACGAACCGTTTTGCCTCCACATTTATATGGCGAGCGGCTAGGGAGAGGATTTATCTGCCAGCGGACTTATTTCCCGAACGCTTTAACTTGGGTCTTTTCAAGTCGAGAGTGAATAGGCGTTATTTACTAATTAGGCGTTATTTGCGAATGCAACATCTTCGACCTCATCGCCTCTTTCCATCAGGTGCGACAGAGGTGAAATGCGCACCATTTTTGTATTAAAGAAAAACATCGCCTATTTGCTTTTCAAGTACGTAATTTTGCGCAAAAACAAAGGGTTATTAGGTACAAAAATATTAATATTTTTTTACAAAAGAATGACCTATATTCTGCCCCAATTCTGGGAATATTAAAACATGTCAGTTGTGTGTTATATAGAATTTATACGTTTGGTATTCTGCTTAGAAGCTTTAGAAGTAATAATTTGTCAATAGTTGTTAGCCATTGAGCAGAGAAAGCAGAGCAAAAAAATTGTAGAGACATTACAATTCTTTGATATTTAGCTTGACAATGGCAAGTGGTTGGCACGTCAGTGATGTAGTCTACTAATATTATATATATTTCATATGAAGATCAAATTGCTGGTTAAACGAAATAAAAATTTTTTTTTTTTCGTTCAACCTGCAATTTGGTATTTGTATTTCTACATAGTAATGCCCATGGTACATAAATTGTAAGGCAACATCGATCGTTAGTGATTGAATGAATGAATGCCATCACTGCCATCCATCGTGTATATAACCAGAAATAGAGACGAAATAAGGGTCATCCATCCCTGGCAACTCATCAGGAAAATGGGCCTTATATCACATTGAAATATCAACTCTCGTTTGCGTTGAAATCACGAATCAGAAAGCTGAAATAGTATAGCGCCAACCACTGACCCATGTGTATGTCTCCGTATATTCCAAAAATATTTCTTATTGTAATAAATATATTATCTGTAACAATGGGGAGCTATTCCATTCGGTGGTATGGGAAAAACAGCAAAACATGTAATTACAAAACAAACGGTTCACATTTAATCGGTAATTAAATATTAAATATGTAATTTTCCAATTTTCGTCCATTATAAAAAAAGCAAAGCTCTAGTTAAACTGGTCGACAGTTGTCACCGTAATGATTTGGCAGAATAGTTTTCAAACAAATTAAATAACATTTCGTCTCTATTTCTGGTTATATACTCGATGCTGCCATCCCGCTGACAATGTTGAGACTCAACTGCCATTGCAACTAGATTTAGCAGAATAACAAATGTTATCATAATTGCAGCAGTGGAGTCTCAATGGAATTACAGAGATCAAGTGGTTTCAAGAAACTTAATAGGCTTGGGACCCAGCAATTCTTATTACTGGTTACTGTTCTTGCGTTAATATTGTCCGGTTTGAAAGTAATGATGCTGGTAAAACTGCAGGCACATGGGACTTGTAAATTTTATGTCAGATCTTTGCGATTTAAAGCTTTTTGTGACATTGAAACTATTATGGTTAGGCGTGTCGCTTACCAACGGCGCACGACTTGTTCGTCCCGTCGCTTGATAACATAGCAAATCATAATTGTAACTTTTTCATTGAAAAAGAAAACCGCCCTTAAAAGTTCACTTATCGGCTTTTTCCGATTTCCATGGGATCCCCTCATCAGACTCCGAATTTTTTAGTGACAATGGGACTGTTTCGGACACATTTGTACATTTTGTACTTTTTTCTGGTTGTCATGGTGACTGTGATTTGTTGGTTACATGTATTGTGTCAAGTGGAAAGTCGACTTTTATTTACGGATTTTTTTTTTACTTTGTGATAGCTGAAACGAACCCGGAGCAGCATCGTTATACCCTTTCAAACAAAAAAGAATTTTCAAAATTGGTCCACAATTCATGGAGAAATCGATATGTCAGTGAACGTGTCAAAAATTGGAGGATTTTCCTCGATTTCGATGGATCCCCTCATCAGATTCTGATTTAGTGACAATGGGACCACGACGAGAATTCACCCTTGCAAACAAAAAAATAATTTTCAAAATCGGTCTACAATTGACGGAGAAATCTGAAATCAAAATACAATAGTGTATTAACTCAAAAAGTGGACTTTCTCAGAATCGTTGAAAAGCGAATTACTCACTTCCCGCAAAAAATTATTACAATTTATTTATGTTATAGTTCATAACATACATAAATTGTAATGATAGATAGACACTTAAACAATTTCTTAAATAGATTAAAAATGAAACGGAAAAAATAATTCAATATTTTTGAATACAGGATTATTTTGGCCAGAACTATCTCATTTTGAGTCAAGTGGATATCTTTTTATTGTTTCTTACAATATTCCAACGCCGGTTTTTTTCACGTGTAGAGAATCAAATTTTACGTTCAGTAATGATATAATATTAAATTTCACATATTTTGAGTTACAACACTATTGTAATAGCAGTGCGATATATACAGACGAAAGTATAACCTCCTCCTTTTTTTTCAAGTCGGTTAAAAATAGAAAAAGTTACGCTTGGATAAATTTATGTGAACATTTTTTAATTAAAAAAAGACTGACATATTACCAGTGGCTATGCTCATGTATGCCTGTCAGACCCGGCTTCATTAAATGCGATTTTGCTCAACAATTTAAGAAAAACAAAACACGGGGCGCTGTCGTCGAGCTCGCTCCTCGTCTTGTTGTTTTGAAAAATGCACTGTACGTGACAATAATAAAAACCCATTTTTGAATGTTTTCGACAGACGCGTTACCGAGAAGAAACATTTGGGTGAAAATTTTATGCACCGCTGTAGCAATCTGTCATAGATACATTTCATAAACATTTCATATTCTCGGTATAATTTGTTTCGTCAAAAGTGTTTTTATCACACGAAATTAGTAGCAGCAGATATCCTTGTAAAAGAGTTCGTCCGGGAAGTACTGCTACCTATTTCTGCCGCCAAGCAGTAATGAGAGCATCCGATTCGTATTTATTCCGAATGCGAAACTATAGAAATCTAGAAAACTTGGACCCACTTCGGATGTTACTTGTGTCACTCTAAGGGTACTGGTGAAATTACAGGCACATGGGACTTGTCAACTTATGTCTCAGGGCGACGGGCGCAGTGCCCCTCAGATCATTGCGATTTAAAGCTCTGAATGGCACTGCAGCTGTTATGGGCAGCAGTGCAGCTTACCACCAGCTACACCACTTGTTCGTCCCATCACTTAATGTTATAAAAAAGTCATATGAAATATTTGGAACAAATTATGTAACAAATTTTTAAAAAGGTTCTGTTTCTAGTTTTATACACCCCTGTAACTTCACTTCTGTGACTGCCACAGTGGTATTTACCTACGTGATCTCGCAAATCTACACAT
Source organism: Hyposmocoma kahamanoa (assembly GCF_003589595.1). Lineage (NCBI taxonomy): Eukaryota > Metazoa > Arthropoda > Insecta > Lepidoptera > Cosmopterigidae > Hyposmocoma > Hyposmocoma kahamanoa. Next base: position 20,975,045 of record NW_020653851.1, on the reverse strand, counting down.
TTCTAGGTTCTTTGTCACATATTTGTAGAATTTTGGTTGAAATATAACATTGATTTGAAATATTAATGTTCTCTTTTCGTTTTTAAATAAAAACACTCGAAACTTTCTTCGTTTCCATAATGGTATGTAATTTTCAACTTTTGGCTGTTCTGACCACTAATTCAAAGTTTTCTTCGGGAAATATAGTATTTCACGTTTTTATGTTCGCACCAATTAAAAAATGATATTGATAACTCAGAAAGTGCCTCCGTGGCCTAACGGTTACCAGACTGGTCTGCCACGCAGACATGTCGGGTTCGATTCCCGGGACTATTTAAATGTAATTTAAAAGGGAAATATTTGTATGGCTTACATTTATTCCTCTTGTGAATTTGTGTGTAATTTATAGTTGTCTATGTGTCTGTCCATGGCACCCGCGATTCAGGGTTTCCCCAGTGCAAGGCATGAGTATGTGAAAAAAAACATAAATCGTGTTACATGGTGTTACGTATTAAGATACATTTTGTAACACTCCTACAAAAAAATAATCTTTAAACGCCATGCCATTTACGAGGTTTAAAACTATAGTGAAACAAAAACTTTATACTAAAGGTTAGTATTATACAGCTTCTGCGCACTTGGATGACAAGAATCCGTGGTAGTGTATACTCAACCCACGATATGTTTGAAATAAATATTGTAAATGTTAAATGTATTCAAAAAAAGAGCAACCCCTAGAGTTCCTTGCTCATTCTTGTTATGGTACATTGCCTTACGAATGAGCAGTAAAGTTTAATTAATATGACGATAATGATAAATACAAAGTTCGAACACTCAGAAATAATTCATTCGATCAGGCCCGATTGGAACTGACGTCTTCTAGCGTACCATGCCAGACGCTATTCCAACTAAGCCACGGAACGAACCAGCGGATCTCACGAATTTTTCTATGTGCTTGTTATCGTGTCTTTGTATTTGGTTTTTCAACGACTTTTTAGCCGAATCCGGGAGAGTGAATAGGCTTTATTTAGGTGTGCATGCTTCATCGTTTAGTGGAGTAATTTCACATAAAAAAATTAAATTAATTAAAAATTTAATAAAATTTAAAATAATGTGACGATTTCAAATGTAATTTGCTTGCCTACGCAATAAAGACGATTTCAATTTGAATTTGAAAAACCTCTCTAATGAAAAGCTGTAATTTTGCAGATGTGGTCTTATTACACCAAAGGTGCGCAGCGACTTATATAATTTTTCAAATATCCCCAAGACGTCGGGGTTTAATCTCAATTCTAGAATCCATTCATTTATTGCAACATGCGTTTTTCACAAACATGACTTGCCTGGCTATCATAATGACGAATTGGCCACGTTCACGCAAGGCGTCGATCAACATTAGCTAGCAATTTCGGTATATTTTTATTACCCACGATAACTAATGAGTTTCCCGCTTGAGATGAGTGTTATTGCCATTCTTTGTATTTAGAAATATTGTAACATAATGTATAAGATATCAATTATATTAATATACCTATGTATATCAATTTCCTCGTAAAGAGACACGCCAAAAAGAAAATAGTTAGTTACTTTTATGATTATTTATTTATTGTGCATTGGTTGTAGAGTCATCAGCTTAACCCTTGGTTACTCGCACGAAGAAAATCACACAACTACTCGCATGGGCGGCTCTCTGGCTCCAATTTACTAGGAAGATTTCTAACGAACTAATAATAGTATTAACTAAAAATCTCAATATTACACGTAACACAGAACTTAAAGGAGCAATTCAAATAAAAACTAATAGAAACTTATAAAAAAGGAACTATAAATCCTCTCTAAAATTACACTTTTGAAGCATTCTGAAATGAAAATCAAAATAATATTTTTCGAATCCCTGATATCACAAGTCTGATAATAGATCCTAGACTGGTCATTGAAAACAAATTTAGTGCATTTCATGAATTTTTGCAGTTATTGCACAGTCCACGCTTAGCTGTCGATGGGACTGCTCGATTCTTCAGATCATACACCTCAATAAGTCGATTTGTTATAACTTTTGGGGTTTGTTTTCATATTTTCCTGTTGTCTTTGGTAATTTTGAACTAGTTCTACTACACGCTGTCGTAAGAAATAATGTCTCACATGGGTACGATTTTTCTTGTCGCCTAACGTCTAGTCAATGTCGACTACGTGGTGTATTGTAGGCAACTGATTTTTTTTGAAATATTTGTCATATATATACATAAAAACCGGAAATTTTAACGCAAAAATCAATTCTAAACTTTTATTTTACAAACTCAATAAAAAAAAATAATACAAGATACTATTCAAAAACACAACTAATATTAATAATAGATTTACTTACCTGAGACGAAAAAGGTTACGTAAGTCGTCGTACGGGTCACGCACTTAGAGTGCAATGACGCGTCCATACTCTTTGACGTCCTATTTGTCACTAAAATATCATATGGCACGAATTAGTGCTTCCTAGTAACTTTACTGTAGGCGTAGACCGATGTTATTATTTTATAGTGCATGACAGTAAGTGCGAGTAATTAAGGGTTAAAAAGATATCACTGATCCCACGGCGCCGACTCAACCGGCGAGAGGGAAACCCGGGGGGGTTTTAGTGGGGTAGGCCCTCCAGTCTGGAGGGAGAGTCCCCACATAACCCCTGAGTCTCCCTGGGCTCAGGGGTATCCATAAAGATTTCCCCCCCGTCAAAAAAAAAAAAAAAGGGTTAAAAAGATATATATCAAATAATTAAGAAACTCAAAACGTAATATCATCATTATCAACCCATAATAACATGTCCTATACTTTATAATACTACATTAAAAACATTTTGATTGAAAAGTCATATTACAAAATTGAAGACTACGTGTTAGATAAAGATTTATGGAAAGACGACATGGCTCTAGACTCCACACAAATTTGATTTTATTGCAAAGTGTATTCCATAGCATTTAAGTTTATTTCAAAAAAGCAATCCCTAAGGTTTCTTGCTCGTTCTTCTCAGGGAAGTCAGCGTAGTGAACGAGCAAGTCGCTCAAATGTGACGACTTCAAGCGTAAATTTATTTTACCTGTGGAATAAATAATTTTTTGACTTTGAAGTCGTTTAAGAATAAGTCCCAGTCATCAAATTCAAATTTAATATGTCTCTGTATCGTATTCAACAAATATTTTTATTAAAATGTTTCAGGTACGCATTCCGAATATACGACCTTGATGATGACATGTACATAGGAAGGGAAGACTTGCTTGAAGCGACAAGATTGTTGACAAGAGGGGAATTACATCCACACGAAAGGGACGAGATCGTAGCCAGTGTTCTGGATGAGGCAGACGTCGACGGCGATGGAAGACTTTCCTTCATGGATTTCGAACACGTTGTAGTACGAGCACCTGATTTCTTATCAACATTCCACATTAGAATCTGAACTTTATGTGAACAAAATAAAATTAGTTTTCGTGTTATTTATTTGGCATACGAATTGCATATCGTGATTGTTGAATTTGAATATTTATTAAAGACCCTTCCTTATTATAATTACGAAGACAAAGAAAAATTCCCTGCCCTGGTTATAGTACAGACGGAGACTCGAGTCCTCTCAGATCAAAATTATTTTTCTTTGTGTTCGATCTTTGTATTAATAATTATAACAAACTAGTGGAATAATTTCACAAATAAATGAATGTCATGTTAGTGAAACACCATAATATTAAAATCAATATTACAATTTATAAAGCGACGTCTCTTGTCAACGTCTGGTAGCTGTAAGGCTGTCCACAGCTGTGAACAACAAAAACATCGATGCTGTGCGCTGTATGATCAAAACAGACTGGCATGTGATATACCATGCGATTCGGGCATCTTTAGGTATAGACATGAGTCAAATACAATCAATACTACACAAATATTTGGGTATGAAAAAGTTGTGCTCTCGGTGGATCCCACACAATTCGACTGAGACTCAAAAAACGGATCGCGTCACTTGGTGCAATGCCATGCTTACCAGATTCAACAAAGGGGCGTCAAATTTGGTGTGGGACATAATAACAGGTGACGAAACATGGATATATAGTTAGGATCCCAAAACAAAGCAACAATCTTTGTATTAATATTTATAACATACTAGTGAAGTAATTTAATAAAAAATATTAGTACATTGAGTATTAATGGCGGTAAATAAGGAATTACGACCGAGGCTCTATTAGAAGCCCGAGGTCGAAAACTGAGGGCTTTCGGAGTCGAAGTTCGTAATTCCCGTAACGCCCGTGAATCATACAATGTTTTACATCACACTTGCATGTAAATAGTATGATTTCATGCAGGCTAACTTAACTATAATGCCCCAAATAAAGTCCTTGGGCCTTTTTTCTTCGCATTACAGCCATGGTCGTTAATGAGAAAAAAGGCCCGAGGGTTTTATTTCGGGAATTATAACCAAGTTAGCCTGCATGCAATCATACTATTTACGTGCAAGTGTGACGAAAATTGATATTATGGTAGTAAAACATCAGAAAATTAATGACAGTCAATATTACCCTTCCTTGTTTTCATTATTTTAAAGGGTGCCGAAATAACATTCTTACAAGCATAAACCTTTCATAACCCTCTGGGATCGTTTTACTACACAAATAAAGTAGGCTTCTAGAATTCGTTTACATTTATTACATTTACAAGTCCAGTAAACCTTTTTACGACAGCTCCAATTTCTGTCAAGCAACATCCGAACGAGCAAATATTATTCAAACTACGAAGGCTGTGTAGAGAGAAATCAATGCGTTTAGTTGTATTAGGTCAACGTATAGCAATAATTAAATAATAATGTAAGTGTTTCAAAATACGATACAACGATTTCCCGCGAAAAAAATGTCAGTTGATTAAACTATTGAAGAAAAAAGAAAAGTCCCGAAAGATGAAAACTTTTACTGCTATATTGCACAAGTAAATGTTACAATGTAAAGAACGAAATGACTACAGACACTGACAGTTGGTAGTTACTTTACTGACTTTGACAAGGGTGAAATATGAAACTAATAAGGTCCTCGTTTGGAGCGTGTTTCGAGTCTGCGCCATTTTGTTTTAATAATATCGTAACATGAAAGAAAAGAAACATGAATTTGGAAAATGTAATTTTTATAAAATATTATTACAATTTTACGTCAACCTGCCGTGTATTACCTTTAGATGATCTAAATACTACTTAGGTCTTGTGTATTTTATTTCGACAAAATTATTATTGTTAGACACCTGATTCCTCGGTGTCCGGATTGAAAAAAACATTTGTTATTTGTTATGCAAAGCAGCAAATTTATTGTTTGTTCCTGAGCGTGGTGGAGGGAGCGATGGTTTCAAGGCACGAGACGCAAAACAACTTTGCTGCCGTGCGAACCACACAACTTTTCACCTCACTATAGCGAGGAAAACGGTGGATGAAAAAAAAACAATAGAACTATAAAACAACAGTTTTTTTTTAATTACAAGGAAAAGTGCTTCGGATGTGTTCTGAGTTTAAACGAAAAGTCAATTTAATGTCAACAATAATAAGAATAAAAAGTACCAACGGATTTATATTACATAAATAAGTAACGTACTTACGACAATTCACGCAGTTGAACGTGTCATTATCTTATTTTTTTCATCGAAAGAAAAAGTTAGGTGCACTACAGTCCATCGTCAAGTTCGAATTTCAAAAACCTTTTCCACGCTAGCGCGCAAGAAACGTTTTTGCGTGCAGATTTCTACTGAGAAAGAAAGCGTTTCCGAGATAGTGAGGTGAAAACGTATTTTACATAGATCAAATCTTGGTTGCGACTCTCTTCAACTCTTTCATAGGAACGCTACTGCTATCAAAAATAATAAAATATACTTAGTAAGATATTTCTTTTAAATAATTACTATACAATGTATACACGCGTTTGTAAGTAGGAACATTCACATGAGAATGATGGTTTACTTAAGAATATAGTTTAAGATTTTAACCACGAATCTGCACAAAACGTTTAGGCAGGTATAAGGACATTAAATGATTTCGTGTTAAAAGGTTAATCTAACTGAAAGCGGCGTCGGTCGGTTGACACGTCCCAGAGGGCTCTTAGTTGGCTAAATTGCTGTCATCCCCAACTTTTCGTACAACCTCTACATTTTCAGGGTTATTAAGTAAGTACCAAGAACACGCGACATTTTGTGAAGTACCTAGTTACTTATAAGAAATGAAACTATTTTTCAGGATTTAAATTGCGTATATTTGTTTTTTTCAAACAAACCAATGTTTCGGGCCCTTTACAGGCCCCATGGTCACGGTTGACTCATTTGACTGACTCAGTTGAGTCAACCGTCAATTTAAATCCGGAAAAATTTCATTTCCTATGTGTAACAATAGTGAAAACCTAAGAACTCGATGTACTTAGTTACTTGTTATAGTCCGAAATAAAATTGATAGAGTGGCAATTTTTTTACTTGTGATGGGTGACTTTTTATACAGAGTAATAGATAAACACAATTTTTTTTTTCTGTGAATCTGAATCTCTAATAGAAAAGTTAAGTGAAAAAGTTTTAAATAATTAAAAATATACTTGACTCGAGATTGCGCCACAAATTGCCGACAAGTGCGCTTCGTGATTTATTATATATTTAGTTTTTATATTATAACTTGTGGTAGTCCTTAAAATATATATACACCATATTACATGGCTCGTATTTGCCTGATTTAAATGAATAAATGAAACAAAAAAGCGTTTCCCGCTTATTAGTTCAAAACTTGGTGAATTTAAAAATCCTCACTGTTTTCTTGTTGGAGCAACATTAAAAGCCGGGTTTATTAAAGAAACTGTAAGGCGTGACAAACGACAATGAACAAAAAACATTAATTTGCGATGTAAAAAGTGACAGCGTAAACGTACGATATTAAACGACTATCTTTCAACAATGATTAAACTGGTCTGTGCCAAACACGGGAATCGAAAATACGTTACGTCATCTTAAATGTCAACTGTGTCCATTTCGCAGTACATGTTACCGTTGTCAAAGGGAAGTATATCAAATGTCAAAACAAATGTTTTACCAAGTGTTTTAATGAATTATTCACATGAATTGTAATAAAATGGACAAAAATATTGACAGTGAGAACAATTAGGTATTAATAAAAATACGTCTCTCCACCAGTAAGGGATGTGGCATTAACAAAAGCGAAAACCAACCGAATGTTACATTGCACAGGCAAGTGTTATTTTTCTGGATATAAGTCACACAATAGCCCAAATATTACATGTAATTAGACTTATTTACGTTGTTTATCCATAAATCTTGCCAGATTTTGCTTTGGTTACTTCAGATTGCCTGTTTGTTTGAATATTTTGATGATTGTTGTTAACGATTATTTTGAGATAGTGTTGTACTTCTAAGCAAACATATTATCGATATTCTGTTATTAAAACAATCCACTGCGAGATTTTTATTATTATTCAATTCATTATTTCAAGTTAACCAACAAATCAGAAAGGATGGTTGGAAATCTATGACTGCCGAATATAAACATTGAACCAAAGACCATCTTCATTAGTTCGCTTGCATTTTGATGAGTCAAAACTTAACAGAACTTTGAATGTAACTAGATTACATGATAATGCAATTCCATCATTATGTTTATTGACAAATAATTTTATAGTTAATTTAGATCAAACAAGACTCATTTACTAGGCATTCTTAGGTCCTGAAGATAAAATTATCCACTCGATTCCGATTTTTTCCCACTGACAACTCTAACTACTAAAAATTACTATTTTCTAAAGCCAACAATACAGTGACATGTTGGTCCAACGCTGCCGGGTGAACGCCAATTATCAATGTATTTTGCCTTGCCTTGCCATCGTTCGGTGTCACTCTCCTAGCTAACCGAGTGAAGGCGAGCGCCAATGTATATAGTGTATAGAGCTCATTTGGCGTGGCTTATCGCAACTCGCAGTCGCTTGTGACCACTTGTCTCACTTCGGAGAGGTGTCTGTTTTTTTCTATACAAATCGAAGGCGCTCGACCAATAGTAGTCAATTGACATTGTATACAATTAGACATTTGCATGCTATTTAATATATTCCGAACATGTTTGCACTAACAATGTCTCTTGATACATATTCTGTTATACCATGTTTTAAACAAATAAACGTATGATAACATTATTATTGATTTTATTATTGTCGATAATATTGCTACTATTACATAAGTAACATTTATTTATTTCCAAAATAAATTGAAGTGTTAAAGATTCACTTAAACCACTCACTGATATTAATTCTATACCAATGCATAAATACAAGAAGCTTACACTATTTGGAAACCTTTGAAAAATTTCTTTCTAATATCAATCTTAAGGTTGGAAATGCATAGAGATCGTCAGATGAATATTATAACATTTTCGTTTTTTAATAAACTCTCCAATTACATTTGTTCGTGCACAAACTCACTTTTTGTAATATTTGAGCATTTATAAATGCAAAATAATAAATTCTCACAAAACATTTCCGGATTCCTTCATAATAAGTAAAATATTCAAAATGGAATATTGATCGACTTAATTTAAACGTTTGCAAGTCGATAATGATTTTTCGATAGATTATGGTACAACACTAAAGAAATCCGCCATTTGTTCAGTTAAATTTTTGTATAAGCATGTAAAAGAACCTATTTCACCATTCACATTTCACATTCACGTCATCGGTCCGTTATTGTCTATGGGATCCGAAGCCCCAAACGAAAGCGTTGTGGCTAGACGGCTCACGGATCATTTTAATTTCGTACGAAGCTGCGGTTGTATATTTTGACTGGTTTCGACAAAAATGTCTGTTTTAAGCCCGTAAAAATAGAAGGGTGAACTGCAATTCAACTTATTACAAACACGTATAAATTTTGGTAGGAAACTTAGGATAAAACTTACGCGGTATATAATCTCAAATTGCTGTCACGGCACAGCTGTGCTTTTGCTACCGGGAGGCGGTGTCAATTATATTCGCTATTTTTTTTTATGTTTTTGGAGCCCTAAGTTATTTATTTGTTAATTATATAAAAAAAATATGATAGAACAAGCTCCCTTAAATACGTAGGTGTTTTTTAATCTCGTATCTTTCCTAAAATTTTGCCCAGCAGAGAAAAATAAACAAATTTTCATACATAAATGTTCGTAAAATAAACAACCAAAATATATATAGATTTTTTCATTTTTTACTATACTACCACTATGGGCTATACCTACCCTTCAATCGACACTATATGGGCGTTGCGTCGTCGCAATGCTATGATTTCAACGTACTAAGAGCGATGCCACACGACGCGCTGGCGTTACAACAGCGTTATGTTGTGACTCTGCGTTGTACTACATATAAATTAGAAAGACTTGCCACGTGGTGCGTTGAAACGGCGCCCCGCCGAAAGCAACTTATTCTTCTTATCGCGTCGATAGCATACAGTGTAATTCTTACCATCGTGGTGAAAGGATTTGCCAATCGGCGTAACGTTTCTACTCGCCGATTGTTGCGTAGGGTGCGCCAGACGTACAGGAAAGAAATGGTACGTTATGTGAGGAGGCTCATTGCGTGCAACTCTTCTCGTCTTAGTACGCTGTAAGCGTTGCGACAACGCAACGCCCGTGTGGCATTGCTCTAAGTTGCTTGCGGTGACGTGCCGTTTCAACTCACCATGTGGTTTATATCGTTCTGAATTATATGTAGTACAAAAACGCAACGCATTGTGTACCATCGCCAACGCTCTTAGTTTCTAACGACGAAGTACGTAAAATTTGATCGCCTCTTAACTCACTGAAGTGCAAACCGATGACTCGCGCAGTGTGCTCATATAACTGTTTATTGCTTTTGACATGGGTTCAGCATAAATGAAATGGACAGAGATATGAAATACATTATACAATATGATTGAGACTCAATGACCATACATTTTTTTTTTATGATACCATGTGACGGGACGAACAAGTCGTGCGCCTGATGGTAAACAACACGCCTGTCTATAGCAGTTGCAATGCCACTCAGAGTGTTAAATCGTAAAGATCTGAGGGGCACTGCCACTGCGCCCGTCACACTGAGACATAAGTTGACAAGTCCCATGTGCATGTAATTTCACCAGCACCCTTACCATTCAAAACTGGAACGCAGTAATGCTCTCATTACTGCTTGGCGGCAGAAGTATATAAGATGACAATACTACTGACAAATGGTCAAATATCCGTTTTAAATAGCAAAAGACAGAGCACAAATTATCTTTTAAACACAGTTAAAATTAGTTATCGTGTTCGGCTTATCGGAACTCACCCTAACAATGCATAGCTGAGATATTATTAAATAATTTCAATATTCTAAAACTGGGTTATAGTTTCGTATGATATCTCAAAAAATATTTTGTCACTTAGGCGCGTTTTTGTTAATGGATGGTAGAATACTCCCCTGCACGAACTCTATTACAAGGAGCTCTGCTGTCACTAAAATGAATAATAATAATAATAACGCACACACTCAATATGAACTAAAATGAATGTGATTATGAATAAAATTATTTGGAATAACACGTTAAAAGCCGGATTTAATTTGTCTGACGTGTCGTTTCGTGACTGTGTCGCTTTGATACATTGAATATGGTTCTTCTTCTTCGTTATTTATTAGTGGCTTGTTTTGTGTCTTTCACAATTCCGCCAATGTCGCGTAAGCAGCCTCTACACGGGAGGAGTGGATTTGTTGTCAAATATAATTTATACCCTTACTGCTGTCTGTGAGATTGGAAGCGGGTTTATCTAAAACAAAGCACACAGTTGCAACATCACAGGACAACACAAAGCATAGCCTAATAAAACAGGATTGTTAGTAAACTTTTTAGGTATATTAATGAGTTAATGCAAGCAGTGTAGTTTTAGACAGGGGTTATATAAGAAATTAAAAGTAAATAAACAATTAGATAAAATAAAAAAAAAGGAAAAACAAAAAAAGGTAAACATTTTACAATTTTAATTGGTTTATTGCCAAAACTTTTTTTAAATTTTAAAAGGGGAGGGCTTGGACATCTTGAGGATGCACTTTATGTTGGTTGGACGAGAGACATCTTGAGGGAGTAAATCGTAAAGAGATATGGTCAGCTTAGGGCAGTTAAAAAGAACATTGTCTGTGGTGCCATCCTCAACGCCACACTCACACAGAGAGGTATGCCTTATCCTAATTTTAGCAAGATGGACAGGTATACATGTATGCCCAAGCCATAGGCAACAGATGTTGGATACGGCCTGTTTACTGAACAATTTTTGTTTAAAAAACCAGGGTTTTTTTTGGGATACATTTTTGAATCTCGTAGTAGTATTTACCTGCCAGGTTTTTGGTGTTTTGCCAATCGACCTGCCATGATCTCAGTAGATGGTCATGCGCCAGGCTGAGAAGATCATGGTGGTAAACTTTACCATAGGTTGGGAAGCCACTGGTGATGGCCTGTTTAACACATAATTTGAATATGGTTAGATTTATATTAGTGTAGTCGCAATCTGGCGTGACAGCTTGTGCTGTGTGTATAAAACCGATGCCGTTCGACGCGTCACGACACGACAAGTCAGACAAATGTAAATCCGGTTTTAGAATAACTTTCCGATGGTAATTTATCCACGTCGCCGCCGTGAATTTGACCGACTGAAAATGTTATTTTAATAAAATATCAGCTTCTTTGTTAATTATTTATTAGATTTCCGTACAATTAAATTGTTAACGATAACGTGTAATTAATTAATAGCGTAGCGTAATTAATTTCAATTACGTTTTACGTAGGTCAATCCTATTCGCACGTTTAAATTAAGAGCGTTTATTTTTGTGCTTGATCATTTTTATCAATATTCTTGTTGAAGTTGATATTTTTAGAAGGTAAGGGAGCTGGTGAATTTACAAGCACATGGGACTAGTCAACTTATGTCTCAGGATGACAGGAACAGTGGCTATGCCCTTAAGACCTTTGCGATTAAAAGTTCTGAGTTGCACTGCAACTGTTATGGATAGGCGTGTCGCTCACCACCAGCCGCATGACTTGTTCGTTCCGTCGCTTGGTATTACACAAAAAGTAATATCTGCCTTTAACTTCGTCCGTTCCCAAAAAAGGATTTTCAAGGAGTTTTTTTTCCATTTGATTAGCGTAAGTAATTGATACATAAATAATAATAATATTTGTTTATTTTCTGCCACTATATGTTTTTAAAAGTAATGGAACAGAACTTATATATTAATCGTTTTGAGAGACAGGATACTAAACTAGGAAAGTCCTGTATCTTATGACTCCTTATCTCCACCTCTTGGTTGAACAAATTCTGTACTTAAGGTCATACTATTCACAAAATGAAATATCGTAGGGGATTAGGTTAACAAGTGAATGTGTGCATTGTTTGCGTGTTGTTTAATTAAACTATAATAAAAATATATGTTTCTTTGATTATACCGCTTCTATATCCACATACTCGAATACCCCCTCCATCACTATCGCTCGTGTTACCATATTATTGTTATCGATTGTACTCTAATCAATCATTTCAAAAGTGTTTTACACAATTCATTTTTTTTTCTACAACATGACTTTAAATGATACTAAAGTAAATATTCAATATCCAAATATATAGATAAATAGATAGATAAATAGATAGATAAATGGTTTATTTATCACAAAACACACACATGCGAAATAAATAAAAAAACTAATCCAAAAAAAACAATATTACAAAAAATAAGTAACACTACAATAAATACAATATAAGCATTAAAACAAGATATCATATTTTTTAAATTTTAAAAACAAAAGATCAAATAACAAAAAGTACGAACCGGTGATAAAACGGCCGTAGCTCAATGTAATTGCTGCTCAATTAGAGCAACGTATATACAATCTGATATATATATAATACTGATATTCTGCTACGCCCGAGAAAAGCAGAAAACGGCGAAACCGCTGCGCGGCTGTGAGTGTGTGATAAGGTATATCAAAAGAATTAAATGTATATAGAATCATATTTAATTTTATGGCTAGTTCTGTTAGTTTGTGTCCACATAGTAATAATAACAGAATAATTAGATTGATGTTAGTGTTAGAAGGTAGCAATACCATAGACTCAAAGCGCTTCGGAATACCAAGTTTTTGTTTGCGTAAAATAGCCTCTTTAATGTGTTTCGTAAAGGTAAACTTAGTATGCACAGATCTTATTGGCGGAGGAATATATACTTATATAATAATATTATATTATTATTATAAGAATAATGCTATTTTCACCTATAAAAAGTAATTGTAAATTGGTTATATTACGATTATGACTAATTTTAAATCGATCATTATCTTCTGTACACAGTTTCCCAAAGTGGTCCCTATCGCCCCAGAGTGGGCGCTGAAGAGTCCTATGGGGGCGGTGCGGCTCCTCGAATGTTGATGCTGTCCAAAGAGTGCTGCCGCATTTGAAAAAAGAACCTAAATTATGTGTATAAACTACACTACATATATAATTTGTCCATGTTATTTTTTGTGTTAAGTTAATATAAAAAAATCATGTTTTTAATTGTTTTTTGTGGTGGTGGGCGCTGAAATTTGTTTATCTTGCATAAGTGAGCGGTGAACCAAAAACTTTGGGAGCCTATGTTTTATATGGATTTCAAGGGTTTCCAGCACTTTTGATTGATTGCGCTGATAGCCTCAATTATTATATAACTGAGTGTTTTTTTATGGAATTCGCAAGAGCGAGACAGATCTAGAATAAAATAAAATAATATATTTATACTGTTTCTCAGAGCTACCACCACAATAAAGTTATTATGGAAATAAAGTAATAAATAAGCGTAAAGTAATAATGGCTTGTTGCTAGTATTGATACAAAAATTAAACAAACACAAACAGAAATTCCTTCGATCCGCTCTCCCAATGCTAGCACTGCTGAGCTACGAAACGTATCGTGTTACAAATTTCTCTGTGTGCTTGTTTTTGTTTTTGACTTTAACGGTTTTTTGCCGTACCTCCATCTATCAATCAATAAAATAGATTAATTGCTTGTGCTGAAAATTAATAAAGAAATTATTATTTATAATAATTTATTCCAAGTCAGATTTTCTTTTTGAAAATGCCAGTGTTTACATTTTCAGATTCAATTTCTTTTTTATGTCGTAACGACACTACGACACTATAGCCTTTGCAAGCTTTAAAAATATTACTTTCGTGTGAAGTCATCACTCGCAAATCAGCAACATGATTTTGTGAAAGGTAAATCTACTATAACAGACCTACTCGAATATAAAATGTACCAGTGTTCAGCTTTTGCTAAAGGTGTACAAGTGGACGCAATATACACCGATTTCTGGAAAGCTTTCGACAAAGTATGCTTTGTCGAAGTCCTCATGGTACGGGGTTCGTGGTAGTCTTTTAGATGATTGAGATCGTATTTGACGAACCGCAGTAATCTGGTTGCCATCAAGGGTCTCAAATCCAGTGCTATTCATTTAAACTCGGAGCCCCCAGGGCTCTCACCTGGGACATTTATTTTTATAATTTTTATAAATGACTTGGTCACTAAGTTAACCTGCCCTTGTCTCTTGTATGTCGATGATCTTAAAGAGTTTATCAAGGTTGCAAACAGAACAGTATGTACCTACACGTCGATAAATGCTTTATTATGTCCTTTGCTAACAAGCGACACAAAGTACATTATGATTACGTAATTGAGAGTGTATCACTCCACAGAAAGTTGGTTACTCGTACTCAAAGTACTCGCACAAGTCTTTACTTGTGCGAGTACTTTGGGCGTGTGAGAAGCTTACTTTTAGGGATCATTATGACATTCTAGTATCAAAAACTTACTAAATGTTAGGATTTGTCATCAAACAGCTCAAAATAGGTAGTTACAGATCACGTATGAGTCGCAAATTGTCGCGTTACGAAGAAAGGTTATCATACTTTAAAAGATTTACCTTAAGGTTATGTCCACAGACCACATAAATACTAGGTTATGTCCTTGATTTCTAGATGTAGAGTACAGGACCTTCTACATTTACATAAATTTTTAATTTATTTACTTAAATTACTTCACGGCAGCATTAAGTCTTCAACGCTTCTGTCCTATGTTAACTTTGACATCACGTTTAGTGCAATCCACGACGCTCACATTTGTATTGAATGTGTATACTTACTAATAATACTTGTTTTTACAACCCGTTGAGGAAAATGTGTCGGGCCTACAATGATCTTATGGCTGGTCCTGGCGATGATTTACCTAGACATGGATATAATTCGATATCCCCAATGGACGCTACGCTAACTTTAGTTTTTGGTCAGATTGGTATGATGCTCCCCGAATTATGTGAAAAAAAAAAAGAAACACAAAACAAAATTCGATAAAAAAAAACAAAATATGCTCTGTAAAAAAAAATAAGAAAAAGAAATACAAAATAAAAACAGAACATGTCCAAAAATTAAGTTGGTATAGTGTTCATTGGCGGTACCTATCGATTTGATTGGATTTCTAGAAAATTCGCAATTTAATCCACAAACACCACAGTTTCTCTCTTCAATATATGTAGTATAATATATATATATATATATATATATATATAATATAGTATAGTATAATATAGTATAAAATTATATAAAATTTCATGTAATTGCTTCATTTCAAAAATTAGCTAAAATTAACAAACAAAACTAAAGTGAAAACTATCTCTGATCATACGCTATAGCGATACAAACACGCAATTACAGCGCGTTTACGCGTGTACGCACATGACGCACTTTTACAGCATGTATGCGCACGTCATCGTCGGCAAGTATAAAACACGCCGTGTACATATACCCTCTAAAGAACATATACAAAACCAGCAAATAAATCTGACTAAACTGCCGGTAGATATAATTTTTTAACAAGGTACTACTTTCTTAAAATAAGATTACTTTAGATACCGGGAGCACTTTAATGATTGAGTTTAACAATTATATAATGGGCTGACTATTATGAAAAATCATGATTCAGGCCTTTTCGGTTTTTTATCTTATACTTACCGCCATTCGCCATTTAATTAGCTTAATGTGAACTGTGAGCAGCTTTCCAAAACAATCCATTACAGACAGCACATCAATGGATATTATTAAATAGACAGAATTTACATTATTTTGATTCTGAATGTATATAAAAACTGAAGAACACTAGTTCTTATTAATATTATGTACCTACCAACCTGAAGTGTAAAATGTGTCACAATTCCTTATCAAAAATTGTATCCTACGTCATTTACTTAGCTTAGAACGTGGCAAAGTGTACCTAAAAAGGGGTCGATATCGTAGTGACCTAAAAAGCAAAGACCCGCCTATTCGATAAAATGAAAACGCAAAATGTTCACCAACCATTAGGCAATCCCCGACAAGTCGAGACAAGCTACCAAACAATAACGTGGTAATCCCAATAAGCTGAAATGTTACCATTTGCTTAATTGAAAACACCCGAAAGGATCTACGTGAATATGTATCTGAAAATGACTCATGAAGCGCCATGTATTTAGCTGCCGTAATTCTATGGCTATCGTGATGAATAGACGTTGTAAGACAAAAAAGGTGAAGTAAAAAACTAACCTACTAAGTAGGTACAGTACATGATTGGTAGCCAGTCGGTGGTATTATCGTTGTTTAGTTACTTCACAAGGACAGTTTATTTATTTCAATGAAATAATAGAAAAAATAACAGCACTAATTCCTTCTGAATACAGTGTTCTTACAATGTAGTGTATAATTTGATGCACACGTGAAATTCACGTGATGGATTTCGACGTCACGTCAGTCAAGTGAGTCGCTAATTAAGGAGTTTCAGTATAGTTTATGAGCTTAGGTGCCATCAGTCACGTAAGTAGCTCCGCATCGACGACTTGGCCTGTCTTTGTTAAACGTAAGGTTACTACTATAACTTAATAATAATAAGTTACGTTTATTAACAAAACTAACTAGTAATTTTGCAACTAATGCTGCCACCTAGGGTACAGTCATTATTTTGCTAAATGCTGCCACCTAGTATTGAATAGCGTAACTACAGTGGCTTAAGTTTTTTTTTATATTCTAATGTAACAGAAATAAACGTAAAAAATTGCACATACGGCTGTTTGTGTATTGTGTCTAAATATATTACAGTACATAAGCACTAATTATCGAGACAATGCACTTATTGATTTTAGATTGAAAACCGAATTTATCGGTTTTTTGACAAATTTCAGAACGCATCCGTTTCTATTTTGCTGTCTGTGGAGTGAAATTGAAGTCCCTTCGCTATTGTCGTCGCGTTTTCATGATAATCATGGAAAAAATGCTGATATAATTGGATAATCCGAAAGACGTGCCTCACAAATCGTCGTAAATACGTGCAGTGAAAAGACAGTTAGATATTTTATACAATTATATGATTAGTTGCTCTCATTTTACAAATTGCGCTAAACCGCATATTTAAAATGGCAGCCCTACCACGTAGAATAATCAAAGAGACACAGCGATTGATGCAGGAGCCTGTGCCGGGAATCAGCGCGGTACCCAGCGAGACCAATGCGCGCTACTTCCACGTTATCGTCACGGGCCCCGAGGATTCGCCCTTTGAAGGAGGGCTGTTCAAATTAGAATTATTTCTACCGGAAGATTATCCCATGTCAGCGCCTAAGGTTAGGTTTATAACGAAAATATACCATCCTAACATAGATCGGCTGGGTCGTATATGTTTGGACATATTGAAGGACAAGTGGAGTCCAGCGCTGCAGATCCGCACGGTACTGCTGTCGATCCAGGCGCTACTGTCAGCACCCAACCCAGATGATCCCCTGGCCAACGACGTGGCCGAACTGTGGAAGGTGAACGAGAGCGAAGCGATTCGGAACGCAAAGGAGTGGACGCGAAGATACGCCATGGACAACTGAGCGGCCGTCAGCGCCCCGCGCCCTGCAGTGCCTGTCCCTCGCGCGATCGAGCTGGACGAAACTAACAGATATATCATTAAGAGTGCAAGTTATGTTACACATCCTAGACCAAGTAACTTGTGAAGAGACAATTGTGGATAAATTTTTATGACCGGTGGACGGCGCCGGCCACCCGCCCGGCTCCGGCCGCCCTCTCGCATTTGTACGTAGCCTCGCCCTGCTCGTGCCGGAGCCAACCACGACACTACAGATCATTGTTTACCCATTCACATGTAGCTTCGTTATGATATTAGGTATGCATATTTTTTTACTATCAGTAATAGCAAATAAAATTAAATGGAGACTTAAATGTATATATTTCATGGTTACAAATTTGGTTAATTTTATACAAGGATAGCAAGTACTGTCACAAAGTTGAAAGTCGTTGTAAGGAACACCATCACTTAAGTGCAAATAAACTAATTTATCAGGTAACTGATCTCTAGTGACATACTGAATGTTAATTTAATTTTTTTTTTACTAGGCAGTGGAAGTATAGTTGTTTCGGTTTCCACTCTTATTCTGCATCAACATGATTTCACTGTGAATCTTATGTGTACTGTTTACATCTTGTATAAAAATTATCATTAAATTGTATTTATGTAAATTTAATTTGGCTTTGTGAGCAACTTCAAAATACATAATATACAAAAGCTAACCAATATTTTATTTGTGGACATCAACCAAGTTAGGGAAGGTGGAAAAAAAATAGGTTGTTTTAATACCAATGGTTCATAAAGAATCACACTCGATGTAATTGGGACACAACAATAGAAAACTGCTATTGTATTACATAATTCTATTTTATATATACACATTATATATACTCTGACCTTTTAATATCCTAACTTTGTTTATTTAATTTAGCACATAATAATCTTGAAATACATAATTAGTTGTAGGTTATCATTTCATTCATTGTATTATTTATACAAATTATTATCCTATCTTAGCTAAAGTTACTTTTGCTAGAAATAGTGGATACAAACTAGGAATACCTCATATAATTATTTATGGTGGCTAGATAGTAAAATTTTTTTAAATAGACATTTTTGAAGGTAGTGTGTCACTGATTTTTAGCAAAAATTGGTACAAATAGAGGTGCATTATTATGCACAATGATGATTTTATTATATAAATTTTTAGTAAGATAACCAAAGTACTACTTAAACATATATTATGCTACCATTTAGCAATGAAAACTGATTTGTTTGTGTAGAATAAATTTCTTTGTTTACACTCGCATTTGATAGCAACCACCTCATTATCTGATATAGGTGTATTCTCATGTTAGGGGATATTGTACAAACAACCTACAAGTTTAATGCCCTTTGGCAAATTTATAATACACTTTGTAACTTGTTTCTAAATAAAACTCAATGCAACAATCTGACAAGGAGGAGTTCATTAACACCTTTACCTCAAGGTATGTTCAGATACTTTTGCTCTGGTACAAAGAACAAAGGGAAAACAATACTGAATGGACACGTCTGTATGTGACATAGTAATATGCTTATAGTAAAGAAATACACTACAAATTTTATCGACAATACAATGAATTTTATTTGGTAGATTTGGAATAATACCTACCCAGGTAATGTATGTAACGTGCGAGACAACATAACCAGTCTCAAACTATTTCCTGTACTATAAGTACCAAAGCGACGGAATTCATTCTAGAGCACTTCCCAGAACACCCTGGTCAGAACCAATTTAGAAAAGTTCTTTTCACAAAGGTCCTAATGGGAATCGAAACCAGGATCTCCATGTCCAACGCTAAAATGTTAGACAACCTTGGTAGGGTTGTCAATGTACTTTAATACTGTATTGTACCACACAGCCACACTTTAGAATGAACTTTTAAACATTTTTTATTTCATGACCTAGGGTCCAAGTCCTTCAGTTGGTATATTAAGGAATTTTTAAAAAGTGGCATGCCTGTGTTAACATTAAGATCAAGTAAAAATATTTTATTTGAATGATGTAGGCTTGCATTACTAAAATTATATAATGAATGATAATGATCAGTAATGAATGAAGGAGTAGGCATTAGCAAAAGTTAAGGATGGCCTCGGAAATAAAATTTGTACTTTTGACTTCTGCTGTACTTTTTCCATCCCTATTTTGGGGATATTCCAAGGGTTCGCACGAAGCGTTCCGCTTCCACATTTACATGGCGAACAGCTAGTGGAGTGGAATTCCCTACCTTCACACTTGTTCCCTGGATGATATACTTTGGGCCTTTTCAGGGTAAGAGTGAATAGGCATTATAGATGTGCATGCTCCATCGTCACTTTCCACCGGGTGAGATGAAGGTCAAACTCGCACTTATTTATTTTTTTTAAACTCATTGTATTTGTATTAAGCATGGTAAAATAATATTAATTTGAATTAAATTCTACAAAATTAGCAATTAAACTAAAGATAGGTTTTTATCATAATTTTTACACAAGTAAATTGGAGTGTGCTACTGATTTTGTTTGTCTTTCAATGAAAGATAAGTCCACATATCTTTCAATGAAAGTTAGTTTAAGTTGGTATCTTTTTCAGTGCAAAAGAATGACTAACTTGCTGTTAGTCAGATTTGCACTGGACCTTTTTACCTACTTTAAATGACATACATTTGAATGTTAGGCTCAATCTACATTGCGGCGGAACGGAATGGAAGCGAATTTTAGTAACGAAATTGTATGTACATAGCAAAATGAACATTATGTCTTGTATTGTGTAACGTACAAACTAGATACGAGCTAAAAAATAAATCGCGCGTCTTTCGGCGAATGCTCGGGAACGCTCCCGCATTCGTTATTTTCGCAGCTGCCTAGGCGACGCCTGTCGAATTCGCGAAAGCAGGCTCAGTGTGACGTCAAACGTCGACGAAATACTACAGCCTCAAGGTGCAGTCGCGAGAAAGCTCGCGAACGAGCATTCTCGCGCAGCGAGGTGAATTTGACGCTTCCGTTCATGCGGATAAACATCTAGCATCTAATGAGTTTTGAAATAAAATATCGACATAAAAACAATAGCCAGTTCATACCACTTGATTGTTTAGTTTCTTGACATTGAAATTTTCTTTTGATTATTGAATTAGTCATTTGCAGGCATTATTATCGTGCTTGTCTAACAATAATCACTGCTTAATATTAATTTATAGGCTTAATAAACTGTAATGTTAATTATTTACGACGACGTCGTAATTACACAGATACAGGCCGAAACCTCAAATGGTCATCATTTCATGCCGTAAGTAAGTAACCGATATAGGTACTTGAACGCAGTCTCAGGGTCGTATTCTAGAACTCTACTCAATGCTCAAGTCAGGATTTGAGTATGGTTTAAAGCACTCGAAATCATACTCAAGTCCCTTCCATTAGTGTCGTAATTCCAGTGCTTGTGTTTCCAGTGCAATCTTGACTTGAGCATTGAGTAGAGTTCTACAATACGACCCTTATTAGGGTCGTATTCCAGAACTCTACTCAATGCTCAAGTCAGGATTTGAGCAGACTTGAGTATGATTTCAAGCACTGGAAATACGACCCTAATGGCAAGGCCTTGAGTATGATTTTCAGTGCTCACTGCAATACTCAAGTGACTGACTTGAGTATTGAGAAGAGTTCTGGAATACGACCCTTAAGACCACCCGACGAACACGGTCAGTTGGATTTCAAAAACAAAATGTTGCCTTTAGAAACAACGGGCACCAGAGCTAGCAAAATAAACCATACTTGTTTTGTGTCTTGATTGCGCAAATATTTATTCATGTGAACTGTCTCCTGCCTGCCTGAAGTCTAAAATTGGTGCTCTATATTATAATAGATACTCTCATCTATGAAAGTACGATTGAAATTTGAAAGTGAGAGCAGTATTAGTAGGAACGCACTCTACATTGAAAACAGTGAGGAGGTAGACCTAATTAATAATATAAAATAATCAAAATGCTTCAACTGACTTCTACCGCTAGATATAGTTTGTTAGTGATACAATAGATGGCGTTGATATTTTTAATTAGAAATTGTCATACTGATGTTTGTAGGGTTACCAGCATGGATGAAATAAAAATAGTGTTGTCTTGTAAAGGATGTATTCACAGTTTTACTTAGCAGCGCACTGTTCAACTCATGCGGGGCCTGTGAGGATCTAAACCATATCTTCTCCTGTTCCTCAATTGAACACGATACTTTATATCCGAACTCCTGGCAATCAGTGTCTTACTACCCACCTCCATAAAAAGTTTATTGTATTTACGTAAGAAAGATGTTTATAATGTAGTGGCCTTAATTATCGAAAATAATATCAAGCTTTAATATGTATGCCGATATAACTACCAACCCACCATATCTTTCTTCATCAAAATTCCGTACCTCTTCCATAATCCGTAATTCTGCTTTCTCAACTGTTTCATTGGCTAAATGTGAAGGCAAAGCCATTAAAAAGAACAAGATCAAAAAGGTTGCGCCACAAGCTCAGTAGGATTAGGCTCACCGTAGTAGAAAAGACTGACGCAGCGTTGCTGAAACTCCAAGCCATACCTGTCGCCATGTTTATGCTGAAATACGATGTTCGTTAGTTTGGCTTCCAGAAGTCGGTAAAAACCTATTATTTCAGTGGGTTAATTGGGAACTGAACCAAACACAAACAGAGCAATTTAATTTTTCAAAATGACGTTAGTAGTATAGTAATAGTAGTAGAATACGACTCTGAGTATTGCAGTGAGCACTGAAAATCATACTCAAGTCCTTGCCATTAGGGTCGTATTTCCAGTGCTTGAAATCATACTCAAGTCTGCTCAAGTCCTGACTTGAGCATTGAGTAGAGTTCTAGAATACGACCCTAGGTGAACCCCTACGTACGTACCCCTCTAACGTTATTCTCAACTTTCCGACATTAGTTTTTAAGCCAATAATAAAAAATAAAATATCTTAAAACGCGGTAGGAGTGTAATTACTGATTTTTAGAAGGTGTATGATGGTTAAGGAGTTATTGAACATGTTATTTTTTAACCTCTGCTCATTTCATAGAGTCAATAGTAACTGACAGGGTTAACAGCTTAAGCTGACATTTCAATATTTAAACTAAACTCTGTGCCGCTTACGATAAAAACGAAGACTCCGACATTTTATTAATGTAATACTATTAAAACAACTTTACCTGCTGATTAAAGATGGCAGCACCCTTACATGTCAATTATAGCGCGTTCAAATTGCCGCTGTTAGCCGCGCCGCAGCCACGCGGCAGTCGCGCTGCAACCGCGCGACTGTCGCGCTGCTGAAGTTAGCGATACGCGACTTTGAATGATACTAATACTAATCATTCGAATGGGCAAATCATTCGAATAAGTCGAATCCAAGCACAATCATTAGACTCGAGTTGAATGATTTATCATTACCGAATGCCTTATAGTCGGTTGCACGAGTCGAATGATTATTATATCGGAACACCTAATTCATCATGTCCATACCACAAAATATCCCTGTCCCCGTCACAATTACAGTGTATACCATATGTCAGAGAGAGAGAGAGAGAGAGAGAGAGAGTCATATGTAGAGCAGAATGCTCTATGGAATCTATGGATTAGTACTACTAATAACTTATTAGTAGTACTAATCCATAGATTCCATAGAATGATCATTCGAATACGAAAATTAGTAGGTTACTAATTTGACATTCGAATGACAGGATTAGCGGTTAATAACGAGTCGAATATTGAAATCATTCACATTCGCGCATCGCTAGCTGAAGTGCGACCAAATTTTTAGTGATGTTTTATCTTTCGACTCAGTTACACGATGTATTCTGACGAAGAAACGTTACTTTCACTTATTTTGTTAAAACTGAAGAAAAAAAAAATTAAAAAGAATACCAGAACGTATTAATATAATCGACAACGATATATTAATTTCCAAATCCAAGAAGACGGGCACGATTTCTCAAATAATGGCAAGTTGGGTATCGTTTTCGAGATATTTGGGGGTGCTCATTACGAATATACCACTTGTTTGTAAATCCAAGATGGCGGACACGATTTTTCAATAAAATGCAATATGGGTACCCTTTTCGAGGTATTTGAAGATGCTAATTACGAATATGGCACTCATTGCTAAATCCCAGATGGTGGGCACGAATTTCGAATAATAGCAAGTTGGGTATCGTTTTCGAGGTATTTGACTCATTACGAATATAGCACTTATTTGTAAATCCAAGATGGCGGACACGATTTTTCAAAAAATGCAATATGGGTACCCTTTTCGAAGTATTTGAGGATGCTCATTCCGAATATGGCACTCATTTCTAAATCCCAGATGGTGGGCACGATTTTTCAAATAATAGCAAGTTGGGTATCGTTTTCGAGGTATTTGGGGGTGCTCATTTCGA
>NW_020653851.1:20898906-20950706 GCF_003589595.1 Hyposmocoma kahamanoa | reverse complement strand
AATATAGCACTTATTTGTAAATCCAAGATGGCGGGCACGATTTTTCGAATAAATTCAAGTTGGGTATCGTTTTCGAAGTATTTGGGGGTGCTCATTACGAATGTAGCACTTATTTGTAAATCCAAGATGGCGGACACGACTTTTCAAAAAAATGAAAAAAAAATGCGAAAAATATTTGTAAATAGTTTTCGGCTTGTTTACGGATTTTTATGGGATTTTTACGTTTGTTTAACACTATTCTTCACATTTGTATTCAGAACCAAAAGGTATATAGTTAGGGATTATATATTATAGTATAGGGAGGAGAGTTATTGGTGCACACACTTCACGTATAGATATTAAAAATTACTCACAACCTGCTATGTGATATATATTTTTTTCATTTGTTATTTAGTTTCAAAATTGTCAATAAATTTTAGACATAAATTTTCCCATGCCTTTTTTTCCAGTCGATTAGAATAACTGGCGGAACTGATATCCCATATTGCAAGGTGTTGTTCTGCATTCTCTATAAATTCTTCAACTCGATTTTCGTCCATTGTAGTTAATTTCAAAAATTAACATGTACACCTCACTAACCGTGATGCAACCGAGTGTGGCTGTAGCGCGACTGTCGCACGACTGCCGCGCGGTTGCAGCGCTTCTAGAAATTGTATGAAAAGTGACAATCGCGCGGCTGCAGCGCGGCTAACAGACACTAATTTGAACGCGCCCTTATATAAAATTTTCATCAATACATCAGAGAATTATTATCAGAAAATCAAGTTAAAGAACTTGAGTTTATGTGGATACCTTCTCACTCAGGGATGACTGGCAATGAAGATTCAAGTTCCATACATAAACAATTCTCAATACCTCCTCCGCCAGTTCCCATGATAGATTACAATCGTTCTAAAATCCTGAATGTTCGTACGCTCATATTCAAAAAAGAATCCCATCTAAACCTTGGCATTAGAAATGGAAGTCTGCGATTTGGACATGGCAAGTTTCCAACGCACTTCAAGACCAAGATCAATTCCTCCGATCATTGCGAGTACTGTTATTCAGCTACTGCAAATTTGAATCATCTTATTCTGTTTTGCCCTATCTTCATCGTGCAAAGGTTATTGCTGGTAAATAGCATAATGAAGGTGTATGAAGAGGAAGACATTCCCCGCCTCTTGCCATCTCTCATGCGTGAAAAGTTATGAAGTTATTTACAGTTATATCGTTTCCACTTTTGATGTCATATGAAGATGGAAACGTAAATAAGAAGTGAACTCAAAATGACGAAATAAAACGAAGTACAAGCTCACTGGGATTTTGCCAAAGCCGTTAAAACTCTATATAAAAAAAATTAAGACCAATGCGCACAAGAAACCAAATATTGTCGTAACTCAAAATTCTGTAATTGAGGAACGACTTGAAAATAAAAATAAAAAATTAATGAAACCAAACTTATTCTCGATTATAAATGGATAATTTATTATTATTATGACATGTATAAATGAGAATAATCACATTATTCGCAATAACATCCATTCAATATTTTCTATAATTTTCGAATTGTTTTCTCTATTCCACAATTTTAAGTGAGATGTATGAAGACAGTTCAAAGTTTTATAACCCCTTTTCATTATAGTCGGTGGTAGCACTAGCGACCACAAAAAACGAGCCAGCCACATGTTTTCGTTTTAACTTTTAAGATTGCCCGAGTTTGGCTCCGTCAATTACAGATTAATCAATATACTGATTAGGGATGCAATTAGGTACGATTCGATTTTTATGAAGATCGATTCAAGTATATACGATCTAGCGATTATTGTATCGAATCATTTCAATGCGATATTTAAGTAAATCGATTCAACATTAAGACGAATCGAACTATCTAGATCGTATTCATAATTTAAACAAAACAGCCTCTTTATTGGACTGCAAGAAAAACAGTTTGGCGACATCTAAGGCCTTATTCAGAGTGGCGGCGGGCGCATGTGTGTGTAAATCAAATGTAGGTAGACGCTCCTTGCGTTCACAGTGGTCTCGCGCTCTGCTTGGATAGATCTCATTGGCTCAGTCCGTCCCATAGTGCTTGCGTCTATTTGCGATTTCAACATATGGATCTACCCGCTCGTAGCCGCTTCGGCACTGAAATGGAATACGCCAAGACCCGCGCCATCGCACCCGCCGCTGCGGCTGCGCCTGTACTCTGAATGAGCCCTAAATACGAGTCTACAATATGTTATTAGTAAGCCAAAAAGGCTGTCAAAATATTTTTTTTTTACTGAAATCAATTTGGAACTATTTTTATGAAATCGATTCAAGAGCATACGATCTGATCTGTGTATTGATTCAGAGGCTTGTGATCCATTACGATCCAAAAAATCGATTCAAAGAAAAAAATTGATAGGGATGCACAATTGTTGATTGATGAACAAAAGTGCAAACCCTACTGGGAGACGTTATTCACTTGTGTACGCAGTAGGATGATCGTAGCGTTGAGGCAGGCAATAAAGTCAACACAATATAGTTGTTCATTTTATTCTTAACTTTAATGCAGACTAGAATAATACTCTTAGAAATGAGAACAACAATAGTTATTTCACATGTTACAGTGTACCTACCATAATATACCAGCTTTCACAATAAAAGGCTATTTATTATCTGTGTTCCGTATAGTAAATAAATCTTATTCACAACAGCTAGCAATATAAAATTACATCAGACTGTATACCTATTTAATGTTACAAATACTTGAACATGTTATAGACAACTAGTTATAAAAGGGAAAGGCCAGTGTTTCTTTGTTATGTTTAAATGCGAATAGCTATACTCTACGAATTTGGACAAAAACAATTAATGATTTTGATATAATGTGCTTAATATTTTTCGTATATTATGGAAGCTGTGAGCTTGCCCTAATATAGAAATACTCAAGGTAACTGTAAAACACTGGCCTAAATTGCAAATTAAAAGAACATTAGGGAAATTGATATAGATACTTATTGGTAAAAGAGAGTACACACATCTGAAAGCATAGTTGGGAGTAACGAGAAGCGGATTAGTCGGGTACCTACTACCACAGTGTTACAAATAGATTCTGTAAAATTTATACATAAATAAATATTTTTATGCTTTTAAAACTTCTATAATTTATATAGATTGCACGGTGTGCAAAGAAATTTGAGTTTCTCGTTTCTATTTTTGATATTTATACAGTTTCGTTTTACAGAAATGTTAAAAGCACAAATCACTCGTTCCCAGAGGACTAAGCTTAGCAATAATATAACATAGGACATACATAATATCGTAGGTTACATGGTAATGCTATAGCGACACTATAAAATTTACAAAATATGATATATCTTTTGAAATGCTACACGAAATAATGGTTCTCAATCGCAATATCCACTAATCCATTCATTCAAGTAATGTTTTAAAGACAGAATTGTGGCCTGCATGTGATTCGCCCAAGAATAAGTTTAAATACATGATTTCTACATACAATTATAAAATAGACTCGGTAATACTAAATTTATAATTTTTATATGGGCACTTACTGAATCTAGTGTAATTTTTCAAGATCTATATTTTCTATCTAAGCTATACATTATGTATGATTCTTTTATGAACGTTTGAACTATGGCCAGTGCAGGTTGACTAAAAAAAAATTTGAACAATTCATTAAAAAAATATATAAAAAATAAAACAACTATTTTAATTCAACATAATGGAATGAATTCGAAAACTAATCACAAATAAAGTAATATTTAATATGAATTAACAACAGTTTACTTATTTAGTATTTAATAACTTTCTGCAATAGTTACTTAATGACTGAAATATTTTGACTGTACTTTAATCTAAATAGTATCCTAAAAATAAATATAACGTATTACAGTTAATTTAAAAAAAATAATCTGGAAATCATTGGATTTATATTAAAAAAAACATGATATATTTTAGTAATAATTTGCATTGCGTTTGTGAATTACAAAATAGTACATTGCAATAATATTAATTATCTAATATAAAGCGGATATGGTACAAGTCCAAAACATGTATTCGATTTGTGATAATAAACATACAATAATTTATTGTATATGGGTATGTATATATATATTTTCATGATAAACAAAGGTTTTGCTCTTTTGTACCTGTTCTACATACACACCTATAGTCAACAGACTAAAATCTACAATAATAAATAAATATAGTACACAAAAATTATTTATAAAAAAATAACTTGAGTTATATTTCATACTTACAGAAATATATTTAGTGTTATGTAGCGTCATACCAATGAAATTCAGCCGCGTTATACCGGTGCCTTTAATTTACGGAAATGGAATAAAAGTGAATTTTTGTTACCATATCACAATGACTTGTTACTATGTCAATGATGTAAAGTACAAACTATATACGAACCAAAAAACAGGTCGCGTCTTGTAGAGAATTGTAGCGAATTGTCGGGAATTCCCGCTGCTATTATATCATATCTCTTCTTTTTTATAATATAGACACACGCTTGGCCACAATCTCAACTGATGTTAAGCGACGATGTGACCGACGATGGGACACGTTTGCCTAAAAAATGCCTATTCACTCTAGCCTTTAATAGACCCAAATTGTACTTTTCGTACGCATCAGAAAGGAGGAAGCAAAGCGCTTAGTGCGAACAGGTGGAATATCAACGACATAAGAATGGAGTGCTCCGGACTCTAGTCGACCGAAGGAGGAACAGTGAGGGTGGAATTAAATTGAAAAATTCCAGCGCACACTCCCCTAAATGTATCCGATAGAAAACCGACAAGCAGTCTACTTTTCTGCGATTGTCGAGATTTTGCAGCTTCGACTCCATAAGAGAATTGTTGTTAATAAGTCTCTTTGCTTTTCGCTGCACCGAGTCCAAGGCAGTTAACTGGTAATGGGTAGAGCCGTCCCAAAGGGCCACCTTACAGCAGTACTCCATACACGATAGAACTTGTGCTTTATACAGATTTAAAAGCTGTTAAGGTGTGAAGTACCGCCTGACCTAAAGTATGCCTAGTTTTTTGGCAGCAGTTTTTGTCAACTCTCTCACT
This sequence comes from Hyposmocoma kahamanoa, assembly GCF_003589595.1. Lineage (NCBI taxonomy): Eukaryota > Metazoa > Arthropoda > Insecta > Lepidoptera > Cosmopterigidae > Hyposmocoma > Hyposmocoma kahamanoa. Next base: position 20,945,646 of record NW_020653851.1, on the reverse strand, counting down.
CGATCTATCTAGTTTGTACATTACACAATTAACATAACGTCGCCTTACACTCTCAAGCTCGTATCTTAAAACACGAAAGTTACTGAAATGTAAAAAATGGATTGTATATACAATTTAACAGGCCGATTTCCGTCGAGTATATAACCAGAAATAGAGACGAAATGTCATTTAATTTGTTTGAAAACTGTTCTGCCAAATCATTACTGTGACAACTGCGCTCCGATTGGCCAGACCGAATTCGAAACAATTGACGGGTGCCGTCAATTGTTTTACATCAAAGAGACCAGTTTAACTTGAGCTTTGCTATAATGGACGAAAATTAAAAAATACATATTTAGTATTTAATTACCGATGAAATGTGAGTCCGTTTGTTTTGTAATTAGATGTTTTGCTGTTTTTACCACACCATCGAATGAAACATATCCCCATAGTTAGAGATAATATCTTTATTACAATAAATACAGAATATTTTTGAAATATTCGGAGACGTACACACAGGTACTTTTACTTTTAGCATTTTTCTTTTCACATCACTAACTTTGTGCTTTAAGTACGAGTGTGAGAAAGTAAGGCGACGATATGGTGTTTTACAATCATGATACTCATTTAGGATCGAACACAAAGAATAACCTTTATTTAAGATCACTTTCGTCTTTATAACGGGATCAGATTGAAATTAGATATATTTTAGGGTTCTCTTGCCTCAGCAAGGAATAGCGTGTACAAAGCACTTTATGATTTGTGAGTTTTAATTTGTATTTGTTTTCTTTTATATTTTTTAATCGAACGTTAGTAATGTATGTTGCGTTTATTATTATAAGGAACTACGCAGTGTACTATATTAAAGAGCTTATAATGTGTATGTATTGTGGTTGTTTCAAGATGTGAACCGAATAAAAAATAATCTCTCGATCTGCCAGGACTCCAATCAAGCGTTTGCCCTCGACTGGCATGGACACAAATTCGAATCCTGTTAGGACGAAGGAATTTTTCCTTGTGTTTGATCTTTGTATTAATAGTTATGTACAATTTGCCATAATGTTCTATGGCAATCATTGATGGAATTTGAGGTTTGGGTCAGTAACATATGGCGAAACATACACTTTTTCGTGATATCACGCGACGGGAAGAAATCATGCACCTGGTGGTAAGCGACACGCCTATCTATTACAATTGCAGTGCCACACAGCTTCAATTTGACTACAGCCTTCTGAAAAATTATACGTAAGCATAGAACGACTAGATAACTTCTTTGATCGAAATTCCGTCGATTTTATTGTCAATAATATGTAGTTTTATGGTCCAGTTGCCAAAAAGCTTAATTGTGAGTATATAACAGGTACATAAGAGCATATAGAGAGATATACAGCTTATTCTACCTTATTTAACCACATAAGCATGTAAGCATGTAAAGACATCACAATGTAGTCCATGAGGTGGTACTGAGTATTGTTTTTTTCCAAATCACGCGCCTCCTAGCTGCGTATTGACATATATGAAAGTTCAGCGCAAGACAAATTTAACAAAAAAATACGCGCCTGAGTTGCGCTCACGCATTTTTCTTCACAGGCGACTTGTAGGCATTCGAATACAACGTTCCAATATACAGGGTGAACTAAATCAATGGGACAATTACTTAAAAAAACATTGTCTTATTTCTCGTAATATGAATAACATTCATATATTTTTAACAGCTTACCTGAGCCGGAAATTGAATCAACGAAAAATGCAAAAAATAAACAATTATTTATTGACTCAAATGTTTATTTTACACGGATTTATCCATATCATTTATCGTATCGATTAGTACAATAAAATAGTGAGTGTTTATTTTTTTGTATTTTTAGTTTGTAGCAGTAGAGCTCCTTGTGAAAGAGTTCGTCCAGGGAAGTACTGCCACCTTACCTATTTCTGCCCCCAAGAAGTAAGTAATGTTAGCATTACTACGTTCCGGTTTAGAAGGGTAAGGGTGCTGTTACAGGCACTTGAGACTTGTCAACTTTATGTCTCAGGGTGACGGGAGCAGTGGCAATGCCCCTCAGATATTTGCGATTTAAAGCTCTGGGTGGCACTGCAACTGTTATGAACAGGCGGTTCTATTCTCGGACCAGATAGGCTTTTTAAAAAATCTGTGATATGATCACTATCAGACCATAAATCTGGTATTCATATTAAGAAAAATAAAAGAATGTTTCCTGTAAGTACTACCTTAAGATAGTTCGCATCATGTTACATGGATTTTTTCAGCCCTGTATGTATGTAACATTTATCACTGTGCTTAGATATTTCAAAAATATTTAAATGGATAATTATCGACGATCGAATGGACAATTATTGTTTGAATAGCTTGATCGTTGTACCTCCGCCTTCGGTAATATTATATGAATGCAAGTTCCAGTTCTTCAAACAAATTAGTCATTTGTGCTCCTTCCAAAATCGCTTGAAGATAAAGAGCCTGGATGGTTTTAAAATAATATATCTGTTTAAGATTCCCTAGTCAAACAAGAATCTCTTCAAAGTATCATGAATCGGGGGCAGTTTCAATGTTAGAGGCGCGTGAGTGGCGTGTAATATGTAAGCAGGCACTTGTACGCATGCGCGTTAGATGAACACCGGGTTCTCCTGCCCCGTCAGCAGCCGGAACATCGACGTCGGCATCGTCTTCATCAGAATCTGGAATATTATGCACAATTAATTGTCTATATCTTAAATATGTCTCAGATGAAGCGCAAGCTCAAGAAAGCTCGCGCATTCCGCGGAAGATTTTGGCCGGTATCTAGTCTGTACGTTACACCATTGACCACAAAGTTCATTATGCAATGTACAATATCGTTACAAAACTTCGCTGCCATTCCGCTGCAATATAAATTGAGCCTAATTGTCTTATCATAATATGATAGTACTCCATCTTGGCCTAATGTGAGTTGGAGATTTCTCCTTTAGGGTCAAGGGTCTTAAGGGTCCTGAACATCGTGTGTATAACCAGAAATAGAGACGAAATGCCATTTAATTTGTTTGAAAAATATTCTGTCAAATCATTACGGTGACCACTGCGCTCCGATTGGCCAGCCCGAATTCGAAACAATTGACGGGTGTCGTCAATTGTTTCATTTCAAATCGACCAGTTTAACTTGAGCTTTGCTATAATGGGTGAAAATTGCAAAATTACATATTTAATATTTATTTACCGATGAAACGTGATTCCGTGTTTTGTAATTAGATGTTTTGCTGTTTTTCCCAAATCACCGAACGGAACAGCCCCCATTGTTAGAGATATTATGTTTATTACAATAAATACATAATAGTTTTGGAATATACGGAGACGTACACACAGGTCAGTTGTTAGCACTGTACTATGAAATAGTACTACTAGTTGTATTCTAATTTGTAATTTCCGCAAAACTAGAGTTAATATTTAAAAGTGATATATAACGCCCATTTTCCTGATGATTTGCCAGGGATAGATGGCCCTTATTCCGTCTTTATTTCTGGTCATATACTCGACGGTCGTGAACCTTATTCGCCTTGCGAGTTTCATCACGATATTATCCGTTTGGTGCATTTGAAATATGAATAGGTGTGCACCTCTCCGACGGAGGTGGCCAGCAAGTTGACGATGCGCTCGTGCGGCACGGCCACGACGCTCTGCGCGTTGATCTCGATGATGCGGTGGCCCACGCGCACGCCGCCGCGCTCCGCAATGCCGCCGCGCAACAGGCTGCAGATCTAGACACAAATCATCACAGTCAGTACTTGAAGTTTTTACGATTGCACGACCCAAACTCAAATCGCGCCTTTGTGATATCGCACTGTTAACACAGTAGTGTATTAACCCAAAAAGTGTATTTTCTGAGAATCGATGAAAAACGAGTTACTCACTTCCCGTGTGAGATCATTAAAATTTATGTATAAGTTATACTTTATTATAGACATCTAAACAATTTCCTACTTGCAAATACATTTAAGAATAAAAGGGGAACAATAGATTCATGTTTTCATTTTAATAAGGGCGTTTTTGACCAGAACTAGCTCACATAAAGTATGTCTCATTTTGAGTTAAGTAGATATACTTTAATTGTTTCTTACAATTACAATTTTACGTTCAGTAATGATAGAATCTTGAAATTCACATATTTTGAGTTACAACATTATTGTAATAGCAGTGCGATATTGTTTATGAAATTTTAATTGGAAGATTTAAGTACAGTAATAGAAAAAAGATGTTAAGAATAATAATAATAGTTATTGCACACCCTCCACATTTTTTTTAATTTATTTATTTCATGTTGCTTACAGTCAACCCAAACGCAATAGTAAGGTTCGTATTCCAGAACTCTACTCAATGCTCAAGTCAGGATTTGAGCAGACTTGAGTATGACTTCAAGCACTGGAAATACGACCCTAATGGCAAGGATTCGAGTATGATGTTCAGTGCTCACTACAATACACAAGTCCTGACTTGAGCATTGAGTAGAGTTCTGGAATACGACCCTAAGGGTCGTATTCTAGAACTCTATTCAATGCTCAAGTCAGGATTGCACTGGCAACACAAGCACTGGAAATACGACCCTGATGGCAGGGACTTGAGTATGATATCAAGTGCTTTAAACCATACTCAAATCCTAACTTGAGCATTGAGTAGAGTTCTAGAATACGACCCTTTGACTTGAAGCTAAATGAACAAACAGTATTAAGTTTTAAATATAATGCTATAAACAATAAATTATTACAGATTAATAGTAATGAAAAGATCAATAAAATCCATTTGTTATTACATTTTAAACTAGCATATAATACCTATTACATAATACTGCTGTCCCTAAGTGTGCTTCAGACCTCCTAAATGGCAATTTTGAATATCAACCGGACTCTTATTATAGAAGTGTATACATAGCCCAAAAATGTATTTATGACTGTTTTAGAGCCTTGTTTTTATTCATAGAAATAGTGCCCTCTAATTTTCTTTGCTGTGCCCTTACAGGGTATCACGTACCAAGCACTTATTAAAATCTTTACATAAACTTTAAATGTTGCAATAATTGAATGAAATTGAAATAAAAAATTAACTTACAAATGATGATTCTGACGTTGTAGAGTGGTTAACTGCGCCCACAACAGAACAAGCACGTAAACGAAGAATGTTTAAATTGTTCCTCAATTTACCTCATACCACAATAAAGTTTTTTGTACACGGTTAATACGATGTAACAAAAATAATATATAAATATTCTCAAACATTTATGTTTTTTTTCCAAAACATACGCATACGAACAACAACTCGAGTTTTACAGTCAATATTTTATGCTATTACATTTGAGATAAAGTATAAACTTCAATGCTCTGAGACGCAGAGAGAAATGGGCCGCAAAGGTCCGAGGCCGGTCTGCAATTTATACCGTATTTCAATTGGAATAGCATCAAATATACATTACTAAATGTAACGTACCGTGCCTTCCCGTCCGGTGGTTTGCGCTGGCCCTAATTCTCACATTTTATTCAATAATATGAATTAACCCTTACCACGCCATTCTGCACGCTGAATCCGAGCTGGTACTTTGTATCAGGCCGTTTAATCTTGACCTCTACGACGGGCGCGCACGGCACCACAGTGAGTTTCACCACAGTTTGGTTCTTTGAGTTTTTAATATAGGTCTGGCACGTTGATAGGGGCAGACCTACTAAGCTCACGCCGTTTATCGCTATTATTTGATCACCTAGAACAATTTCACTTGTATTAATACAGATGCACTATAATTAGTACTTTATGCTTTAATAGGAGAGTTACAAATCACCCTCAATTCCGATCATTGGTTATAAGTTATTATTGGTACAAAGATAGCACAACACAAAGAAAAAATTCTTTCGATTTCACTCACAGAACAATAAATACAGTAAAAGTGGTTAGTTAGTGTCCGACGCGTGCCAGCTGTAGGACTTGATAGACCTATCTGAGCTCAGTCTGCCATTTTTGCTTTGTATGGTACGGTTGTGTCATTCTTTCGTGCAAATTCTCTGAAATTCTAGATGCCTTCTTGTGCTGTTTTAGAGTGCAAAAATGATAGCGGCACCAAAAATATTACCCGTGGTGTATTTCATGTCACCGGAAAGTCTTATTTTAATAAATTTTATGTTTATCGAAATATTTTTTTGTTACAAGAAACAAAACTAAACCATTATACCCCTGCAACAGTGTAGCCAGACTTATGCGAAATTAATTCGTCAATTTATGTTTGTTAAGTAGCCGATATTCACCCAAGCCATAAAATCCCTAAAATTCAAACAATTCTGCTTGCTGCCGGACACTGGGGAATAGAAACTTTCTTATTTCCCCAATTCCCCACACGTAGAAATAATCAAACCCCCAAATGAGTTATTTTACATCTCCATTCCCCACAAAATCCCCAATAAAATTTATAATTCCCCAGACATTTTATTAAGTAGCCTAAAATCGCCTTTTCCTATTTCAAACATAGCCTAAATATCGCCGATAACTTTTTAGTCGCCGCGAAATTGCCTAATCTAGCAACAGTGCAATATGGTCTTTTGTTTTTTGGAGAACTAAATTAATAAGTCCAATTCGTCGTCGTTCAGCATTTAACCGCTAGATGGCAGTACATTAATGGAAATTTCAATAATATCAACACGTCTAACTTGCAATAATAGGTATTGATGGTATTGAACTTTCAACGATATACCAATAGGGTAAAGTTTAAATTATATTACAAAATCCAGAATTTGTTATTTCTTTTTAAATTTCACCAAACCCAATCAATATTTTTTCGCCAAACCAAAAACCAATCAATATCAAGACTGTAATTTTTCAAATTAAGAATGTGTGAGTTTTGGCGACATCGGTTCTCTGAGTAATCGAGGCTTAAGGCACTTTCATTGTGTTTTTTCTTCCGTGGATTTCACTGGACTCGAACCAGCGACTGTTGCCACACCGGAGCCACCGCTATTACTAACTGAGTTACAGATCCAGTCACTAATTTCTCTATGTGCTTGTGCGCCACCTGTGAGAAACTCATGAAACAAACTTTCCAGGAAGTCCAGTCAGATAGAAGTGACTTTTCATTGTGTTGTTTGATCTTTGTGTTAATAATAACTTACCTATATTAAGCTGTCCGCAGCGTGCAGCGGCGCCTGCTGGTGCCAGGTTAGCGATCACGACTGTTGGCAGCATTGAACCCCATCCTGACTCCACCACCACCACGCCGAGAATCTCGCCCTTAGTTTTTGGAACCACCACCTGGAAATAATGATTTTAAGAGTTTTAACGCATCCAGTCCCCGTAGTATGCCGCCTCGATAGAGCCATTATATCCACATTTACTTTGACAGTCGGCTCAGTAATTTTATCAAAGTAAAAATTGAGCGCGACAAACGAGATGAAAAGAATAATAAAAACAAACATATTGATAATAATACATATAAATTATTGAAAAAATGTGAGAACATTTGTAATACAGTTACAGTACACGACCGTATTTATTATTTATTTTAATTAATAGTTTATTGTACAGGAAAATTAGAACAAGTCACAATGAATTCAAGGAAAATTAAAACAAAAGGTTCTGCTTGTTTCTAATAGAAATTTCTTCCTGCAGACCGAAATACAGAACACTATAACTAAAAGAACGAGCATACGTGCACAACCAAAACTAAAAAAAATGTAATATAAAAATAATACACTTCTGGACACATCTATTGGCCCACCTTGTATTTTCAGTTTCGTTTGGTCCTAGCTAAAATTTTATATTAGGTCGAGCAAAAAGTTTTTATGCAGTTTTGAACCTGGCACATTCACAATTTCATTCAATAGTCTTTTTTTGAATTTCGAACACAGAATTTAAAGAAACAAAAGACAATTTGGAGCCTGTTTGTTGATATCAAACAATCGAATACTAAGAAAACTTGGTTTTATTGGTTTACTTGGATTTAATTCTTGAAAAAGTGATTGATATCTTTGGTTTTGCAACAAACATTACTTATTCTTAACATTAAGGTGACGTTCTATCAATAATCTATGGATACTTCACCTGAAGTCGCCGCCCAAGCTGTGGCACTTATTCAGGCCGGACACAGCCAAAGAAACGTGAGTGCTCAACTTAATTTAAGTCGATCTGCGGTCCGAAATGTTTATCGGAGGTACCTAGAGACTGGCGGCTTTGTTCGTCGCCAAGGAAGGCCACGATCTCGGGTCACAACTGAAAGGCAGGATCGATTCATCGTGACGACCAGCTTGAGAAATCGTCACCTTACCTCCATTGAGATACAAAACCAACTTCGCGACTTCCACGGAGTATCTGTGAGCGCTCGAACTGTTCGGAGAAGGTTAAAAGAACGCGATATGGTACCACACAAGCCAGCTAATGGGCCCAAACTAACGCGAGCCCACCGAACAGCGCGCCTTCATTTCGCACGCAGTCATTTAAATTGTACACAGCAAGATTGGAGCCGTGTACTCTTTTCTGATGAGTCTAAAATTGTGTTACATGGCAATGATGGAAGGAAGAAGGTCTACCGACGTAAGGGAGAGCGTTTCGCACAATGCTGCTTTGAAGAGAGGGTTGCTTATGGCGGTGGCTCATGGACTGTCTGGGGCGGTATATCCGCGAGCGGCAAAACTCAACTTGAGGTTGTTACAGGACCACGGCTGCCAACATTAAATGCTGAAAGGTACATTCGTGAGTGCTTAGAACCTCACGTGATACCATACGCGGACTATGTGGGCCCAAATTTTCTTTTTATGCATGATAATGCAAGAGCCCATGCGGCCGGCATCGTCAGGGAATATCTTCGGGATGTGAACATCACAGTTATGGACTGGCCAGCCAGAAGCCCAGATATGAACCCCATTGAGCACATGTGGGACGAGCTAAAAAGACGTGTTAGGGCTCGTCAGCCAGTTGCCCAGACGATGCAGGAGTTGAAAACTGCCATAGAAGAGGAATGGGAGATGATCCCTCAAAATTTCATAGAGCGGTTGATAAACTCTATGCCTAATCGTATGAGAGCTGTGGTAGATGCCCATGGAGGCAACACGCGTTGTTAAATTAAACCTTTATTTGATAAAACATGTTTTTTATTCAAAAATCAATTGCCTTTAACAAGGCGCATATCCGATTTGTTAGGCGTAGCTCCATGTCGTATGGTATTCTGAATTCAAATTTAAAACAATACGATCGAAAAAGATGGTAAAGTGTATCAGGTTTAAAACTGCATCAACAGTTTTTGTTCAATCTAGCAATCATATTTCGGTAGGGGCCATCGAAACCTAAACTCTAAGGTGGGCCAATAGATGTGTCCAGAAGTGTATAATAATATTAAATTGTTATAAATTATACACATACTTAGATAAATACATTTATCTTTTATCTAAGTATTTATGTAATTTATAACAATTAGCGTAATTAGCAATGCGTAAATAATAACTAATATAATGTAAAATATGTAAAAACAGAAACTACAAAAACACGACTTTTTTTACGGTTTTCGCGGCGATGATTAAACGACAAAGATAGCTATATAGCTATCTTTGTAAAGCAAGGACGACAGAAACAATATTTATAACAATACAAATATAAGATTATTACCAAATAAGCAAACTTAGCTTTATCGACTGAAATAAACATTATCACGGGGAGGTTTATCACACATATACTGCCATGCTACGACCGCTGAAATAGGTTCAGAAAAACCAAATTAGATTGACCTTTCGTTCTTATATATGTGATTATAGAACGTAGAGGTCAGTGTAATTAGCCTTTTTCCCCCACATTATCTACAAACCTCCTTCTGAAGTTCCTTCTTAGCGAACATTTGTAGCTCATCGCCGAAGATCTCCTGGCTGTTGAGCACCTCTTGATAGTCCATCTCTTTCACGAAACTGTGGTCCTCGATGCCATTCGCTTTTAGGAACTCCATGTAGGCCACTTGGAACGCTTGCCCAATGGACTGGGCTATGAATTGCGCCTGAGGAGAAATAACAGCTGAAGTAAAACAGATATAATACGAATTACACGTACACAGAGAGCGAGCGCGCCCGCGCTCGTTGTGTTGTCGTCCATACAAAAACACGGAATTAAATCCGTCGCGGTCCCGACCCGCGCCCGACTCGCACCCGCTCTCTGTGTGTTTCACGCTTTAGAGCCAACGCATTAAATTTATCAATGCGTGCTACTGCAATTGAAATAAGATACAAGTTTCAATGCTCTGAGACGCAAAGAGAAATGCGCTGCGATGCTCCGAGGTTAGTCTCTGAGCAATGTAATGTATACCTTATTTCAATTGTAAAAGCATAAAATATGCATTGATAAATTTAATGTCCACTGCCTTCTAATCCTGGTTTGCGCTGGCCTTTTCATATGATTACTATTGCGAACTGATAGCTTGACGAAAATGTAAATTCTGTCACGAGAGAAACAAAACGCTATGATAATAAAGATTAATATCGCCTGGCTATAAGATAACGTCTCGCCTTATATACCAGTTAATAAATTCCACGAAAATTGCATCGAAAATCGGAGGTGAAACAAAACTACTGTCTTGTGTATCATGGCGTTTTAATAATTATTGATGAATACGTATTCGTTGGAAAATCGAGATATATTCGATTTTTTTTTCAACTAAACAAAAAGTTACGGGCTCTGTTCCCACGGTCACGACTAATTCAGATAGTAAAGCCATCAACCACTTATGACTAACATTAATGCCTTTTATTCTACTAATTGCATATCCCAAATTTCTATCCCTCTATTTAGAATTGATATCTTCAATTCCGATGACTGGTCATAAGTCAGTCTCATCGAGTATATAACCAGAAATAGAGACGAAATAAGGGCCATTCATCTTTGGCAACTTATCAGGCAAATGGGCCTTATATCACTTTTAAATATCAGCTCTCGTTTGCGCTGAAAACACAAATTAGAAAACTGAAATAGTACAGCGCCAACAACTGACCTGTTGACGTCTCCGTATATTCCAAAAATATTCTGTATTTATTGTAATGAAGACAATATCTCTAACAATGGGGAGCAGTTCCATTCGGTGGTGTGAGAAAAACAGCAAAACACAAATTACAAAACTTAACGTAATTGAATATTAAATACGTAATTTTTCAACTTTCGTTCATTATAGTAAAGCTCAAGTTAAACTGATCGATTTGAAGTGAAACATTGATGACACCTGTCAATTCTTTCGAATTCGAGCTGGCCAATCGGAGTGCGATTGTCACCGTAATGATTTGACAAATAGTTTTCAAACAAATTAAATGACATTTCGTCTCTATTTTTGGTTATATGTATACTCGGCGGTTAGTCTATTATTATTTCTCTTCTGAAAGTTCTCATTTTACAGATGTCGCTTTGTTACATTAAGGGTATATCCTTCAAAGTAAATACCAACCTCTTCACTTTCAAACACGTGACAAATCATTTTTGGCGTTCTGTTCAACTTGGGCTGGTCCGAATCGCTTTCGTGTGGCACGAATCTTCTCCTGGCCATTAAAACGACCAAGTCTCCTATATCAGCTATGTAGGATATGGTACGGAGTGCATGATCCATCATGATTTCTTTTAACTCTGTATTGAGAACCATGATTTTCTCCGTCGATATGAAGAGATCGACCTCTGTGCTGGGCTGGTTTTCACCTTCCGGCGCCTGGTGACAAGTTGACAATATTTTTAATTACATAATTGTAAATGCGTTGTTACTATTAACATCCTATAGGTCCTGACAGATTTGTTCACTTGAAATTGGAGACTTTCATTTGGCTTATTTGAATGGTATATCTACAGCTGTATTTATAAAAATACGTGATAGTGTCGTACCGCTTATTATATGATAATTAATTCAGGACTAATTAGAAATTGGCGAACGAGTTAGGCTAATTCCAATGGTATATACTACAATTTTATGCATAAAAATATCCGATAGTATCGTATCTCATATTAAGTGATAATTAATTTTCGACTAATTAGAAATTGGTGAATTGAGTTAGACTCATTCGAACAGTACATCAATAGATTTATGCTAAAAATATCCGATAGTATCGTAGTGCATATTAAGTTATAATCAACGATTAATTTGTGATTGGTGAATTGTACTCGAATGGTATATTAGCAGTTTTATGCAGAAAAGTATCCGATATTAATTAATTTATGACTAATTAGAAATTGATGAATTGAATTATGTTTATTCGAACGTTATATCTATGTTTTATGCATAAAACTATCCGATAGTATCATATCGCATATTAAGTAATAATTAATTAACGACTAATTTTATTAGTAATTGGAGAATTGCGCATTAGTAATTGATAACTCTAACTGTAGTGTGATATCGTTTATTAAGTAGTAAATTAATTTGCGATTATTGCGCTTCTACAGCATTAATTTGTCTGATCTTGTATAAATCTTTATCAAAAAATTAATCTCGTGTCAATTATTTAAGATGTTTTTCATTAATCTATAAACTTGAGTATACTCGCTCGCTTGACCGTCCTAGGGTCAAACCTCGGAAAGTCTGCGAGACAAGAAGTGTGCAATCCGCCAATCGTGAGCGTTCTCGTTCAACGACTTTGCTCTCATTGGTCGAAAGCCTTCCCCTCCCTCATCCCGCAGACTTTAAAAGCAGGGCGATCGAGCTACAATACAATACTAGATATGTACCGAGGTTTACTAAGCGATTCCTGTCGACTTATAAGCTATGAAGTGCCAGTGGGTGGAGTTGGTGGTATTAATGTTAGTGAACTTACCAATGCCTGATGAGCCAAGTAAGCAGAAAAGGAAAACGTGATCGATTAAATGTCAGTGAAACAAGTCAAATGGGAACATATTGAACTACAGTATAATACACTACTATGTATCCTGATACACGATTGGAAAGTAAATCAATTTCGACTCGCAAATAGATATAAATGTAATCATATGATTACATTTTCAACTTATAAAATAGGTAATTCTGTTTTTAATCTTAAATTTCCGTTTCTTCGTATGCATTTCGTGTTTTTAACACTTAGTTCATATTTTGTTAAGTGGATTTCGGATAGAGCTAGTATACTGCCAGCCAAACCACCTTGATCTTAGTGACGGCTTCCTCGACCATGTGTTTTTTGGGTCTCTTCTTGCGGCGGCGCGAGTCCTCGTCCACCTCGACGGAGCCGAGAAAGGTGAGGCGAAAGACGGCCGCGGGTGCCGCGTACACGCCTGAGTACGGGCCATCGCAGCCCCACTGCGGCAACCGGCTAACCTCCTCGAACCATACCAACGCCGCTCTCACATACCCATTCGTTTGTGCATTGTACGGCTTACAGATTTTTTATTGGTTTATTGACTTCGGGTGGTTTTGCTTTGAATGCTTTCAAAGGTCGTACGTAAGCAATACGTAGTCGACTATTCTTGTGTAATAATAGTTATTTCTCAAGAGAAATTGGGTTTAATTGAAGGCGATATTAATTATTAATTGTTTTCGACGCCTACTCACTGTCAGTCAGTACCATAAATGCATGTTTTAACTAATTATATCGCGCAAAAGCAAGCAAAACAACTCGAATACAACACACTCAACAATGATATGTGAGAAGCGAGCGGGAAACCGATCATTAGTATGAAAGCATCCTAACTCGTTAGTCCGCGGGAGTCGAGTGTAGGCGCAAAGCTTGACGCGTCGCGGCCTTGTGCGCCCAGTGCTGCGCCTCGGTGCGCCCCCGTGCGCCCCACCGGTGTGAATCGGGTCATGTCTCATGCCATATCGTGCGAATCATGAAATCGTGCATGAAAAAGCAACTCGGAATTTCCGTAGCCGAAGCAATTTAGAAACTCATTAAACTACAATTTTAATTCCAAACATGAATGTCAGTTCTATCCAGTTAATACCGACATGTTAACTATAGTACTCGTACTCCTTGTGTTGAATGAAAATCAACAGAGGATTTAAACTGTGATAATCATTATTTATTCATACAATAATCGAACAAACACAAAGAAAAATTATTTCGATTCGATTGGACTTGAGCCAGCGTCAGCTGCCTCAACGTGGCTACCGCTATTACCGGCTGAGCTAAGAATCGATTGCATTAGGATCGACACTGTATCGCATTAAGTCGGTTAGGAAAAACGTTATGTCAATGTAGTAAGAGCGAACAAGACTTTGTGCGTTTCGCGTCGGCGACCCGAGCGTAAGCGAAAAGCATATCGCCTTTTTTGCGTGGACATAAAGCTTTTTCTGATCGGCTTAATGCGATTCCGTATTAGTAAGTGTGGTGACTTCCTAATGCTAAGTTACGAACTGTAGCCACGTTGAGACAACCAACGCTTATTTGACTCCAGTCGAGTCGAAGGATTTTTATTTTGTTTGTTCGATCTTTGTATCAACAATACTAGCTAGTGGAGTATTTCTAACCGACTTCAAAAAAAAAGGAGGAGTTCTCAATTATATTGTATTTTATTTCGTATGCATAACGAGATAACTGGTTTGTGTATCGATTTTGATGATTTCTTTTTTATTGGAAAGAGGGTACCTCAGTAGTGGTCCCATTTAAATTAGAAGAAAATATTCCAAATTTCCGGTTATCGATTGCAATAAAACTTGGCGAATAGATGTAATTCAAGGAACTTTTGAGGTCGGTTTTATTAGTACTCTACTCAAATTATCTCAGATGAATATCGTATATTTTTATGACAATCATGTAATTTCACTCGGTTTATTTTATTCGGTAAAAAATCCTTTATAAAATTATGAACATGCCAAATGCTTATATTTAAAAATCGGACAGCACAAGATGAAAAATCTTACCTTTCGCACTACGTAGAAAAGCCTACAGAAATGTGTAAATTAACGTTAGTAAGCACAGCGTAAAGCGGATAGCAAGCGATAGACACACATGTCCAGAGGAGGCTAGCCGGCAATACGGGATCCGACAATCTTCCGGGTCGAGGGGTGAGGAGCACACTGAAAAAAAGTCTCTAGTGCCAAGTCAATAAGAGCAGAACGGTTTGGCGGGCAGGTTTTGTGGGCGGCTGACCACAAAGGTTCACATTCTCGATCCCGGTGCTTTCCAATCGCAAGGAATACCGGGTTCGTATCACAATATTGAGGTAAACAAGTCAGCTCCACGGTATTATAAAATCTAATCTAGGTTAAGTTCTTTAGGACAGGACAAGGATATCCCACTAGCATTCTCAAAACACTAATCCTAATGAGCATGAAATTACGTATTTACAGATGACAAATACTCAAATTCTAAAATCATGACAACAAGGGTATTTTGTTTTACGTGCATAGAAATAGAAATGGCAGTGCCCGGATAGGATTTGAGAATAGAATGAGATTCAAAAGAGGAACCTCAAAGATTTCACACTATCAAAATTCAGAATGTCTACAAATCAGAGACGCGCGTTTAGCGAGCTTTGATTGGTCGGTTGGCTGGTGAAGTATAGAAACATGTTTGGCCAATAGAGGTGTATCAGGCACACAACAGTGAGAGTAGAAGAATAGAAGTAATTTCATGCTCTTATTTCAAAAACATCTACGAAAGATACAACATGTTACATTGATACCGATTCACACGGGCAAATGACAAGTGAAAACTTGTCTTTTGTGACAATTTATTACAATTAATGAGAATGCGTTTTTTTTCAGGTACGAGACTCTGAAAATTACAAAACCAATTATAGTACGAAAGATTTTATTTGTATGTAATTTGTGTTACTAATAATAAATATTATTCATGTTAAATAAAAAAGAATTCATATTGGTATTAACTACAATGTGTTGATTTGCATTCTCGCCATATTTACAGAGGTCATTCTATACCCGAAACTGAACCCAAATCACTAAAAAAATAACTCGAAAAAAAAATTAAATTCCAATTCTGACGTCCCATATAATTCTATTCTAGTCTGTCACGAAACGCCACGTGGTTTGGTTTAGTGTGTAAACAATAGTAGTGCAAAAAAAAAGAACCGCTACCAGGTTCAACAGACCCTGCGTGGTAATCCAAGTGTGTGCCTATTCTTAAGGCATGATGAAACGTTTGGTTTACGCGGAGGATACGAGTGTCTAAGTTTCTGCTTTCAAAGTTGTGCAGTCTAATGTTGAAACGAAACTCACGGGGGAATCTCTGTTTTTAAAGCTAGGCACTTCTAGCAATACTTTCATGTAACCTAAAGTTGGTAAATACCAAATCTAAGTTACAAAAAACTTTTTTCAGTCAAATTTTCTAATTAATGTAAATAAGTACTAAATTATAACAATACTAGTACATTATCATAATTTAAATAATAGGTAAATAAGCCATCGAGAAATATTACGTACGCTCGGTGCAGCGGGTGGCGGGGTTACTGCCCTTGCGTGGTGCACACAACTTCGAGACAATTTTGCAAAACTTTACTTGATACAATTAGCCAGAACATTGAACAGAATAATTTTTTAAATATTTTTAGATGATTTAGCATTATTTCTATGTTTAACTTCTTAAATATGGCTAGAATGCATATCAACACACTGTATAGATCATATGTCATTTTAGTTCCGTCGTTTAAATATTGCGATGGAAGTAATGCAATAGTCATTAATGGACTGCAGGCGTAGCATGGGCACAAAGACAAAAGATATTCCTTTTAATAAAAAATATCTATGAGCTGTCAATTTAGTCTTAAAAATGACGTCACAAGTGTTATCTCTTACAGCGGTAACACACAGGGACTTATGCATGGATGCAGTTGCTTATGTTGAAGCTTTAAAAACGTGCATCGCGATTGTATATTAAGGTTAGTATTGGGTCATGGGAAAAATTCCATTTTGAAAAAATCATATTTTTCCGGATATTTTCCAATATTTTTCCTTTAATTTTCCTCATTTGACGTTGACACCAGTCAAAAGTTGAAGTTACTGAACGAAAACTATGGAGCCTTTAAAAAGGTTTCTTTTTCGCTGTTGTGAAATCATTTTACATTCCGTTTTTCTCCTAAGTGACATTACTTTTTAACTATACAAGTTTATTATAAAATTCACACTAAATAACGCTTCAAACGATATTTCTAAACATAGAACATAATGAGACTTCGAAATTATATTTTTCCACTTTCTCAAATTTTTCCATTTTTCTGGAATTATTCCGGAAAAATTTCTATTCTTTGAAATTTTTGGGAAAATTACCCAAGAGTAATAAAAGTTGACAATTAGCGACAGCATGGCGACTGAATCTCTGCAAACGCGCTGCTCAAAATCGCCGTGCTAACCGCTCTAAAGGCGCCATAGTCAAAAGACTATTTCTCTACTCTCCTGGGTTTTGTCTATTTGCGTTAATGCTGAGCCTGCTGGTCTAGATTTGCGAAGTTTTTTTTTTCTTTAATATATCCTTAACATTCGGTAATATCAAACAAACACGAGATAAATAAATAAGGCTGATACTCCAGGTTTTTTTTAAAGTCGATTTAAAACGGAAAAATTGCAAACCAGGTAGATTGAAAAGACTATCCTACCTTGATCCTGGAGACTGCTTCCTCTGCCTGCAGCATCCTCGTGGCTTTGGTCGGTTGTCCCTCGCACGCGAGTTGTGTGGAGCCGAGATACCGCGCGCGGAATAAAACTCCCTCGATCAGAACTGAACGTATATCTGCAAGTAACGTTTGCAGTATAGGTTATTTGAGATTATGTTGTTGATCCTACTTCGTTAGCTAAGCGTACAAATGCAATCTCTCGTTTCGCTAACTGTCGTATTCGATATTTTTGTCGCAACTTAGCAGCAGTTCCAAAACAATTTTGTTTGCAAAAGGAAATTGTAGTTCCGATTTCGAAGGGTAAGGGTGCTGGTGAAATCACAGGCACATGGGACTTGTCAACTTACGTCTCAGGGTGACGGGCGCTGTGGTAGCGCCCCTAAGATCTTTGCGATTTAAAGCTCTGAGTGGCACTGCAACTGTCATGGCTTTCGTTTAGATAGCTTACTATCAGGCGCACGACTTGTTCGTCCCGTCACTTGATATTATAATAATAAAGATGGCCGTTTCTGACCGCATTTGCCTGCACGCAATAAGAACTCTTAAGGTGGTAATGCAACGATTTTGGTGATAGTACCTACTTACTCAAATTCAAATAATCTTTACTTCATAGGCTAGGAAATTACACTTGAAATCGTCATTCGTAAGGCAAATTCCCCTGAGAAGAATGACTAAGAAACTCTAGGGGTTGCTCTTTGTAAATAAACATTTGTACCCAATTTTCATTTACAACATTTCGACTAATCCGTAGAACAAAGGCCTATATGCAAGAGTCTTGACTTGAAATAAATCTCAAATACCATAGATCTAGACACTCTGTAAGAGCTAAACGGGTCGCTACCATAGATTTTTGGCATCCAAGCAAGCAGAAGCTGTTATAATGTTTAGTGTAAAGTTTTTGTTTCACTATTGTTTTAAACGTCGTGAATGTTTCAAAGTCGGTTTCAAACCTTTTCTTTAAATATGGATACAAACTTATTGTCTTATTGTATCTTATATTATTATCCATTTTTAAAGTTCCAATCCAAAAATACGTTGTTCCAAAAAAAATAAAAAGTTTGTACTAGTAGTCAGTTACTCTGTAGAGAGATGATTAATATGTAACAGCTGTATTTTTATCGCGATTTCACACAGGTCACCAATTTTTGGTTCCACGTTCTCTCAACGACGACAGCTAACAAAGTAGGACCTGAATAAAGTTTGGATTACGTTGTTGTGTAGCACTCAAATTATATTGTGTCTGTATTTTTGTTTTTGGTATTTGGCGTGTATTCGTAATACACTTCCGGACACATAATTCCACCCACCTAGTATTTTAACTCTTAAAAAAGTTGAATATAAAAATATTGTCATCATCGACGAAAAAGTTTTCTCCGGTTTTACAAAACTCAGCATGGACTTGTTGATATTACGTTTAGTATACCAGTTTCAAATTGCATGATAGTTTTTGATCAGTTAAATATTGTTTGGCTTATTTAATTATTCACGGAAAACCAACGGAAACAATTATAGATTTCCATTTATTTTTATTATAATATTATTAGATATTACTACATTAACTTTTACAAAAAATTGACCTTAGAGTTCCCTCTCGGATCACCTTGCGCTCTAAAGCTACTTTCTGTTGTAAATTTCATAGGACAAACTCCCATAGAAATGGTCTCCTTAGGCGCTCTTTGGATTTTTATAATGAAAATTTAAGCCATATAGACATATTTGGGATTTCTTCACAAGGTTATAGGGTAAGAGTAAGAGAAGCTTTATTTTAACAACAAACGTAGTGATAAAATTATTTAGCATTAAATGTTTTAATTTTGTATTCCTATTATTGTTTTTTTAGTGTAATTGTATATGTATATTAAGTAGCATAAGTTTTTAATTTTTCTTATTTTTTTTATATATTCTTCTTCTATTTTGCTTGTGATGTGTTTCGCTCATTATCTTATTTTAGTTTTTGTTAATCGAACTCTAGGTTTGTATGTGCACCAATTTTAGTTTATTATCTGTCTGTTCTGCCGCCGTAAATTGAAAGGACGCATGTGACATTAAAAAAAAAATCATAACAATGTTTTTATACTCTCGTGATCAGTAAAAAAGCCCGATCTGTCACTATTTTTATTTTTTCCTGGTGGATAATGTGTGAAGTTGCCGCAAAAGAAAAGTAGATATATTTTTATTTCGAATAGATTATTTAGATTTTTTTTTATTTAGATTTATTTAGATATTTCATATATTTAAATATTATTTTTCGGTTTTGAGTTTTTGTCACAAGCGCCCTTTCAACTAACGGCGGCGTGTTGATGACTGTTTGTTTCCTTAAATAAAAATATAAAATAAAAAATAAATATTAAAAAGTTTTCGGCGAATATTTAGAAGCATGTACTTATGGCATAGAATACTGCAAATGCAAAGTGGCCCGAAGTATATTACTTTATGGTAACGATAGAAACATTACAGAAAAAAAAATTAGAGAAATAAACTCCGTACTTCCTGTTTCATTGAAAATGGAAACTTACCGAGTAATTACATTCCGAATAAGCGGCATAAGGAAATGACAAAAATACCTGTTATTAAAATTGTTTCCCTTCGTTTAGACAAAAATATTAGTAGAGTAACAATAATATGACTACTGTTTTTATATTTAAACTTACCTTCTTTATTCTTATTTTTCTTTTTTATTTCTTTATCCTGAAACAAAATGATGAATTACAATTAAAATTTTTTCTTAACTATCAATATTATTAACTAACAGTGAATGTGTTAAAAAATATGTTTTTACTACAACTGATAATATAAATAAATAAATAACGCACGCACTTATAGTCTCGCACTAAGGAAACACTATATCGCGGGTGCCATGGACACACACATAGACAACCACAAAGTACACCCAAACGCACGAGAGAAATAAATGTAGGCCGTACAAATATTTATCCCGGCCCAGGAATTGAACCCGGGAGCTCTGCGCGGCAGTCCAACATGGTAACTGTTCGACCACGGATGCAGTTTTATATAGCATCGACCTTCGGCTACTTTCGAATCGTCACCTGTTTGTTATCATAGCTTTTTGTCCCAAATACAAGAAGAAGGGAGTTACAAGTTTGAAGCTCGTCTGTTATTTGTGTGTATGTGGCATCGTATCTCGCAAATGCATGGACCGATCTCAAAGCGGTTTCTTTTATTTACACATTTTTATTATTGCTATTATTTCGACAGCACAAACCCGGGCAATAAACCATAATTCACTCAAAATAGCACAAAGAAGCACACGTTCTTAAGAGAGCGTTGACGCATTACAAAGGTTGGTTATGATAGATATATCATGACAGGGGAACATCCACTTCACACTACCACTAGTTTGTTATTCCGTGATTTGAAGGCTTATTTATATATTTATATAATCGGAATGGTTCTTAGCAAGTTCAGCTGTTTAAAAATCATAAGCTATTTTCCCAGTTAGTGTAGGGATGTGGGTTATAAAATGAATGATTTATTTTACTTCCGCTTGTCCGATCGACTCGAAATTTCATCGCATCGGTCGATCAATTTACAATAATATGGTAACTTTGAATGATGCTGTAACTAGAACTGACTGCAGACCGCCCAACTCAATTGCCCCCAAACACGAGTTCTATTATAAGTTTACAGTAGAACTCATGCTTGGGCTTATTTAAATTGGTCTCGAATAGTCTTTTTGGAGTATACTGTGTTGTATCAGGGGTTATTTTAATTTAAGTATTATTGAGTCATACGTAAGTAATACAATGACATTGATTTCTTTTTCAGTGACGTGGCCTCGGATAGTTAGGTTTCAAAAGATAATATTAAAGAAATATTAAACATTTAAGTATTGTTTTTAAAATATCAGTCAGGCAGGCAGGCAGGCGAAGTAGTCTGCCGACCTTCGGCAGACTAGTTCGCCTGTCGACGGCGACGCACTCGACTTGCCATTTACACCAAAGCGTTCGGCTGCATTACCGTCGTCAGACGACTCTTATTTACACCGGGTAGCTTCTCGTCTGACGACTTGGTGTAAATGCGCCATAAAATCTTTTGAACACCTGACCTAACATATTGCGCTTATTTTATTTCATAGTAATTATAATGAGGTAAATTATTGGGTCTAAAAATATCTGTAAATTCCACCCTGTGCTTGATTACATTTCATGCGGTCTCAGTTTTTAAACTACACAATGTTAATATAATTATAATTATTATGTTTTATTAGTATTAGGTTACGATTAATTAGCCTGCATGATTAGTGATTACATACTCACCACTGCATGAAAATTACATAAAAAGTATAAGTAAGTGATTATCACTAATATCAGGTTTCTTACCACGGTATGACTTCTTTTTATTTTCCTAATGTTTCGGAACGGTTGCACGCTCCATGGTCACGGATTGACTGGACGGCGACAGATGACAGCTTTAAGAGCAGACATATCTGTCTACACTCTTGCGCTGTCGACGACTACCTTCATCGCGATTTGTTGTGGCGTTACCATTGTCACTCACTTTTTTCACACAAACCAAATAAAAAGAAAAGAAAAGAAAAAGAAGTCTTACCGTGGTAAGAAACCTGATATTAGTGATAATCATTTAGTGAATAACCACGAAAGTCTTAAAATCTATATAGTATAAGAAGATTTAAACTCTGATAATAAAAACAGAAATGAAAAGATTATTTAATCGCGTTTATTCCCGTTCAAAGTCATACAGCTACATAAAACGCTTCTTTTGTACGGATAATCATTATGTACTAATTAGCGAAAGAAAGAATTTTATTAAGAAGTTATTTTCTGTTGAAACTAGAGTACAGTGCTGTTTTGAAGGCTTATATTCTAGAAAAAAAAAAATTCTGTAAGTGAAATTGCATTTGAACAAAAATAACATTGTATACGTACCTTCCCATTGTGCAACGTATCTTCATCGCGTGCGTCGCTTGCGTCCAGTGTGAGCGGTGGGGAGCGCGCCGCTCCCGACGAACTGCCCGCCGGCATTACCGTACGCGATTTCGGTTTACGCCAACCCTGAATGTGATTTTTTTACATAATTATCAAAAGACAAGTGCAATGTGATGACGCATTTTGTGTAACATTTATGCAATTTTTCTCTTTTGTAACTTAACTCTTAAAGAATCCCGAGGCAACTTAGTCAAAACTAGATATCCTAAAAACACGCGGAAAAAAAAATAGAAATACGGCGATGTTTGTATTAGCACCTAAACTATTTAATAAATTATTTGACTTTTTTATGATACGAAGTGACGGGACCAGCAACTCGTGCGCCTGGTAACAAGCGACACGCTATTCAGAGCTTTATATCGCAAAGATCTGAGTGGCACTGCCACTGCACCCGACACACTGAGACATAAGTTGACAAGTCCCACGTGCCTGTAATTTCACCAGCACCCTTACCCTTCAAAACCGGAACGCAATAATCCTCACATTACTGCTTGGCGGCAAAAATTGGTAAATCGGCAAGTACTTCCTCGTACCTTGTACGAACTCTTCGACAAGGAGCTCTACTGCTACTAACGTTGCAAAAATTAAATTTTAGACAACGTAAAATGAAATTTTGATTAAATCCTAATTGTCATTGTGTGTCTTCATACTATTAAATTGACTTTAATAGCATGCTATATCAAAAGTAACTTGTAAAGAAATGTTCGCATGCCGTCATGATAAAATGTACGATCTAACATAATTAATATGTTATGAGATAAATAAAATCTATATATAATAACACCTTTGTAGTGATCTACATTTTTCAGCGAATAAATGTCCTGAACGCTTGCATTCTGTAATCAAATTTGTGTAATGAAAATGACGGATTTTTGTAACTACGCATGCGGAGCGTTCATAATTGAAACAAAAGTAAAAGGAAAAGATTGTCATCAAAATTGAGTACAAAAAACTTCATGAAAATTACTGATGAACTGCATTCGTCTTAATTTCTTTTTATAAATAACACGTTTAAGAATGGTTACACACGGTGACTATTGTAACATATTTGGCTCTTATGTAATATATTCGTTAGTTGTTTTTATTAATTTATTTTAACATATCGTTAAAGTATTTATTTATACCGAAAAAAAATCACGCCAGTAAATGTTTAAATGGAGCTTGTAGTCGATAAAAATTGCTATAGCGTTGTAAGAAGACTGATAAATTCAACTATTTGCAAGCTTCGCCTCTATAATAGAGTACAATCGAGAATAAATCATGCACTTTAGACCGTTATTATCGTATGCAGCATAAAATTAAAACGAAAGCTTAGGTGTCCAGCTCGACGTGCTCTTGAAAATGTACAACTTTTAAATAGTCCTTCGATTGAGTATTATATACAATGTTTGACATTTTTCACACTATTATGTGATGGTATTGTTTTAGTAGCCAGAGTAGCTTCATGTGACAGAGTTCGTCCAGGGAAGTATTGCCACCTTAGGTACCTATTTCTGCCGCTGCCGCCAAAGCAGTAATGTGAGCATTACGGCGTTTCGGTTGGGGGGGGGGGGGATGACATTACAGGTACACTGGAATTGTTACACACTGCAACTGTTATGGATAGGCGTGTCGCTTACCACCAGACGCACGATTCGTTCATCTCGTTACATGTTACAATAAAAAATAAAACTGTGTGTGTGTATGGATAGTATACATGAATATGGAATGTAATGTAACGTATTAACCGACAGAAACGCGAAAATTAAAATTTAAATAACAAATTATAGCTTGCTGTCTCGTCAAAGTAAGTCATTTGAAACCTCCCAGTATTTAAAAAAAATATATATGATTTGAATCCAGCCTGATCTTTTTATTAATAATGTAATTTTTTTTGTATAATGTTAAAAACAGTTGACATAAACTAATTGACCAAACCACGAAAAAAATCGTTAGACGCCATTCGCCAAACTATGATCATATTCGTTGACACGAAATTGCTTATCAGTATCCTATCCTTGTTAATACAC
Source organism: Hyposmocoma kahamanoa (assembly GCF_003589595.1). Lineage (NCBI taxonomy): Eukaryota > Metazoa > Arthropoda > Insecta > Lepidoptera > Cosmopterigidae > Hyposmocoma > Hyposmocoma kahamanoa. The sequence goes on along the minus strand of NW_020653851.1, from coordinate 20,921,167 downwards.
ATGTTTATTCTACGCACCGAAGCACAAGATGTTTTCTACTAAGTTATTTATGTTAAATATAAGTCGCGTAATTTAATACCATTCTTGTTTCTTTAGGCACCCAGTATTAGTGCACTAGAACTCGTACGAAGGTATAATTAACCACTTGTTCTAATTAAATTGCCCTTTGTTAACCTACGCATTATTACAATGAGCCTCTGTTATATCAACATCAAATAGTAGACAGAGTAGACATAACACATGTACTGCTTGAGTATAATTATTCACATTAAGAACAAGTTTTGTTTCTTTCTTTAGTTCGTAGTTTAATCAATATACAGACAGGAAGTAAGAAATAGGTAACAACCACACTGATAGCAAACTAGTTATATAAAAAAAGAAACTTGGAATACGCGAAAAAGAATGATGGGTAAATTTCTATGAAATTTGGGCGCAAAACCTACAGTGATGTAACTAGAACTGGGATTCGATATTATGATCATATTTTCAATAGCAATACTATCAATATCAACTTCACGAGGGTCGTTTTATTGTTAAATGAATATTAATATTCTTTATTTGCAAGTTTCATTGTTATATAACAGGTGTTCTTATGCTAATGGCATTTGACATGTAACACCCCGTGTACCCAATAATCCTCTACATTATTAAAATAAAATTAGCACCCCTATGTTGTGGATATTCCCAGGATTCGCATGAACCGTTTCGCTTCCAAATTTATGTGGCGAGCGGCTAGAGAGTGGAATACCCTACCTGCGGACTTGTTCCTCGAACGCTATAACTTGGACCTTTTGAAGGTGTGAGTGAATAGGCATTATTTAGGTGAGCTTGCTACATCGCTAACCTCATCATCACTTTCCATCAGGTGAGATGGAGGTCAAACGCGCACTTATTTTAGGGCAATGTATACGCTTCTATAACAAGATTACGGTTGATATACAAAATTTGCCTTTCACGAGGTTTAAAACTATAGTGAAACAAAAACTTTATACTAAAGGTTATTATACAATTTCTGCGTACTTGGATGACAAAAATCCGTGGTAGTACCCGTTTAGCTCATGGAGGTAGTCTCGATCTCTGTTTCAATTAAAAATAAATATATATCGTAAATGTTGAATGTGTACAAATGTTATTTACAAAGAGCAACCCCTAGAGAACCCCTAGAGTTTCTTGCTCATTCTTCTCAGGGGAATCTGCCTCACGAATGAGCGGTAGAGTTTAACCATTGTGACGATTTCAAGTGTAATAATGCTTACCTATGAAACAAAGTTTTTTTTTTAATTTGAATTTATAAAAAAAACCCTTTTACGTATTTTTGATACACTTATTGTGATACAATATTCTGTCAACATGTCAATCTTTTATGATTACTCGCGGTTTAATAGATACGTGACTATAAGTTTATAAAAACTTTTTCCGCAATTTAAGTGCGGTGATATTTATGTATGTATTATTTATGCCCTCGTAAATGATATACGGAGAGACGAATGGCTCATGTCGACTTAACCTGAATAACCATCAGAAACGACACGAGCACAGGTTCTTAAATTAATTGACACCCATTGTATTGTTATGTATTAATAATAAGCTACGTTGCGGATTGTCATTAGTAATTCATTAAGTTTTTGAATTACATAAGTTGTTTTTGTCGCAATAAGCTTTCTTTTTAACCGACTTCCAAAACGATGAGGTTCTCAATTCAACTGCATGTTTTTTTTTGTATGTATGTTACGCGATAATTCCGGTAACTTGTCAACAGATTGTAATGATTCGTTTTTTTATTGGAAACAGGATACCTCAGACGTGGTCCCATTTAAATTTGAAGAAAATATTCCACCTTATGGCTCAACTCACACTAGCGCAGTCAAAGCGTCGCGACGCGTCATGTTTTTCGCTTATAGCATATTCATCTCTATTTTCCCATAATTAAGGTACAAATTTGTGTTATGCAAATATGGAGTCGCGCGCCAACGCTTGGTTGCAGTCAGGCGGCTTCACGCGTCGACGCGCGTTACTTGAGCGCAGTGAGGCGTCAGACGCCGACCACACTGATCCAGGTGTACTAATCCACAGTGATTCAGGCGCACTAATCCACAGTGATCCAGGTGCACTAATGCGGGTGTCGTCGCGCGTCGCCAGGCGTTGTAGTTGAAAAACAGGTCGCGACGCTTCGACTCTGCGCCAATGTAAGTCGAGCCTTAAGGGTGGCAAACTAGGGGATGAATGACTTGCTTTGACAAGTGACGGGATGATTAAGTCGTGCGCCTGGTGGTAAACGACACGCCTGTCCATAACAGTTATAGTGACACTCAGAGCTTTAAATCCCCTGCCAAGCCACTGCCAGCGATACCGCGCGCGCGGACTCAGCTGCTGCCAGAAATTGTAATTAACTATATTAATAATTGTAATTTTTTAAGTTTTTATTGAATGTTACGATGTTTCACCATAACAAACAATTATTTTTAGTTCGTTATAAGTATTAATACAAAGATAGAACATTAGAAAAAAAATCCTTCGAACCAACGTTTTCTATAAACCGATGACGACTCACAAATGGCTCTAAGGCAAAAAAGTCGTTAAAAACCATTGGTGGTTATATATATATGTATGTAAAAAGATCTTCTGCAACAAGCACATAGAGAAATTTTTAAGGTCCGTTGGTTCGTTCCGTGGTTTTATTGGCATACCGTCTGGCACGGCTTGCTAGAAGACGCTGGTTCGAAACCTATATATCAAGGATTTTTTTTCTTAGTGTTCTTAGTCTTCTTAGCGATCTTTGTATATTTGTTATTGTTTATATTAGTGTCGATCAAAATTATCCTTTGATAATGCATCTTAAATTGTAACATTATGGCGTCGATTAAATAAAATAAGCTATTCTATTAAATACAATAGTAAAATATGATCGAACCCATTTGCTTATATTAAACACAATCTCATTAATTTTAATATTATGTTAATCTATTTTTTATTTACCAACCTCTTCATTTCTCGAATTTTCTTTGGTATCCTCAATTTCAGAAGTTGCATCACTCTCAATATTTTTAGATACAGAACTTTCTCCATAATTATCATTCTCTACATTTTCACACGTTGGCATATTAGATTCAGACTTACTGCAACTACTTTCTATCTCAACAACTTTAGGTTCAGAACTTTCTCTATAATTATTATTATCAGTGTCGTTCTCTAGATTTTCACAAGTTGGCGCTTTAGATTCAGACTTATTGCAACTATTTTCAATCTCAACAACTTTAGGTAACGAACTTTCTCTATAATTATTATTATCAGTGTCATTCCTTACATTTTCACACTTTGGCACATAAGATTCAGCCTCATTGCAACTATTTTTATTATTTAGAGCTTCTTTTTGAATTTGACTACAATTATCCTCAACACTTAAAGTTTTCTCAGTAATGTTCGACGTATCATGAAATTGATTATTTTCATTGTCTTTGGATAAAGATTGAAATCTTGAGTCGTGATGGTCATTTGTTTTAACATTTACTTCCTCCGCACTGCATTCAACATAAACTTTGCCAATGTTTACGTCCGCTACATTATCGATGTTGTTAAGACTATCAATAGAACTATTACTTATTGATGAGGTTGGTGTTAAACATGGCTCCTTTTCTTCTACACTCATTTTGGAAACATTTATTTATTATTTTAACTTTTATTTTATTTTATTTTAATTATTTTATTTAATTTTTAAAATGAATTGCTGTGTAATAAGGTAGTATCAGTATTGTATTATTTTTTTAATTATAATGATATTATGTTCACACTAGCAACACTTGCCACAATAAAAATTAAAATTTTCCGCTTAAACAAAGCACATCGACGAAAATTACGCATTTTAGCTACACTCAATTCCGGCCCTAAAGAGCCACATACAGTGACTTTTATGAATAAATTGGGTACATTTAAGCCTGTTTATCGGCAACGTGGGACGAATGCTACTGTACGTCAATACACGATATCGCGATAAGCTATCAGACGTCGTAACCGCGCGGTTCGTGGGTGTAGTGACCGAATACTGACTGGCTACAATGCATGGTGAGTAAACAGATGGTCGTCCAAAGAGTAAGCAAAATTATTGGACTTGAATTTGTACCTATTGACTACGCAATCGAAAAGATTATTTCTGTAGGTGAGAGGTAAGGAATCTTAAATTCATATTTTGGAATTTAGATGTTTTGAAAATCATTAAGATCTATCGTCATTTGTTTTTATTTGATATATTTAATTTAACATTAATTTTTTTTTGTTAATTTTAAATGTCCAATTAAGAGCCTCGTTCTCTTTAAAACGCTCTGTAGTAAAAATTACTATTTGGCACTCAAGGTTCTTCACCTCTCACTTACAGATTTATTTTAATTTTATGTTAATTTATCCTTTTAGATCAGGTATGTTCTTAACCATTGCGGCTTATAGTTGACGATCAGGGAGGGCTATATATTCCACAGCCCTATTTGACATGTTTGTTTTATTATTAATTTGACTTTCTTTTTTTTTCCTTGTACTATAATCAAGTAGTCTATTATATAAACAGTATTCGAGATAAAAATATGAATTCTAAAAAAGAATGTGTCTTGTTAGTTTTTGTTACTAATAAAAACTAAACAACGAAATGACCTTGAAAGACGTAACATGGTGATTTTCATGTTAGTTTTCTCTGCCTAGTTTCTGTGGCAATTTTTATTATTTAAATATTCTAGAATATTACCATGAAGTATTTTATTTAATATTCGAGTGTAATATTTCACGCTAATATATTCGAATACGTCATTAATGAAAATCGACACCGAAATCAAGTAGAGACAACTAATGTGAAAATTACCCAACAGATTTATTGCATCCGAGCGAACTAATAATCAAAGGTAGAAATAAAAGTTACGTAATTTACTAATGCTATGTCCGCGTATAATGGGAGTGCAAGGTCAGCTACGACTTGCGCTAGATGTTCATTTAGAGCGCGCTCGCTCTGCGGCCGCGCCGATTGCGTCATTTCCCATACTGACTATAACCATAAATCCTTGTGTTCGAAGTTTTAAAATTGCGTGTGTATATATATATATATATTATATATATAATTTTATTATTGTTATTCTGTGCTACACACTGGCCGTAAAATAAATTGTAAAATTATATACATATTATTTAAAAAGTAACAACTGGAATGTGTTTAAATTGTTTCCTTAATCTGAGCTATTTCGTTCACAACTTTGTTTAACCCAGACAAGTAGATTCATTGTTTATATTGCGCATGTGCGTAGAACAGAAATAGAGCTATAACATCGAGACCTATTTTATTTATAGCGTATTGAATAATTATAAAAGAATTTATAAAGCTTTTGTTTTGTGCAACCATTTACAGTTAAATGCTAAAATATGTTACTATCGATTTCAAATCTTTATCAAAGATTATTATGGTCAAAGAAATAAAACGGGAATAAAGTACTCGTATATCTAGATCAGTAGCTTAGGTAACGCTCGCTGTATATAAATACATGATGTTCCTAACTATATGTGCCAGCCTTTATTATATCAATTTTTGCAACTTGTTAATATTGTTCTTAAAATAAATACCATATAAATCGAATACGGTAACTAAATATTAATCTTTTATATATTAATTATTAGAACTTCACATTCTACATGAAACGTAAAAGTATTGTTAAATACAGGTAGTATAATATTCTGTGTTACAACGCCTATACGTATAATACAGACTATGTTTAAGTTCAAGTAATAAACATATGTATAGTGCATAATACCTGCCTCTTAAATACCGCAATGATTACAAATAATGGCACCAAACAAAATACTCGTATTTTTACTTTTAATTACAAAACTTTTATTATCGTGGAAATATTAAAAGGAGTGCTAAAAAGGTTGAGTTATGATAACAATGTTCTTATAAATCACAGGCTACATATACCATTATAATATGGCCACATAATAATCGAAAACAAAAGACGATTGAAGCCATCCTTTTTAAACTAAACGTTGGTAACTGGGGCCGGAGTTGCTCTATATACTAATATATCCATGAGTATAGATTATTATTGTTATTTTTGAAGCAAAAAATGTTAACAGACGTAAGATCTAAAGACCCACAAACCAGGGGATCCTAGTTTGGTAGCTAGACACAACTTTTTTTTTACAGAGCCCCGCAGGAAGGAGGAAAACCATGTGTCACTGGTGCCATGGACACGCATAGACAACTACAAATTACATTCAAACCCACGAGAGAAGTAAAAATCGGCCATACAAATATTTCTCACGGCCCGGGAATCGAACCCGGTACCTCTGCGTTCAATCACGGAGGCAGGTAATTTAAAATCACAATTCTTGGCGCGTTCCCATTATGTCGTGGCGAGAGACAGTCGTGCAGTTTAAAACGTCGTGGCTTGTATATTTAAATGAAGTTGTTTACATAATATAGTACAACACGACTAACTGTCGTTCACGACTTGACGACAGACTGTTAAGACGATGGGAAGAGCTAGAACGACTATCGTCTGACGATAAACAAAACCTTACGACATAATGGGAACGCGCTCTAACAGTAAATCTAGGGTCGGCGGACTAAAGCACATAAGTGAAAAATCCAACATCATTCATTTAAATTAATACATCTACCGGCTAAAGCACATAAGTCAAATTCATTTGTTACTCCATAAATTTGGAACTTTATTCCAGGTGTCTTTTTCAAATTTATAATTCTCTTTGCACCTTCTAACACTATAAACAATGCGAAAAAATATATAATTATATATTAGCAAATGAAGCACTTTTTTGACTTATGTGCTTTAGTCCGCCAAGCCTAGAAATAAGGCTCAATGTAAATAGGTGTTACACACACCAAATAAATAAAAAAAAGAAAAAAACTTACCTTGTCATCGAAAAACCCTTGGTCGTCAGTCCTCTGCTGGCCGAGCAGTCTATCAGTCTCTAGGTCTGTGTCCGCTTCGTCTGAAATTCGTAATGAAATAATGTTTTAGTTATGCAGAATTGTTCCTGAAACTAATAAGGACTACTCAGGACTCAATAGCTAGGAAAGGCTTGCTTTCTCATTAGAAACCTGCCCACAAAAGGTTTTTGAAATTCGAACTTGACGACTGTCGATGAAAAAAAAAGATAATGACACGTTCAACTACACGATTTTTCGAACATTAGTATATTTATGAATAAGTATATTTATGTAACATAAATCCGTTAGTATATTTTATTCTTATTACTGTTGACATTAAGTTGACAATGATAACTAATTGTGTTTATTAAATTATTTTAATTCGTCGAAAAACGAAAATATTTTCAATAATCACTTAATCACATAAAATAAAATTACAAGCAAGAATAAAAATTGAATATGTGTAATTTCAGAACGCATCCGAAGACAAACTTTTTCATATAATCATTGACTTACAATTATATGGACGTCGGATCCGCGCTAAAAAGTGTCCGAACTTATAGGGCGTTAAAATCGTATACAGAGCGTCATTCACGCTTTAGTCTTCGTTTGTGCGACTGACAGCGAAGCAAGCAAAATTAGACAGTACTGCGATGACATTGCAATTTAAATTCAACGTATTAGCTTTTTCATATTCCTTTACATGTCACTACGTTTAAATACTTTTTTTTGACTGTTGTTGGTTGACTTGGGACATATATTTCGTAGTTTTTGTATTAGACCCGTCGTCCATTTATTTGTAAGTCAATGTATATAATTATAAGAACTGATGTTTTATAGTTCAACTGTTTTTCTTTCATCTACCATTTTCCTCGCTATAGTGAGGTGAAAAGTTGTTTTGCGTCTCATGCCTTGAAACCCTCGCTACGCTCAGGAGTCTATTTTTGAACCACTCGCTTTGCTTGTGGTTCAATCTTAGCTTCCTTCGCTTGTTCAGGTTTCAAGACAAGCACGCGCGTCAAACAACAACTTTGCAGCCGTGCATAACAAATAACTATTCTGCGTGAACAACATTTCCATAGCTTACGATTTAAAAAAATTACTGATCACCATCGTGAAGTATTCACTGTTAATTCTTCTTTTTTAATTAGCGACATTTTTATTATTTATTTTTTATTATTATTATATATTTGTTTTATTATTTATTTGTTGAGCATTGGCAATAGAGCCATCAGCTTAAACAAGTAACTAATTAAGAATTTGTGAAGAAGCTGTAACAACAAAAGCCCGCCGTTTTCCCCAAAAGACGCGTCACTCTTTTGTTTATTACGTTTCGCTTTGCATAGACAATAAGTATAGACAATAAGTCAGAAAGAAGCGAATTGTATAAAAATGAGCAATATTTACGTTAGTATGTAAATAAGTTACTATTGTGCATTTCTTTACCTTCATCCCCACTCGCTTGTTTGATATCCACAGATTCTGTACTTTGACCTGATGACGGCCTTTTCCTGTAAAATGAAAATGTAAAGTTGGTTTTTCTGATATTTTCTGTAGAAAGAATTTTGTTTTATGATACCAAGTGACGGGACGAACAAGTCGTCCGCCTGTTGTTAAGCGACACGCCTGTCCACTGCAGTTACAGTGCCACTCAGAACTTTAATACATAAAGATCTGAGGGGCACTGCCACCACGCCCGTCACCCTAAAATATAAGTTGACAAATTCCATGTGCCTGTAATTTCATTATGTCACCAGCACCCTTACCCTTCAAACACTCGTTCACACAGAGCTCTAATGCTCAAACAATATAAAGCTACTAATCTTAGTAGGTCGAGTGACACAGTGTACAGGGTTAAGTGCACGTCAAACTTGACACTTAAGACTTAAATCCAATTCTATGCCGCTTACGATAAGAACGGTCCAAAGTACAAAGTGTCAAGCAAGTCGTACACAATCCAAATGATTCCAATTTTAGATTCAAAATTCCATTTATTTGCCACACACACACGCACACACTCACACACGCACATGCACGCACGCATGCGCGCGCGCGCGCACACACACATACACACACACACACACAAACATAAAACATACAAATGAAAAATGTAACATAAATAGTAACTAAAAATACAAAACTATATCTGTGGTCACAGAAGCAACGGTCTCACGTTTGCGTAACAAGTAATTTATGAAATAAAATTAGCACATACCATTGTGTGTGGAGTGTGGTGGTAACCTTCAGGAACATAAAGCACACTAACCTAGGAGGATAAACATCGTCGTGATGCGGCACGTGGGGAGGGTGGTGGTGGTGCGGCGTGTGTGCGGGGGGCGCGGCCGGCGTAGGCTCGGCGGGCGGTCGGTGCGGCGCGGGCGCCGGCGGCGGCGGAGGCACGGAGCTGCATGCCGCTGGAGCAATATCACATATGTTTAACACAACGTCGGTGTTTCGTAGACAGGGCGAAAGCGCCATTTTTGTTTTAGTTTTTCACGACTGTTTTAAAATATTTACGAAAACTTAAAATTAAATATAACCAAAATTCGAATTGAAAAAAGTTTCAAAAATTTGAAAACAGTCGTGAAAAACCAAAGCAAAAAATGGCGCCTTCGCCCTGTTTACAAAACACCGACGACAATAAAACTCAACACAGTCGACAATCTGCTACTGAACTGCCATATCACAACTGTACTCACAATCAATCCGTTTAGCCTTTACTCTTTACACACAACGTATTCACGGACGATATTATATTATAGAAAATTGCAGGCTATGACTATTTATTTCTGAGTGTATTGGAACTCGTCTTGATTTGATTTTTATCCCGAAGCAATTAAGTATAACTTCATATACACACAGTTTTCAGGAGTAACACTCGCGTTGATATTTCATATCAGTTAATGTAGATGATTTGATTTATACAGTATACAGTGATGTAAATGATTTTACACAGTATACCTTCCGATTCCATGATCTAATGCTATCGTATAGTCAGTCATTCAAAACCTCATCGCGGGCTTGGTGGTAAAACCAGTTACTTGAAAAATTTGAAATTTTAAGTATACGATTAATTGAATAAGGTGCCCTGTTTATTATGTTTGAAAATGATTAAAAATGAAGATATTTATCAGGTGACGTCTGAAAACCAGCAAATTCCTGAGGCTTTTCTTATATGAGACGCAAAAGGTAGTTTAGTAGCAGTAGAGCTCCTTGTGAAAGAGTTGGTCAAGGGAAGTACTGCCTCCTTACTTATTTCTTTAGAATACGTTTATTTGCCAGAATACAGTAATGATAAAGGTCTTAAATAAAATAAGATTGTATACAACCTGCAAGCAGATGTGCAAATATTAATTACATGTTCGGTTTCTACTGTTAATTGCTCTTCAAATTAATGTAAATTTGTATTTGAAAATTCTAAGTATTCTTTATTACTATAGAAGCAATGTGTCAAAAGCCATTTTGTCAATTGTAATTTAAAGGTATGTCCCTGTAACAATTTAATTTCATTTGGCTAATTGTTGAAAATAATTATACACATATCCCTAATGTACCTACATACATGCATGGCAAAGGCAGTATATGTTTAGTTTTTTGAACAACGGCTTACAGCTGTTGTCGAACCACGCACCGCAGATCGCCCGAACATTATCTACGACTACTGAATATAAAAAATAAAATAGTAATAATAATAATAAATAAATAAAATATCGTAGTATCACAGTAATTGTACAATGCTAGGTGTATTGAAATTGAACGTGGAATTGATTCCATGTTCGATTTTTAACACCGCGAACTATTGATATCGTTTATTTGAATGTATTGTTTCACAGCGCTGTAATTCACTTCGTTGAGCTTCTTAAAATAATTAATAACTCTGAGGTTCCGAAGTATTGAATGTTTTGCAATATTTACTTTATTGAATATCATAATGTTTTTATTACAATTATATTCATATATTTTTTGTGTAAATACTCTATAGTTTGTTGTTATTATTAATACAAAAATCGAACAAACAGAAACAGAAAAATTCCGTCGATCCGGCTGGATTCTAACCAGCGACTTTTTTGCCAAACCGGGGCTAATAAGATCTCCAATGATTTCTCACGTTTTTTAAATGACTCCATAAGTAGGGTGAGGTTATCAATTCTACTGTATTCTTTCGTGTGTATGTACTTGTAGACCGTTTCGGTGATTATTTTTTAGTTAGAAAGGGGGTACTTCGGTTAGTGGTCCATACAAATTTTAAGAAAATAGTCTACCTCTAAAGGTGGCAAATTAGGGGTTGAATCCGGTTTATTGGATTTAACTCATTTTCCGTCGCCGATTTCAATAAAACTTGGCAAATAGATGTAATTCCACAAATTTTTGAGGTAGGTTTATAAAAAAAATAATGTAAAGTAGGCGCAAACCAGATGATCGTAGTCGCCCAGGACTAATCCAATAATTCGGAATATTAAACACCTATCTATTAATATTTTTTTCACCTCACTAGCTCCGAAAGGCTTTCTTTTTTATTACAAAGCGGCACGCATAAGCGTTTTTTGCACGCTAGCGGGGAAAAGGTGTTTGAAATTCGAACTTGACGATGGACAGTGGTGCATCTAACTTTTTCTTTCGATGAAAAACAAAGATAATGCACTTTCAATTAAGCGATTTCTCGTACATTACTTATTTATTTAACATAAATCCGTTGGTATATTTTATTCTTATTATTGTTGACATTAAGTTGCTACATTACATTAAGTTTATTAAATTATTTCAATTTGTTGAAGAACTAAAATAATTTCAATACTCACTTAATCACACAAAATACAAGTACGAGCAAGAATAAAAGATTGTGGAGGTGTAAATTCAGAACGCATCCGAAGATAAACTTTTTCTTTTTATTAAAAAAGGTTTTACAGTTCAACTGTTTTTCTTTCATCTACCATTTCTCTCGCTATAATGAGGTGAAAAGTTGCATGTTTCGTTCGGCAGCAAAGTTGTTTTGCGTTTCGTGCTTTGAAACCGTCGCTACGCTCAGGAATCTATATTTGAATCTAAGGGTCGTATTCTAGAACACTACTCAATGCTTAAGTCAGGACTTGAGTAAGATTCAAAGCACTAGAAATCATACTCAAGTCCCTGCCGTTAGGGTCGTATTTCCAGTGCTTGTGTTGCCAGTGCAATCCTGACTTGAGCATTGAATAAAGTTCTAGAATACGACCCTTAGTTTCCTTCGCTTGCTCAGGTTTCAATACAAGCACTGGCGTAAACAATAACTTTGCAGCCTTGCATAACAAATACTTTACTTACCCAGTGGATCCAGGGAATGTAAATCAGCGTCCGACAATACGTGAGGATCTGCGCTCGTCCCGTTCTCTATGATTTCTTCAATTATTACCGACGTGTGTGCCTGAAAATTATTTTACGCGAAGATTATTTTACACATATTATGTATGACTTGTAGGTCATAAAAATTGAAATGTTAATTAGCTACTAATATTGTTTTATTCCTTCCGACTTATTTGCTCGATTTCATTTCAATAACTATATACACTCCACAGAAGTGTCTAGCTAGGAATCAAGCACGTTTTTGATGATTACTGAAAACCTTTTTATAATTTGAATTTGAAAATTAAATTGACCAAAACAAAACCCATTGGTGTTAAAAAATTTATTAAAAAAAAACCTGATTTTCAATAATTTACAAAATCGATTCCTATACACTTTTGATGTGTGTATTCCGATTTGGCAAGACTTGTATTGCATTTGATTGGCTGTTGTATCGGATGTGTCACGTTTAGAGGCTCGCGATTGGTTGATATAAAAAACTAAAGTCTGTTCCAATCCATTATGCCAGAAAAGTAAATAAACCGGTTTGGTGAAAATTGTAAAGCAATCACTCAATAAATGGAATAAGTAACACTTACATGTATATGTTGAACATTTCGACTTGATATCTCACCACTTAGAATAATAACGCATAGAATGATAGTTTCATATCAAACGAACTGTCACAAGTGAGGCAAAAACCAAATTCATGTAGGCGTAAGCAACTTGTAACTACGGTCGTCGGCACGCACACAAATATACAAATAATGATGCCATGGAATAACATTTCCCTCAAAAGTGGGGAAATTGTATCTTGCTTAACTCATCATTAAGTTAAAGGTGCCTACAGATTTGCCCGACATTGTCGATCAGGTGCCTACAGATGTGCTCGGTTTTGTCGATGAAAAACGAATATAGCACTTATTTGTAAATCCAAGATGGCGGACACGATTTTTCAAAATATGCTATATGGGTATCCTTTTCGAGGTATTTGGGGATGCTCATTACGAATATGGCACTCATTTCTAAATCCAAGATGGCGGACACGAGTTTTGAAATAAATGCAATATGGGTATCATTTTCGAGGTACTTGGGGGTGCTCATGACGAATATGGCACTCATTTTTACATCCAAGATGGCGGGCACGATTTTTCAAAAAAATGCAATATGGGTATCATTTTCGAGGTACTTGGGGGTGCTCATTACGAATATGGCACTCATTTCTAAATCCAAGATGGCGGGCACGATTTTTTCAAAAAAATGCAATATGGGTATCATTTTCGAGGTATTTGGGGATGCTCATTACGAATATGGCACTTATTTCTAAATCCAAGATGGCGGACACGAGTTTTCAAATAAATGCAATATGGGTATCATTTTCGAGGTACTTGGGCGTGCTCATTACGAATATGGCACTCATTTGTAAATCCAAGATGGCGGGCACGATTTTTTCAAAAAAATGCTATGTGGGTATCATTTTCGAGGTATTTGGGAATGCTCAATGTGAATATGGCACTATTTGTAAATCCAAGATGGCGGGCACGATTTTTCAAATAATGGCAAGTTGGGTATCGTTTTCGAGGTATTTGGGGGTGCTCATTACGAATATTGCTTTTGTTTGAACTGTCGTGTTTGCCATCTTGGATTTAGAAATGAGTCCCATATTTGTATTGAACATTCCCAAACATCTCGAAAACGATACCCAACTTGCCATTATTCGAAAAATGGCGCCCGCCATCTTGGATTTAGAAATAAGTGCCATATTCGAAACCTAAAACCGAAAATGCCATAAGCAAACATTAAAGAAAATAACTGTTAAAATAGATTAAAAAATCGCTTAAGAATGCTCCCCTTTTAAGAAAATAAAATATTTTAATATAAAATATTTCGCTTGAGTTACGAAAAGAAAGACATATAATAAGCTATCAAAGTTGTACTGGTGGTGCCAACACTATAGTAGAAACAAATATATACTGTAAATTTGTTGCAATATGTGCTCCAATTCAAATAAAATTAATATAAATAATTATTCAATAAAGCATGAACGCAGAGCCGTTAAAAGTATTATAAAATAATTAAGTGTCCCAATCACTTACAGGAGTTAACGAAAACATTTAATGTTTATTCGAGTAAATATTAGTTCAAAATGCGCAAATAAATCGAAATTACAGGCACCACTAAAATTTACGTAATATAATTATTTTGATACAGAATAGCAAAATGGGGAGAAAAAAAATTCGTTTCTTTGCAACACTTTCGTATCTTGTGGCCGCGAAATTATTTTTCTGTTTTAGTGAATATTTACATAAAAATATGAGTTGAAACGCATTACTTACTTGTGGAATGCGATGTTAGTGTCTATTTTGTTTGTCTGTTGTATTTTTACACCCATTTACCGCACATTTCGTCATTTTTAGCAAAAAATTTTGGAGCTGTTCGCGGTGCAATATGACCTTGAGCACTAACAGCCCGCGCGCTCCTGGGACGCGTTTGGAACCCTCTAACTTGCCTCACTTAGCGTGTGCGGGCTAGGTTTCTATGCGTTATTATTCTAAGTCTCACCACTTTTTCCAGCAATGTTCATTTGAATAACATATTAAAATCATATCTTATTAATATTAAATATATTATTAAAATAACACATCTTATTTGAAACATGTGAGTTCAAAAGTGAGGTTATTTCACAAATATAGATTTGTGAATAGTCTATAGTTACATAGGGCTGTTTTTGGTTTGTTTTTATAGGTTATGTAAGAAAAAATTCTAATCTCATGTAATATCATCACTCAGTATTTAATCACATTTTTTTATAGTAATCAGCAGCGAAATCTCAAAACTTATTTTATTATGGAAAACCCAATTATGCCAACGTATTCAATTGAACAGATTCATTCAATGAATTAATCGATTTGTGGCAGTACAGTTAGTTGGCCATCACAAAACTATCTATGGTCGGGTCAATGATCTGTTTGTTTACTTTTCTCGTACAATAGATTGGAACAGACTATACCAATCGGGGAACTTGATTTTTCCTTGTAAGGAGTCATGGAGTTTTTAAACTAGTTGCGAAGTTCTATGAGGAGAAACGAAGAGTGTCGGAAATTGGAGAAACAGAAAATAATGCATTGAATCTCTGAGGTCCCGAGTTCGATCCCCGGTCGGGTCTCGGGGTCTGGGTGTTTGTGGTACCGTCGTTGTTTTCGATTTCCATAACGCATCCCTCTTGGAAGAATGGCATAAGTGAAGTTCTCAAATTCTTGTAACTCTGTCGACAATATTAGTCGATAATTACAAATTGAAGATGAAAGGGGTTATATTTTTCTGTATCTAATGGAGCAATAAACATTTTTTGAGGGGCACGATAACACAAGTTGGGATAATACATATGTTATGGGATAATAAATGGGAGACAAAACATTTTGGGATTGGAGCAACGCATGTGATGTGGTAAACTTCAAATGAAATGTATTTAGAAATAATTATATAAATATTAAACAAACCTGCAATGACAGCATTTGATTGTTATTGTCTGTATCAGAAGCATGGCCCGACGAAAGCCCGTCTTCCACTATCGGCAAATGTGTTACTACAACTCTATTCGAGTCCATTTGACCTGAAAAGAATCATTATTATCATTAGCCTAAAAAAAAAAGAAACATTGAAGTCTTATTTTTTGTTCAGATGACCACGATGGCCCTATGATTTGCATTGTGGGCACTGGATAAGGAGATCCCGGGCTCGATTCCTGGTAGGAATTTTGGGAAAATAACGGTTTGACTGTACGAAAGGGAACGACGGAAAATTTTTTAAAAGTTTTTTGTTTTATACTGTTTTTAGAGTTTGTTTCGGATAGTTATGTTCTTATTAATTTTTCTCCGCAGGCCAGGCAAGGTATACAATATAAAACAAAATTTAAAAGTTTTCTGTCCAGTTTTCATGGTGCCTTTTTTCTTACCCTCTGACCAAATTGACATTTCTAAATTGTTTCTGGTCTAGGTGTTCTGAGTCCCTAGACGGAGGAATTCCCTAGTTTGACACCTAGAGGTAATAGGCATGGTTCACTGACACAATATTATTATTACATTTGCTTATTAAGCCAAGTTTATGTGGATATGGCCCCGTCGTTTTGCGCGGGGGAGTCCGTCAGGGTTGGAAGACTCAGTGCGATGATAGGGCAAATTGCCAGTTATTTAAAACAATTTACCGGTTATTAGTCAGATTGACGATTACTGAATGGATTTTTCGTTGGACCGAATAAGGCTTTGCCTAGTATCTAGTTCAAATAGAACATCATGGATTGAGTAAGTATAGTCGAATATTACATAACACATAATATTATGGCGAACGTGGCCAAACACAATTTTTTCAGTTCTTCATGAAAGTCATTAAAATTAGTAAATATTTATTAATTATTTCCTTTATGGCGGCCCTAGACTTGTGCCAGTATCAGCTTTATAAGAATAATATAAAAATTATGGCGATCATTGCCAGTGTCAGTGACTAAAGTTTCAAAACTTTTATCCGTAAATATTTACATTTTTTCCATCCTCTAAGATTTACGTCCATTTTCATAATGTCAAAACTTAAATGTCAGTAATCTAATTTCACAATATATTTTTTTTAATTTACATTAAAAAAAGACTGAATTATAAGAATTAATCCTATTTCATTTAATATTGTAAAAAATATCTCGAAATTGAAAACCAAGGAGAAAAAATGTATGAAAATGTTAAAATTTAAACCAACAAAGCTTTGCAATAGTATATACCACTACTTTTTTGTAAATCGTTATAGACTGCTGAAAATATAACCAGTAAAAAATATAATCAGTAAAAAAACAAAGACTCAAAATTTAAAACAGAAGACAATTTTTCCACAAAAATCTACAGTACCGTTAGTGTTTTGAGTACCGTCGTACACTTCTGAAAATATAACACTAATACTGGCACCATATAAGGCTAAATCGCTATCCACGACAAGAATAAGATCCGTCAATATGTACCTTGATTTATTTATTTACTCATTCATTTACATTATAAACTTACAGCTAAATAGCCAACACGCTTACATGTCAACAGACAATTATAAATATATTTAATTACGGTATTACTAAACTATTCTAATTCTAAAAATTTACAACTCTCCCTACATATATATTCAACGCTATTAACGAATATGTCAATGTGAACACACTGAGTGAGTATGTCCCCGGTCAGGCGTATAGCGCGAACGGTAGGCGTATTTGCGGCGTGTACCGTACATACGAGTGACGGGCTTGGAGCCGCAGCCGGCGGCGCGAGCCATCGCACCTTCATCACCCCAAGGTATACGCGTGGGCACCGGCAGATCAATCTTAGACATTATGTCAATATCCACCTTGTGATGAAACGCGAATATACATATATTGAGCCAGAAGAAACATCCTTCGCCTACGAGACAAAGTGTCTAAGTCCACAATGCTCGCAACAAACTGAGAAGGATAATATCCGTACTTATAATACCCGCTTGTTAGTCGTGGGCAACGTTTACGAGTGTAAGTAATGACTTTGCAATTCGATCTGTAAAATGGCATACGACTAGCTAAACTCCACTCTGACACCGCATCAATGTCAGCTTGCAATGCAAATTGATACACTGCCGTTTGTAGAAATATTAATAATATTAAGAAAGGTATTCATGTATATAAATAAATTTTGAAAACGTTAATAGTTTTGTTATTGACTCTCTTAATTATAAAATTTTGATTCTTACCTTTCATTTCGGAGAGCTCATTTTCCATGAGTATGAGCGAGAGGTCGGAGCCGGTGTCGCTGGTGTCAGGCGACAGCGCGAACGGTCCTCGTTGAACGTCACGACGCGCAGGCGCTGGTGATGCCGAGCCACTCCACGCTGCGCCCACACTTAGCTCTGATACGTTTGGTTCAGGATATTGTTCGCGTTGTTGCTAAAAGATAGAAGTAGAGATTATGATACGCTGTACACATAAGTACAACATCCGAAAAGCGTCATCTGCTAATTGCTACTAAGAAATTAACAACTACGTACCCGAAGGAATTATTTAAAAGAACATGGGGCGAATAATCAATAAAGTTTTATCACACGGTCCACTTCGAGCAGAGACGTTACAGAAAGTGATACACTTCGCATGAGTTGGCCATAAGCCAAAGAAATCGAGTACTAATTTTCAGATATGCCCTATAAACATACGTAATGTTTTGTTCAAAAAATGTACCTAAAGATAATCACCGATTGCTTTCATGAATAATCCAATAGAAATAAACAAAGCTAAATGTATTTTTGAGCACATCACACGGCGCGGGTTAGGTTAGTTCAACGAACAGATGGTGACAATCTAGCATATCGCATACGAAACCAAATACTGTCCTAACTACAAATTGTTGAATTGAGTGGACACGATTTATGAAAAAAAAAAATCGAATGAAACCTGTATAAATATATTCTCGTTTCTAAATTGATAATTAAGTATTATGTTTAAATAAAAACAATCCATTATTCGCAAAAAGACCCATACAGTGTTTTTTTTATTATTTGAAATTGTGTTATCAAGAAGTGTTAGGTATGAATGTGGTCCCATGGCCACGGCTGACTGGAGTCCTGTAAAAGGCCCTAAATGTTGGTTTGTTTGAAAAAACAAATACACGATTTAGATCCGAAAAAATTGTTTTTTTTTTTAAGTTTGATTCAATTTCAAGGTAAAAGTCTTTTCGTATCTCACAGTAGGGCCCCATGCTATGCTACGCTACGAAGGCTATGCATATGCTTGTCCCTCACTAATCACACTAAACAACACGAAAGCTTTATGTCCATGTAATAAAAGTAAAAAAAAACGGATGTCCGAGCGGAAGCGAAACGCTTTAATGCGAACGCGTAATACTATGTCGAGTCAATGGGTATGGTGAATTCTTTAGCCTGCAAGCTTTCAAGTTATGGCAATAGCAGATTTAATTAGTACCTGTAGCCCCAAGAAGTTAGTATGATTATGCGCAGTATGTGGTGAGTCTAGCGTGTCGGTGACGTGCGGCCACTCAGACTCGCTGCCTCCCTCAAGGCCGTTCTCTGATGGACAGTCCTGCGTCTGTCTTCTCAGCTCGTAGTCAAGGTCCTGCAATTTATTAGTAGGCATGCTGGTAACGCAAATGAAATACAGGGAAATAAAAAGCTCCGATTTTTTCTTACTACTTATTATTTATATTAATCATACTTGACTTCGTTTAATAATGCTTTTTTTATTATAGTTCGGGATGCGTGGAAGGACGATACGGCATGAGTTATGTCACGACGGGCGGCAGCGGTGCAGCGACACTCGCATTATCGACAGCCACAGACGACCCGTTTGTGTATTCGCAAACCGATAGATTGAGACGGCGAATATATCAACCCTGTTATAATACAGTCCCATAACGACCCTAACAAACATTATGTAGTTATTAGGGAGTCACCACACTTATCGACACGGAGTCGCATTAAGCCGGTCAGAAAAAAAAAGTGTAATTACACTTTTTTGAGCTAAAATCATGTACGTTTCGCGTTGGCGATCCGAGCGGAAGCGAAACGCGAGACGTCTTTTTCAGTCTTATTGCATGAACATAAGGATTTTTTTACCGACTTGTTGCGATTCCGTTTGAATAAATGTGACGAGTCCTTTATTATTAGTAACAATTTATCTTACCTAATCTTAAATAATTATCTTCATACTATTACTACAAGGAATGTATATAGTTCATAAATATACATTCTTGTTTTAATTTCTTGTTATAAATCTATTTGCTTACTTAATTGTTCTTATTCTCTAAGTGTGCCTTCAAATTAGATGCTTTAATCATTTTTAGTTCACTAATAGTGCTGCAAAAGTGGCGTGTGTCACGACAGTGGTGCTGCAACTGCGCTTCTACATAGTGTATAAAAATTAGTAATGGCGCGACAGCAGCGCCACAGTGGCGTCACTAAGGCGCTTCAATAAGTCTCATTTGAAGGCGCCCTTACTGTATTTGAGTTAGCCTGACACCAATAAGTGTAAGTGTAAGAGTAGGCATAAGTGTAGGTATTTCCATTTTGCGATCTTGTTGATGTAATTTTTTACCGTACCTGGAAATTAACAATTTCATCGTTGCTGTTCATCTGCTGGCCCGTAGCGGGACATCGAAAGAACTCTTCCAGAACCTTCCTCGTCTCTGAGAACTCGTACAAGTAGTCGAACGCTGCCGAGCTCGGCGGAGGCGAGGCGTGTCTGCTCTCTGTTACCACTCGCTAGACAGAAAACATCAGTAACAGTAAAAATCCAGTTTACTGTTACACAATAATAAAGCAGTTGTGTCAAAGATGATTCTATATGATATTCGTAAAGGCTGCCATGTACAGACGATTCCACGTCTCGATTGATCGTCACGATAATCGTATCGATCCATCACTACTCCCTTGGCGTTCAAATTATTCGTTAACGAAATTAACATATACTATCGATTCATCGTTTCAATCAGTCTGAAACAACGGAGCGGGAAGACGAATCGTCCCGTATATGGGGGCCATAAACACTATAAACAGTCTGTTGTTTTTAATTTTTTTTCTGGAAGGAAAAGGCAAAAATTTAAAACCATACAGCCAAGCCTTGGTGAATTTCTCTTGATCAGACGTTATTATCTATATCAATTTAATCTTAGATACCACTCATCATACAAACGCCTCGAGAGCAAACAATAAAGCATTATTGATAATTGAGGCAATCAGAGCAAAAGTGGTGTAACCCACATTTAATTTTTTTCTACAATATTACTTTGGAGAGAGGGGAGGGAGGCCTTTGCGCAGCAGTGGGACAGTATAGGCTCATAATAATAACATTACTTTAAATGATAATAAAGTACATTATTATTTTATATTTGGAATATTGTCTCATATAAAAAATGTTTAATTATTACATTTTTATGTCATAAAAAACATGCTCTCTCAGATCTCGGGTGTGATTCCCGAGCCGGTAGAAATAGTTTTATGGCCTACATTTATTATTCTCGTGGTTTGGGTGTAATTTGTTTGGTCTATGTGTGTGTCCATTACACCCGTGATACAGGGTTTCCCTAGTGCGAGGCTACGAGTGTGTGCGTTATTATTATTTAAAGTAATATTGTAGAAAATAAATAATGTAGGTTACATAACTTCTGCGCTGAGAGCCTCAATTTAATCACTCTACAGAGATGATATTGAAGTTGTACTGAAGTAGGAGCTAACCTGTGGAAATCCAGGCCTTGGAGATCTAGTGGTAGTCTTTTGCGGACCCACTCCGTATCTCCTCGGCGAGCCCTCATACTCAGCGATGGGCAGTTCGCCTATCACCCTGGTCACCCTGCTCTTGTCCTCATCCCCCGATATCCACACTCCCGACGGGCTTCCCTCACTTAACCTCGCATCCTCTCTAGACGGAGTCGATTCACTCCCTCCGTCACAACTCAGTTCACTCTTATTGTTCATCAAATCACTATCACAATTTTTAATATTGTCTAAAGTTCTCTTTACACTCATGTCTATCTCATTGTCACTAGCTTCAGGGTCCATCCTCAGACCTAGGGACATAGAATTCAATATCACTGAAAATAAAAAAGAGAGAACAAAAAATATCAATAACAATGGTTAATAGGATGAACAAAATATAACATAAGCAGTAAAGTTGGTTGGAGCTACAACTACCCAAAACACTGTACAAGAAAAAGTCAATGTCAAATAATCATTTATTTCATAGGTAAAATTTTTATACTTGAAAACGTCATTTTTTAAGCTACTCGTTCACTACGCTGGCCTCCCTGAGAAGAACGTACAAGAAACTTTAGGGATTGCTTTTTTTCAAATTCAAATTCAAATTCAAAATAATCTTTACTTCATAGGTAAGCATTATTACACTTGAAATCGTCACAATGGTTAAACTCTACCGCTCATTTGTAAGGCAGATTCCCCTGAGAAGAATGAGCAAGAAACTCTAGGGGTTGCTCGTTGTAAATAACATTTACAATATTTTTTTTT
>NW_020653851.1:20892739-20898506 GCF_003589595.1 Hyposmocoma kahamanoa | reverse complement strand
AAATATAACAATCACCTTTCCAATCCTCATTGTCATCAAAAACAACAACTTCTCCATCAGCCACTACCGCAATAGGACTGCTTTTAGTGCTGACGTCATTCGTTTTATGGGGGTCTAGTATTGGTGAACTGTTCTTAGGGATACCCATAGTATTCGATTCTACTATGGGCTCCCGATCTCCATTCGTGTACGTTGGCGACGTATGTCGAGATATCATCTTTTTAGGTTCACTGTTTATTCTGTGGAGCGATATCTGAAAGAATAGATTACAAATCATTACAATGCCTAATTCAAAAGCCTTAATACTCGTCAGTTGAAGTATTGTTTATCCCATCCTCAACCTGCGGTCTTATCAATTCAATACAAATCGTGGAATGGTTTTTTAACCTTATAAGGTTACGGGTATACCCGTGGGGGGTGCCTCACAAAGGTTTTTGATTATGTTTGTCAATATGAAACACCTTCGTAAGTGAAATTGGATCACAGAATCCTTTGAAGGCGAACGATATAAAAAGCAATTGTAGTAAAATTGTAATTCAGAATCTCACCTCGTTGCTAAGGTTATCTGCCGCGTAATCGACGGTGTCCTTGTTGAGTGACCGCACTTTGTTCCTTAGGTTGTGTTTGTGCGTATTGTTGTGCCTTAACTTTCGCACTGCTTTTGTTCGACTCTGTGAGTATAATTCACGACCCCCTGCTATTTCTATTATCCTGGTAAATAAATTTACAAAAAATTAGAAATTAATCTAAAAAGATCATGGCCCACCAAAGTATAAAAACCACGGCTTGGAGAAAAGACATATGGCTAGATTTATAGAAAAAAAATGTGTATACTTTACAATGGTATGTGTCGCTGTACTCACAGTACAGCGACACATACCATTATATACAGGAAATTATGGAATAAAAAATGTATTTTTATCATTGATTTACAAATAAATGGACGACGGGTCTAATACAAAAACCACGAAAAAAATGTCCCAAGTCAACCTATTCGAAATTTAAATTGTAATGTCATCGCAGTATCGCGCTGTCAGTCGAATAAATGAAGACTAAAGCGGAGTTTGGCGCTCTGTATACGATTTTAGCGCCTTACAAGTGCGGACACTTTTTAGCGCGGACCCGACGTCCATATAATTGTAAGTCAATGATTTTTATATAAAAAATGTATGTTAGTGCAAAATATTTGTGTGTTTTGTATTTATTAACTGCCTCTGTGGCCAAACGGTTACCGGACTGCCACGCAGAGGTCCTAGATGCGATTCCCGGGCCGGGAGAAATATTTGCATGGCTTACATTTATTTCTTTCGTGAGTTTGGGTGTAATTTTTGGTTGTCTATGTGTGTGTCCATGGCACCCGCGACACAGGATTTCCCTAGTACGGGGTTATGTTGAGTGTGTGCGTTATTATTTTTATTTATTGTTGATCACCTAGAGAATGATATCGATCTTATTCCTACTACAATTAGTAGTTCGTGCGCGAGTGTGACGATATTTATTTTGATAGAAAGTCTCAGAAAAACCTAATTAGGCCTTTCATAAAATTAAAAACAAAAAAATAATTTCAAATCTTTATTGCCCTATCACATGTTAACCCAGCAGATTTTCAATATATTTTTTACATAACATAAAAAGTGGCTTATGACTGCATAATTTAAAATTAATGTGGTTTTTGAACGTATGTATGTTTATCCATCAACCGGGTCAGATTATGGGTCATGATCTTTCTGGAAGCACTATGTCTATATAACTTTTTTTGCCCTTACCTAGAATCCCTGAGTTTGTATGTACCTCCTTTTGAGTTGAGTATTATTTTACTATCACGCTCCTCGTCCGAAGACGCATTGTTAAGGTTGTTCATATCACGCCCCTCCAACTCGGAGTTCAGTCTGAAAAGTCATTAGAAACGATATCAAGATTACAATCTACACTATATTTTCCATAGCCTTTTCAAGATCATTCTTATGGAAATATTGTTACACGATCAGGCCCTGTGCTCTCGTTCTTCGCCCGACATCCGTCCAAAAATGGTCCGAAGCAATTACCGTCAAGTAAGTAATATTTGATCAAATTAAAGACGCATTATGCAAATGAAGCTTTATACTTCACATTGTTTCTTAATTTGGTTGAGTATTACTTATTTGACAGTAATAGTTTCGGACGGAGGACGAGACGTAACAGAATTATGCTACAACCAAATTCTATTGAAGCCGTGGTAGCCTAATGGTTTGACGTACTGCCTCTCAAGCAGAGGGTCGAGGGTTCGAATCCCGGCTCGCACCTTTGAGTTTCTCGAAATTTATGTGCCAAATTTAATTTGAAATGTATCATGAGCTTTTCGGTGAAAGAAAACATCGTAATGAAACCTGCACGTTGAAGAAGGTTCACAACGCTCGGAAAACGTGTGAAGTTCCCAACGCGCATTGGGCCAGCGTGGTGTACTATGGCCTTAACCCTCGTCTGAAAGGAGACTCGTGCCCAGCAGTGGGACATATAAATGAGTTGATAATGATGATGAAATTCTATTGATGATTTCCGCAGATACTCGTATAATACTGTGAAAAAAAATCACGTACAATTTCATTGTCGAATTCTATGAACCCGATCAAAGCCCAGAAGCAATAAATATAGAGTAAGTACAAGTTTATTTAGTAAGACAGACTGACACGTATGTACCTATCGTGGTGGTGGAGCATGTTCTTGGGGCGGCACTTGGGGAAGAGCCGGGTGATGCGCTCGCCGACGTCGGAGCCGGGCGTGGAGTCGCCCGCGCCGTCCGCCCGCAGAGCTCCCGCGCTCATCCTGCCCCCCCGTCACCCCACTAATACCGCCTCTGTAATCAATAAATAATATTTTTTAATACAGTTGCTCAAAACGTGGTATTTTTCGCAATACAAATCGTGCCGAAAGTTGGAATTTTCGCACTAGTGCTTTTTACTTTTCCATTTTTTTTAATTTACTGTTGTTTCAAATCTTAAGCACAGAACTAAAGAAGTTGTATATTTATTTAATATTTATGTGCTTTGTGACGTAAGTCATTCGTCATTAAAACTTATATTTATTTACAAATACTATATAATGAACGTATCGAGTGGAGGTCTCTGCCTACCCCTGAATGGGTGACAGGCGAGATTTTTATGTATATATTTGTTTGATGTATTACAGATAAATTGTATCTCACTACCGTGCACGGGTTCCTAAAGAAGTTTAAACAAAAGTGCCAGGACTTCATAATAAGAAAAGTGGTTACAGACCGATATTACAGAAAATAAACAAAAACAGCACGTTAGAACTATATTTCCATAGACTTTTAAATAATGGTTGCAGTGGTTGTATTTCATTATTTTAATTTACTAGCAGAAAATGAGTTTTTTTTAAATACTGTTTTATTTTACTTTCAATGTAGTTTGTTCGCAAATGTATTAAAAAACGTCGTTTGATACACGTGCGGATTTGTCATTTTCACTTGTCTCGCGTCTTGACCCTCGCCTCTGGCTCGGGCCAAGAAGCCTCGAGCCTCGTGAATAATGACTAACTTTCCGCACTCATATCAAAAATAACTATTTCTAAATACGTAATTACAAGATCGGATAAGAAAAATGTTGAAACAATGATGTTATTGGGTGAGTAAAGTATACTAGCAGCATTGATACTTAACAAGAATGTATAATCAGCTGGCCTATCATTGGGCCTATTTATGCAAAGTCGTCAAATCGGACTTTCACATCGTTTAGGACGCGTCCCCATTCTATTGTAACGTTTTATTTATCGTTCGTCGTACTCATTGAATCACTGTCGTGTCTAGCTGTTCCCCATACTATCGGTTCACGCGGTAGCTGCCTAGTCATTTACACGACAGAATCGCTTCAAGCTGCGATTATCTATCGTCAAATTTTTATCACGACGTTTTATTCATCGTCTGACGACTGTCGTTCTCGCTCTTCCCATTATCACGACAGTCTGTCGTCGTAACGTCAAAAAAGTCGTAAACGATAGTTAATCGTGTTGTCCTATGTGTGAACAACCTCATTTAAATATACAAGTCATGACACATTAAATTGCACGACTGTCTGTCGTCACGACATAATGGGAACGCGCCCTAACTGTTGTTATTAAGTTGGAGTTGCGTCATAGTGATTGAAAATATGGCATTGAAATCCTCACCTAGTCTACTCTGCAATGTCCCTTCGGTACATTTTTTTTACTGTAAACTAGACAAGTGCTTCGCAATTATTGCAAGGCATGGTGAAAACAAATAAAGTAAAGCGATAATCGAATGGTGGTAGCTTAATGGTTTCACCTACTGCCTCTCTAGCAGAAGGTCGTAGGTTCGAATCCGGGCTCGCACCTTTGAGTTTCTCGAAATTTATGTGCGAAATTTTATTTGAAATGTATCATGAGCTTTTCGGTGAAGGAAAACATCGTGATGAAAACTGCACGTTGAAGAAGGTTCACAACCCTCGGAAAACTTGTGAAGTCGCCAACCCGCATTGGGCCAGCGTGGCGGACTATGGCCTAAACCCTCGTGCCCAGCAGTGGGACATATAAATGGGTTGATGATGATGATAATCGAATGGTGGCCAAGAAATGGTTATAGAGAAGTGGGATGTCCTGCAGCGATGGATGGATTGGCGTAGATAGATGAGACTCGCACAGTATCATGGTGGATGGCTCTACCGGAGGCCTATACCCAGTAGTGGATGAAGTCGGGCTGTAGATGACGATTATGTTAAGGCAAGGTTTGGTTACATATCGCTAATTTTAAACGATGTGGCTGGCGATGTTATGCGTTTATCTAGTTAATGCCTTTTATTCCACTTTATTTCAGTGTATTCTATCCCATTTGCTGTATCCATCCATCAGGAAGTCTGAAGCAAAACGTTTCGTGCGAATGGGTGGAAAATCAATCAAATAATTGAATGTTTAATATGATTTAAGATCGTCCAGGGAAGTGCTGCCACTTTACCTATCTCTGCCACCAAGCAGTAATGTTAGCATTACTGCGTTCCTGTTTTGAGGGGAAGGGTGCTAGCGAAATTACAGGCACATGGGACTTGTCAACTTATGTCTCAGGGTGACAGGGTGACGGCAGGGTGACTGCAATTTACCACTAGGCCCACTATTTGCTCGTCCCGTCACTTGATATTATAACTAATGTAGTTGTGCTGTAACAATTTCTCTTCTAAGGATAAAGTGTTCAGGATCTTTTTAAAGTCCGAAGGAGAAACGGTGAGGGTGGAACTAAATTGTACATTTCCTGCGCACATTCTCCGAAATGTATCCGATAGAAAACCGACAAGCGAGCCCCTTTTCTGCGGTGATCGAGATCTAAAACATTCGACTTCACAAGAGGGTTGATGGCCAATTAGTCTTTTTGCTTTTCGCTCCACCGAGTTCAATGCATCTAACTCGTAAGTAAAATACGTCTACATAGATGATAATATAAAACATTTTTACAGTGTGGTATTAGCAAGAAGACATGACACAAGGCAGCCCCTTTCACATTGCAATTTTCGTAGCAAGATTGCAAAAGGTGACTGATGTGAGGGAGCGAGGCATCGAGGGCAACGACGTGGTGGCGTGCGCGTGGTACTGCCTGTAACCGCTGCCAAACTACCAGATCGATACCGCATTAGCAAGCAGGCCATGAGCCTAGCGAGCTACATCCACCACAAACAACCATCGATCGGAAACGCATTGTGGACGGATGGTTGAAGCGCGATTTGAATATCTCAATCTCTATATTCATCTTTATTTGCTTGCCACG
>NW_020653851.1:20872700-20892729 GCF_003589595.1 Hyposmocoma kahamanoa | reverse complement strand
GATTTGAATATCTCAATCTCTATATTCATCTTTATTTGCTTGCCACGGGGATTTAGAAAGATTTAAAAATGTATTGTTCCCATACACATGACACCCTGCAAGGGGCTACAAATTTACAGAGCTCTACAAGAAATATAAACTAATCAAAACTTATTTTTATATAAATCAAACAAAGTTCAGATATTAATTCGGCAGGTAGGTACTAAATTAGTAATAAATCCGAGTACCAGGCAGAATGGCACTTATTTTTTATAGAATATTCTCTGAATTTTTAATTCGTTGAATACTCGTTGAAAATTTATTGAATATTTTCTCGATTTTAAATGCTTCGGTAAACAGTATCTACCAGTAATCGATGATTCTTTTTGGTTGGAAAGAGAGTACACGTCAAGTTTGACACTTTGGACCGTTCTTATCATAAGCGGCATAGAGCTGGATTTAAATCATAAGTAACAAGCTTTATGTGCTCTCATTGAAATTTGAAAAAAAAAAAATCCATCTCCAAGGGTGGCAAACTAGGGGATGAATCCGATTTCGCGCACGTTCCGGTAACCGATTTCAGTAAAACTTGGCAAATAGACGTAATTTCACGAACGTTTGAGGTCTTTTTTTATAAAAAAGTTATATTTAGGTAAATGAACTTGCTCCTTACCACCTAGTCCTGGAGCAAAGATCTATGATGGAACGAGTTCGCCCATAAAGATAGACCTTTTTCGTACCTTAAAGATACTCGGGTTGTATGTGTTCGGAAACACAGTCGCAGACAGAGAATTCTATTCCGGGCTGTGCGCATAATAAAAGATGACGAAAAGCGCATAGTACGACTGAAGGAAATATCAACCGATGATATGTCCGAAGGTAAAAGGGGACGGGCGAGATGAGCTGATGGAGCTCATGGGCATACAATAGGTATATCCCGTAGAATTAGAATATTTTGCAACCAAGTATGATCACAATTGTTTAACTTTGTCATGGCGAAATTCCATTCCGAATACATGAAACATACGCCTGTAGGAAGATAAATAGCATAGAATGAAAATTGTTTCCCATATTAACATGAGCACATCTGTCCACTTTTACAAAGCCCAACGAGATGCTAACCCCGCCAACTATTTCGCCCTCTTTTGTTTGGCCTGACTCAGCACGTGCGGTTAATTGTAGTTGTTGGAAAGTTCTTCAATTCGAAATAGGTGCCGAGAACGCGCGTTTCAAGGCCGCGCTGTAAAACTGGCTAGCATGCCAGCGGAATGCCATCTCAGAGTGGTTTCGTACAGTTTTTATTACTACCCGGAGGGACGTAGTGCAAAGATATGTAATGTGTACAAATGTGGTTTTATAGTCCTCCGCGTTACGGTCATTTGGGACGGTGTAAGGCTTGTGCTTTGTGGCTCCGATAGGACGCCAGCGTCAGGTCTGTGTAAGTTTCAAATAAAATGTATTTGTGTGGGATTAATTCCCAGATAAGTACTGCCACTTTAATTTCTGCCGCCAAGCGGTAATGTGAGTATTACTGCGTTCTGTTTTGAAGGGTAATGGAGTCATCTCATTTAATGTTAGTAATTTTTGTACTTGTTTTAGTTAAAATTGCCTCTAAAGGTGGCAAATTAGGGGATGAATACATTTTGAGGTAGGTTTTTTAGACATATACTGAGTTGGATCCGTTTCAGCTTATAGGTATATGTAATCGTTAATTTGTTTTGTTATGTTGAGTCTTCATAAGCTGAATAAACGTTTCTTTCTTTTATCGACTCGGAATCGCATTAAGCCGGTCAGAAAAATCTTTATGTCTGTGTATTAAAAGTGAAAATGACATTGTGTGTTTCACATTGGCGATTCGAGTTAAATACTTAAAGGTTTTTCTGACCGGCTCAAGGGCATTACGTAATACGTGTAATACGTGTAAATAAATGTGGTGAGTCCCTAAGGGTGCTGGTGAAAGTACAGCGCACATATGACTTATCAACTTATGTAACAGAGTGACGGGCGCAGTGGCAGTGCCACTCAAATATTTGCGATTTAAAACTCTGAGTGGCACTGCAACTGCTACGGACAGGTGTGTCGCTTACCATCAGGCGCACGACTTGTTCGTCCCGTTACATGACATCATAAATAATTTCAGTACAGAGTATTATTTCATTTTTAATTCGGGACTTAATCACGTATAAAACAAATTTTATTTACCTCAAACTTACATCAAATAATGTGTGAAAATCGTGAAAGTTTAAATCAAAGTATCAAGTACAGAGTACTAAAAATCCGACCTCAAAAGTCATTCATCGCCTAGTTTACCACCCTTAGAGGTGGAGTATTTTCTTCAAGTTTAAATAGGACCACTACCGAGGTACACATTTTCCAACAAAAGAAGAATCATCAAAATCGGTTGACAAATTATCGCGAGTACACAAGTTATCGCGTAACATACATACAGAAAAAAAAGGTCAAAGTGAGAACCTCCTCCTTTTCTGAAGTCGGAAACAAGGTAATAAAAAACGAAAACAGAGGATTGTAAAAAAAATGGTTGCCCTTAGAGACATGGCCACGTTATTTAAGGCCAAATTATATATCTCGGAGGGAGACGTGTTCGCAACAATAACGTGCGAGTATGAAATCACATCTGTCGTGTTTAAGGCTGTCTTTTAACCATTGAGCTCGTTAGTTCTTTGCGACCAAATTACAAGGTTTCTCTTTATAAAGCTCGTAGTTATGCTTTTGATAGCGAGGTTATTTTTATTTACTATTATGTTTTGTGGTAAAAATGTTGAATCAACCTTCTTCAACCTTTTGGGCAATGATACCCTATTTCTAAAGCAATACACGCCGCCCTGGTATTGATTAATAATACCTTATGTATTGTTTGAGATAGATAAGGCCAATCAGGGATACGCTATATAAAGACCATCTTTGCATCCCAAACGCAATTGGGTAATTTTCAGACTAGTTTTCTCTACCTAATTTCGGTGGCAATTTTTATTATTTGAATATTCTAGAATATTTATAATAATATTTATAAATATTATATAATATTTCACGATAATATACTCGAATACCAAAATAATAAAAATTTCTACCGAAATTAGGTAGAGAACACTAAGCTAAAAATTACCCAATTAACATTAAGTGTATAGATAAAACATATATCGATACCTTACTTTCCCAAACACGTATCTTTTAAAGAGT
The DNA here is from genome assembly GCF_003589595.1 of Hyposmocoma kahamanoa. NCBI lineage: Eukaryota > Metazoa > Arthropoda > Insecta > Lepidoptera > Cosmopterigidae > Hyposmocoma > Hyposmocoma kahamanoa. The sequence goes on along the minus strand of NW_020653851.1, from coordinate 20,889,552 downwards.
GATTATTCAGGAGACAGCAAAACTTTCTATTTATTTTAAATTTCTTATCAATTTTGATACTTTAGGAATAGCAGCGTGCAACATTTGTATATACAATGCATTTTTTGCATTTCAGTTACTTTATGCTTTAAGATATGAGTTTGAGAGCGCAAGCGACGATACACTTAATTTATATTCCAGTAAAGTTCTAATTTTAAAGCAGTTTACCAAGTTGTCCCTTTCCTTTATTTCTGTGATAGTAATGAAATCTTAAATAGAGAGAAATATAATTTCATATGAACGATTGAAAAATTGTCAGTAGGTTGGGCCGCGCAAAGGGCCTACTATAGCAATTAGAGAGCGGCCCTTGAAATGTTTAATGAATTCTGCGAAAGAATGGCAACCACTTCGTCTGGCAGTAATTAAAACCCCATTTACGAAATAGGCCAGTAAGTCTTTGCTCTTTCAGGCCTTCAGGTGTGACGCTAGGCGAATGGAATTTCATTATTTAAAACGCGCTGAAAGTTGAGTCAGTCAGTACTTTTTTTTAAATGCCCAGTGACGGGACGAACAAGTCGTGCGTCTTTTTTTTTTATACAAAAATAAGTGCGTATTTGACCTCCACATCATCTGATGGAAAGTGACGATGAGCTCGACAATGTAGCATGCACACCTAAATAATGCCTATTCACTCTCGGCTTGAAAAGATCAAAGTTATAGCGTTCGTGGAATACGTGCGCAGGCAGAAAATTCCACTTTCTAGCCGCTCGCTATATAAATGTGAAAGCAAAACGCTTCCTACAAATCCTGGGAATATCCACAACGTAGGGGTGGAACCCCAGCGTACGTCTAGTTCCCCGATTATAAAAAGTGGTAATCGACACGCCTGTTCATAGCTTAGACAACATTCAGAGCTTTTACTGCACCCATCACCATGAGACATAAGTTGACAAGACCCATGTGACTGTAATTTCATCAGTACCCTTATATAAGCGCTGTAATGGCGCGACAACAGTGGCGGGGCAGCCACAATTTTTAGTTCACTAATTGTGACTGTAAAATAAGCGCGCGCATCACAACAGTGGCGCTGTAACTGCGCTTTAAAGTATCACATTAACATTAGTAGTGGCGCGGCTGTAGCGCCACAGTAGCGAAATTACAGTGGATCTTTATAGATTCTTTATACGCTTATGCGTCTAATTTGAAAGCGCCCTTACCTTACAAAATCGCAAGGCAGTAATGCTCGCCTTATAGGCAGCTGGACGAACCTTTCACAAAGCACTCTACTGCTACTAGACTACGCCTTGCCAATACATTCTACACACACCACTTTCTTTAGGCAGTTGTTAAAACAATTGTATAGCAAACAAACATTCCCCGAACGCCATAACTCGGACGTTTTCTAGGCGAGAGTGAATAGGCATTATTTAGGTGCGCATGCTTGCATCGTTGACCTCATCGCCACTTTCCATCAGGTGAGATGGAGGTCACTTATTTCTTTAAAAAAACAGAGTAATTTGTTAGAATTTGTTTTCCCTATTTCACAGAAACGTTATATTTTCTTTTATCAATAATAAAAATATGATCACGGCACGTAGTTACACCGAAGCAAAAAAGTGATCGATCAAAATACGGGCAGTGGTCCCGGCGCTAATTGCGGCTCTGCTCGACTTTTTCATTACGGCGACACAAGAAAAAATTGCATTAAACGCAGATGAGGCCGGTTTTCTTAATTAAGCATTAAATGAGCTGCGAAAAAAATGTTTTCCACAAAGGTAGTAATATCCCAATGACCTTTCAAGCTTATGAATGGGGATGTTAATTTCGCCCCAGTTAGTTAATATAAGTACTCTTTTATAACTTAAAATGTAAATTATGTGAAGTTTTTTACCATTCTTCGTAAATGTGTACCCGTGATTAAGTAATTTGGACTTTACGTAGGCGTTTTAAGACGGAGAGTTGGGTATTAAAATAGTGAATTTGTAAACGCGGCACGTGTTTTAGCCGCCGCGTTTTCAAGCGGTAATATTTAGGTAATAATTCCAGCCCTGAACGTTGACTCTAGCATTGTTCTGCTTCGGGCATTTGAACCGTAAAATAGGATCATTTTCGTTAGTAAGACTTGTTTATTAAGATGCAGAGAGTTACACTGTTGTTTATTTTTGTTAGTTTGTTTTACTTTGTACCTTTGGTAAGCATTGCAAACTCTTTGATATTATATGATTAAGTTTGCTTTTCTTTAGTTACTTCGAAGACGTCTTGTAATAGCTTTTTTAAACAGACTTTAAAAAAAAGGAGGAGGTTCGCAATTCGCCTGTATTCTGCTTTTTTGTGTATGTTAAGCGATTGCTCCAACATTTGTAAATCAATTTCGATGGTTCTTTTTTATTGGAAAGGGGGTACCTCAGTAGTCGTCCAATTCAAATTTTAAAAAAATATTCCACCTCTAAGGGTGGCAAATTAGAGAATGAATCAGTATTACGGGATTCCACCCACTTTCCGTTAAACGATTTCAATAAAACTTGGCAAAATAGATTTAATTCCACACTTTTGAGGTCTGTTCTTTATAAAAACGTTATAATTAAGTATGAACTATTTATTTAACATTAAGAAAATAACAGATTAATATCTAAGCAGCTACAAATACAGAAACAAAAACATAAAAAAATAATAAACATACTTAAATACATATTATTATCACAGTTATTATTATAGAAGTAACAGGCACCATTGGTTCAAATACTTTCTTACATAGGCTCATTGGACATCAAATCGCATTATCAAACAAATCACAATGCGGTGTCGCCGCGAGAATGGAGTTAAGGAGTGTGATGTATGTACGTATTATCTGTTATACCACGTGAATTGGTATTAAACATAATTTTTACGAAAATGTGTCATATTATTTGAAAGATACAGTCCACACAGATTGCGAAGTTTAAGCTGTTTATTTTCGCTTGTCGTTTTAATATCGACTATATGTTCCCAGGTATGATTTCGACATTTAAAGGTCGTAAATGAAAGGTCAATTTCCTCAATGGGGGCCGTATTAGCCTATTCAAACAATCATGTTTTGAAATGCCGTCACAGTGTCTCTCCTGATTAATTGATATAAGTAGCTTACTAGAGTGGATACACACGGAGACTTTTAGCAGTGATTGTATCGCAGGACAAGTTTTTTTCGAAAACTAACTACGCATTTGACCTCCATCTCACCTGATGGAAATGATGGATCATGAACACCTAAATAATGCCTATTCAGTCTCGCCTCAAAAAGGCCCAAGTTATAGCGTTCGGGGAATAAGTGTGCAGGCAATGAATTCCACTCAATCGCTGTTCGCCATATAAATGTGGAAGCGGAACGCTTCAGGAGGACTGCTGGAGGACAGTAGCGACCACGTCAAGGTAAACGTAGTATAGGATGCCCTGAGAAAGATACCCGGCAGCGGCAGGACCGGGAGTGTTTCCGTGCTTGGCTTGGCAGTGGATAAGCTGATATACTATATATCGCACGTTGAAAACAACACTGTCATTCGAATTTTTACAAATTTAAAGTTAATTTCAGAAACTTTGATGGTCAGTTCCTACGCGTTACGTAAAAAAATAAAGTCGGTATTAAACAATAGTGTAGGGGCTCTAAACCATTATGTCACGAAAATGTATGAACTTTTCATTCTGGCAGAAAAATCTTTATCGCAAGAAAGACCTTCGGAGTTGGCAACGTGTTCGGATACGATGTTAAACCAAGTTTAAACAGGAGAATCCTTCTAAGACGCTATGGGACCGTAATTACTTTCTCGGACATGCCTGGATTATGGGCGCTACGATGGAAAATTTATGTTATCTCCTCGTGATAAATTATATTTTTCCACTAACATTTATCTTGCAAGGATTAATAATTACTTTCCGAGGGGAATTTTCGTTTATGGAACGTATATTTTCTCGTCTGAAGTTGTAGCTTTTAAAGGTTACTCTATATTGTATTTACTAAGAAATAGTGGCAAAGAAATAATTACAGAAATGTGGAACGTCTTTCAGCGAGATGTTTATTTCTTTATTATATCCAGTGACGAGACTAACAACTCGTGCACCTGATGGTAAATGATACGTCTATCTATAACAGTTGCAGTACCACCAGAGCTTTAAATCGCAAAGATATGAAGGGAGACATAAAGATAACAGACAATGAGGTCAAGAGCACCTTAGAGTCTATGCACACGACGTATTTTATACGCTCCAACGGTGTGTGTGCACGCCGCACACGCGCTGTAGTCGGGCATTTTGATAAGAGATAGTTTTAATTTGAGTTTTGTTCGTTAATTACAGTTAGTTGTTGAATGAAGCAACTACATGAAATTCTAAGTGCAAACTTCAGTGAAGTATATAGGCTTCTTGTTTGCAACGCGATGTTTGCACGCGTTTGAATCGATTCACTACAGAGCGTATGCGGCGACTATACGCGCAAATGATGCGCGTTTACGACGCCGTAAACACGCGTTCCTGGAACGCGCGTCGTCTTAAAATATGCCGTGTGCATAGGCTCTTAGGTGAGGTTTAGCAAGGGTAGGTCTTCAAACCCGGAACATAGTAATGCGCACATTACAGCGTGCCAGTACTTCTCTGGATGAACTCTATCATGCAGTTGTGGGGGATGACAACATCATTAATTGTGGATGGGTGACATTAGCACAAGATCATTGTTGACAGCACAAAGTACTGGAAGCTTATATCATGACGATCACCCTATAAATTACATAAATTTACATACTTTATTTACAAAATTATGTGCACCAACGAAAAGGCGTTTAACGAACCTTTGCTCAACATTTCTTCTGCCGTGTACCTGTAACAAAAATAAAAACAAATAAATAAATTGTGATCATTCACCAGGTGATATGTATTCATATATACGTACGACACAGAATGATACACATACACGTACTATATGTACGGCACAACCCAGACAAAACACATATATAATAGGAAAAAAAAAACGGAGAATTCTAGGATAGACGAAACATAGATAATTTAGGCCATTAAAGCACGTGTACATTGTTATAAGTTCTTTCTATGTAATAACACAATTTAGGTACATTTGGGTAATTTTCAGGTCAGTTTTTTCTCTACCCTATTTTGGTGGCAATTTTTATTATTGAAATATTCTAGAATATTATCATGAAGTATAATTTAATATTCGAGTGTAGGAACCTGAATTATTATTTAATATTTCAAGATACTTGAAAACTCAAATAATAAAAATTACCACCAAAATTAGGTAGAGAAATCTAACCTGAAAATTACCCATTTATTTCGTACGAAATTTGACTGAATTTGTCAAATTATCGATTCAGACTTTGACGAACATGTATATTGTTCGAAAAATCGTGTAGTATTTAATGTCACATATTTGTAAAGTAAATTGTGACAAAAATGTAGTAAATTTTCAAATCGTAAAACCATGTACTTATTCATTTAATAGTATTAAAGATATCAGCAAAATAAGATACACGGAATACTTTTCGTAGACAGCGTAGTAATGTCATCTTATACGGACGAAGAGAAGGTTAGTATTTTTTTTTATTTTATTAGTTTGCATTTTTTTGCCGATTGTAAATCAGAAGGTGCTGAAATAAATACCCCTTTTACACATTTTTGGCACCCCTGCCAATATGAACTTTGCTCGTAAACAAATATAAAGCAAATTTGTGAAAAGTTTACTGTCGTGCCCTACTTTCACGGAAGGGTAGAGGAAAATCTACAAGCGACACGGTTGCATAACACAGCCAAGAGTTCTTCGTAATTCAGTAGCTAAGAGCTTCTTGTGAAAGAATTCGTCCAGGGACGTGCTGCCACCTTTTTTGCCGCCAAGCAGTAATGTGAGCATTACTCCGTTTTGGTTTTGAAGGGGTAAAATTACACGCTCATGGGACTTGTCAACATAATTATCTGAGCTGCACTGCAACTGTTCTGGACAGGCGTGTCGCTTACCACCGCGCGCATACGACTTGTTCGTCCTTCACTTGGTATCATAGAAAATGTTTAGCATTTCAAATTAAAAGTTTGAGAACAATATGAGGCTAAAAATCGAGAAAATAATTTACAAGACCTCTTCAACACTAATTCACTTAGCATCCAATACCACGCTCCGTCGAATGCACTCTGACGTTCGCCGCAAAGCGAGTGTAGGGCTTTAAAAATTGAGATGCAAATTCTAAGAAGTGCTAGGTGCTGGAGTGGAAACGAGTAGGCGAAAAGGAATTCAGCGCTTTGTGCTTCAAGATTGCGTAACAGGGGCTTTCGTGACGCTTCGTGTAGAAATGCATATAGAGTAAAAAGTGGAACGACTCACACTCACATTCCCTTAAACAGAAATATACGTTTGTAAAATACAATGACGAAAATCTTTGGACTTTAAACTGTTTTGTCGCTGAATGCATTGTCTAGTTTTATCAACAATTTTTCACCGTTTTAGCTAACGCTGCAAAAAACTCCAGCTGCTTTTTCACGTTCCAATTATAGCGATATCAACTTTCAGCGAAATTGTTTCACAACGTTATATAGCTTTCAGCTTTAATCAATGTAATCCGACATCTGTTTCGAATACGATAGGGTATGGGTATTTGTAAATAGGGGAATTAAAAAAGGGATTAACGTCTTTTTTTTTAATAACAAGTTACGGGGCCTGTCCATTACATTTGCAGTGCAGCTCAGAGCTTTAAATCGCAAATATCTAAAGAGCGCGCCCGATGCGCCTGTCCCTCTGAGGCATAAGTTGACAAACCCTAAGTGCATGTAATTTAACCAGCGCTCTTCAAAACCGGAATGCTGTAATACTCATATTACTTCTTGGTGGCAGAAACTGGTAAGGTGGCAAGTAGGTACTTCCAAACACGCATTCTTTCACAAGGAGCTCTAGTTTTGCTTTATAATTTTATATTTGGCAGCGTACATGTTAAAATTAAACCATTTATGTCCTAATTTCTATGTGTCATTGGTGGGTATGGAACTTTCTCAAGGAGAGGATCTAGATCAGATTTCGTCACGCTTGTCCTGGGAAGTACTGCCACTTTATCTATTTCTGTCGCCGAGCAGTAATGTCAGAATTACTTCGTTCCGGTTTTAAAGAATAAGGGTGCTGGTGAACACAAAACTTGTCAACTCATGTCTCTGGGTGACGAGCGCAGTGGTAATGCCCCTTAGGTCTTTGTGATTTAAAGCACTAAGTGGCTCTGCAACTATTATGGACATCCGGTCCCGTCAACCACTCAGTTGAGAAACATCATAATCCCACTGGGCTACCACCGCTCAAATTCCTTCTACAATTAACATTGCAAGAAATAGTTTAAATAACATCTTCATATTTTACACAAGCGCGTAATTAAAATGGAACTTTTGTACAGGAAATCTTAAAGCTGTAACTCAAACAAGAAGTTTTAATTTAACACAGAAAACACGACCGAATCGGGTAGTTTATTTTCATATTGCTTGCTTCGCCGCTCGAGGACACTCGGAACTCTTTGTTCCGGCAAATAGAATAACAAATATAGCGAGTGCTGCTCTTTTATTCCGAGATGTTCAAGATGTTTCGCCGCTGCAAAATGGGCACGACCCGCCAGTTGCTACACCGCTGACTTTACAGAGAGTACTGTTGTGTTTCGTAATAAAATGCAAATTTTAAACAAACCTTGAAAATTTTGACTGCAGCTTTAATAGACCATTAGTAAAGAATATTAGAAGTTTTTTTAACCGACTTCAAAAAAGGAGGAGGTTCTCAATTCGACTGTTTTTTTTGTATGTATGTTACGCGATAACTCCGGTATTTGTGAACCGATTATCATGATTCTTTTTTTGTTGGAAAGAGGGTACCCCATTTCATTTTGAAGAAAATCATACACCTCTCTCTGAGTGTGGCTTCACGCATGAAATTTCATTTCTATAAATAGCGCCTAGATTTTATTATAAGGAGCAATTATTTTAATGGTTGATTTTGCTATTCTCTAATTCAAGGCGTTTTTCTCTCTCAATATACTTTGAGTAGTGAGAACCGATTTTTACTATCTCCTGTGTCAAGTCCTGTGTAGTGGTGAACTAGGGGACATTTCAATAAAACTTGGCAAATAGACGTAATTCCACGTACTTCTGAGGTAGGTTTTTTATTACTCTGTACTGAGACTATTATAAATTCTTATTTATGATACTAAGTGGCGGGTCAAGTAAGTCGTGAGCCTGACGATAATCTTGGGGCCGCACTTGCGACTATAGTCACGAAACAATTCGTGCCGAAGCTTCGTATGTTATGCTCGCAAAAAATTTATCGCAACAATGCCGTGGTCACATTAGCGGCTTCGTAATTTTAAGCGAATTATCGTGTAATAATCCAAGATGGCCGCAATACAATGTCCAGACATATTGCCTAGGTTTTTGTGGCGAACATTCTTTGAAAACCATACATAATTAGCTCAGCTTCAAAGTTGTTTAATAACTCTAAAGCCAATTCGTCGCTCCTCTCTATTATTTAGACAGAGCGTCTTATCAGACCGAGAACAACAGTCGAAATCCGACCACGTAGTACGATGTAACCCTTTGATGTACCGCAACCCAAATGACAACTTCTACCCGCCGCAGCCCGAATATCCGCGAAGATGGCCGATAATGGCTAGTTACACCTGCGTGTATTGTAACATTGTACGACGCTTCGTGACGATAGACAGCTGCAGCTCCAGCATAATCGACACGTCTACCCGTAACTAACCACTATCACGGAGAGTGTGCGATGGAATTGCATGATTTAATTCGGCCTTCCCCTATCCATCATCGGGGGACTAGACGTAGGCTGGGGTTCCACCACTATGTTGTGGATTTTTTTTTATATTATGAAGTGACGGGACGAACAAGTCGTGCGTCTGATGGTAAGCTACGCTCCTGTCCATAACAGTTACAGTGACACTTAGAGCTTTAAATCGTAAAGATATGACGGGCACTGCCTCTGCTCCCGTCACATCATCATCATCATCAATATATAGAATATATATTATATATTTATATTAGAGAACCTGTCCGCCCCAACGGCCATTGGTTCTCCTAGCTATGTGCCCCGCCCACTGCCACTTCAGCTGAGCAATTCATCGAGCTATGTCGGTTACCTTAGTTCTCCTACAGATTTCCTCATTTCTGATTCTATCGCGTAGGGAAATACCGAGCATAGCTCTCACTCCATTGCCCGCTGAGTGACCTTGAGCCTTCTCATGACGTCCATAGTGAGGGACCACGTTTCGGATCCATACGTGATAACTGTCAACACACACTGGTCTAAGACTTTCGTCTTGAGACATTGAGGCAATTTGGACGCGAAGATTTTTTGTAGTTTCCCGAACGCTGCCCAACCTCGTTCACAGCTCGTTGCAGTTGGATAGGATTAGAGCTCTGATCCTGTAATCGGACTGATATAGTGGCGTTATTGTATAAGTACCTTAACACCTCGATATACTATAGAGTCTATTTGACACCTTTGGAGAGACTGCAGCAACCGCCCAGGTCTCGATCGAATCAAAGGCCTTCTCATAGCCCACAAATGCTAAGCAAAGTGGCCGGTTATACTCCTACGACGACGAAGATGACGACGACGACTGGCCTTGCAACCTACAACACGCGCACATTGAGGACTGACGCAAAGCTCACAGAATTGGAAGAAGCTATTAGTAAGCTACGCTGGGATATTATTGGGCTATCTGAAGTCCGAAGAGAAGGGGAGGACTCGATAATCCCTAACTCCGGCAACTTACTATACTACCGGGAGGGCGACACTACACGGTTGTTATGGGGGACTTCAATGCAAAGTTGGGAAAGCGTTGCGGTGATGAACTGAGAGTGGGGCAATTTTGAGTTGGGCAACGGAACGTCAGAGGTCGGATGTTGGTCGATTTCATGGTAAAGGAAATACCTCTATATGATGAACACCTTTTTCAGGAAATTTCCAACTCGAAAATGGACCTGGATGAGGCCGGACGGTAAAGCAAAAAATGAGATTGACTTTATCATGTCGATGAAAAAGCATATATTCAATGATGTCTCTGTGATCAACACCGTTAAAACAGGAAATGATCACCGGTTGGTACGAGACACATTGAATATCAATAACAGGATGGAAAGATCTCAACTGATAAAGTCTACGCTCCAACCAATACCTGCACAACTCCAAAACCCCGAGAGCTTTCAACTCGAAAACAGCATAGATCTGGACGATCTAAACAACATGGTGGTGGATACTGTCCGTACGGTTGAGTCCAACTTTTTCAAAACCCACCGTACCAGAATGAAGGAACTCTCCGACAAAACACTCCAACTCATGGAACAGAGACGTGAAATGAGGCTACAGAACTCAGAGGATGCAATTCACTACAGGCGACTAAATAGGCAGATATCGTAGTCTTTGACTAGCGACATACGCCAATTGAATACAGAGCGTATTAATAAATAAAATAGGAAAAATATTCAACACAAGCGCAGCTATTTTGCACGATTTAACCTTCACTGGGTTCGCGGAGTAGCAAATTAATTTACTTCCATTTTAATTAACATGGACTTCCGCAAAGTAACGCCTAAATCTATGATTACTTAAGTACATGAAAAACCATAAGCCAAATTTCTTTGCGTTTCCAACTGCAATTATAATAAAGAGTTTTATTACTACTTACTACTGAAGAGGGTAGTGAATTAATTATTAATAACAACAAGTAAAAGAGATTAATTTCACAGTTTGCATAACATTTACCAAATCATGAGGTAATTATTAATAATGACCGGTAATTATTAATATTTGTCACATTAATTACACTTACCGTAACATAATAACATACATACAGAAACACTTCATACAATTCACTGACTGACGTTGCTAAACCAAGTCACTCTTGTTTAACATTTTAACGATGAATTGGCAATATTTGAAAAAACTAAATTTTTTAAATATTGTTTTGTGTATATTCTTGTTATCGTATCGATGCGTCATTTATTTTAGGAATATATTGATTGCTAATAGTACTTGCTACCTTGGGTGCGTTATCCGTGGCCGTGTATATATATAGTACAAGTACCTATAGACGAGGGGCACACGGGGGTAAGTGCTGCGTGTACTGTGTTGGGGCACCGGAGTCGCAGTAGCTCTTTTAAATTATTATATTATTTTATTAACTTAAAAATTAAATTGGTTCCGGGTGTACCCCTTTTTTGAGTAGTGTACCTGGGCGAATTTCGTTGTTGTGGTACTCATAGTATAGCGAAATCCTTGATTTGAGACCAGGTAATGGTGTGATTGTCAGCCACATTATTATTATTACACGACCCGATGGGAATTGCGTTATGGATCCGCCATTATTAAGGCGAGGTATTTCAACGCCAGCCTACATTTTAGGAGGTGAGTTGTGGGGGTCTGTAAATTAATATGAATAAAATAAGAACAGGCGGACAAAATTCCGCACAGGGGGTCTACTTTCGTTCTCCTTCTGACGACCGTCCGAAAAAATAACTGTCAAATAAGTAATATTCGATCAAATTAAAAGACAACGTCAAGCATGAAGCTTCACTCGCATCATGCGTCTTTTATTGACAGTTATTTTTTCGGACGGATGTCGGAGGGAGAATGAGAGTAGACTCCCCAGATCCGACGTCGACAAGCACCCGATGGCGACTGACGGGGCAGCGAGCAGCGCGGCGTGTCGTTAAACCGTTGGGCAATTTTCGAATTTTCGGATAAATGTGAATAAAATAACTGTAGAGCTTCAGTTGAAAATCAAAATTTAGCAAGTTCTCTGTAGTACGTTTAAAAAAAATTCCACACAAAAATTATGTACAAAGTTATATATTTTATTCTTAAATAATTAGTCTTAGTCTTTTATTTTAGCCTGTTTTCAGGATTTTATAAGATCGAGTAAAGTACATCCTATCGTGTAACACATTAGCACATTCTTTAGATAATATCCTTAGGTGTACCGTATATTTTGTTGAAGATCGTTCCTTAATAGTAAACACCTAAACCATTTGATCTAGCAAAACTTTTTTCCTCGCCTTAAGTAAGCTATCTGTGACCTATAACAACGTACCGATGTTCCGGAGGACAGAGGGCGTAAAAGCCTTTTTTTTAAATTGGTTTAAAGATGAAGATGGGTCACATTGCACGTTCTTTTAACCTGTCTCCTCAGTTTCGTTATTCGCCAAAAAATGTGCATTTTATGTGAACATTGTAATAAAAATAAACTTTGTAATTTGACTTTTATACCCTGTCTTTTCCATATCGTATATCCTTTAGTACGAATAAAGGTAACTACCAATTTTGATGGATCAAAGTTATTTACTTGGAATTTTATGTTCTATATCGTGATGTAAATAATTCATATTCGTCGAAATTGCAAGTAACCTCCATTAGTACGGAACGATATTCCTTAGAGATCAATGAATAATGGCGTGAAAACCCTTATATATTAATAAGTTTAATACAAATATAGCATGCACTGCAGAGGCCTGGAAGTAAGGGATTGTTACACGAGTACGAGGTACAAAGCCGAGCGCTAGCAAGTCCTTGTATTAGTACAAGTCAAGCGTCCCCATTCCCGCAGAGGCTTGTATAGTGCTTTTCTCAAACAATGTGAGGAAATATTAAAAGATCAAAGCGAGGAAGATACATAATAAAAAAAGTAAAACAACATTAAAAGTAATATTTGATTTACGTTAGGACAATTTGCTAAAAGAATATTTTGTTATTTTTCCAGGCATATATTAGTAGACTATAGTACGTTGCTGAACTTCTGATTATGTGATTCACGTGATTCTCCAGTGCATGAACGTTTCATAAGTTTTTATGTATCTTACTTTGCTCATCAACAAGTTGTCCATGACTAGTAATTACCTCTTGTTTTAAATTAAGCGGAGCATAATCAATTACTAAATATCCGTTATCGCACTTCTCACTAAAACAATTTTTTCGACGAAAATACAAAAAAGACGAAAAAGCAGAAAAGAATACCAAAGCACTTTAATTTATTTTACCGCCTTTTCTTTTTTTTTAAAAAGTCAGTCAGTATATAGGTAGGTATTTTCAATTGTCGAAATCACGAACACTGGACAGTTGGCTGTATGAATTTTTCTTTACCCTGTTCACCTAGTTCATTATTAGCAGATAGATTTAAAAGTTTTAGAGAAGTGGACAGTAATGGATTTTCATACATTGCAGGCCTTGGCCGGGAAGAAGTCGCACGGTCCATAAATGACAAACTTTCCATGTTTGTTTTTTGAAAATAATGCAAACATTTCCGAGCATGTTTGAGATTTCTTTTTTTATAATTTTAATGCAGTGGAGCTCCTTGCGAAAGACTTCGTCCAGGGAAGTACTGCCACCTTACCTATTTCTCCTGCCAAGATGCTGGTGAAATTATAGACACATGGGACTTCTCAACTTATGTCTTGGGCCTCAGACGCAATGGCAGTGCTCCTGAGATTTTTTCGAATTAAGCTCTGAATAGCATGTGACTTGACACCAGGCGAATGACTTGTGCGTCCCGTCACTTACTATCAAATAATGCAAACATTTCCGAGTATGTTTGAGAAAACCGACCTCAAAAGTACGTGGAATTACATATAATTACCAAGTTTTATTGAAATCGGTTACCGGAAAGTGCGCAAACCCTGATTCATCCCCTAGTTCGCCACTATACGGGACTTGACACGGGAGATAATAAAAATCGGTTCTCATTACTCAAAGTATATTGAGAGAGAAAAACGCCTTGAATTGGAGAATAGCAAAATCAACCATTAGAATAATTGCTCCTTATAATAAAATTTAGGCGCTATTTATAAAAATGAATCTTCATGCGTGAACAGCCACCCTTAGAGGTGGAGAAGTAAATGGGATCACTATGGACGTACCCACTTTCCAACAAAACAGAATCATGAAAATCGGTTCACAAATATCGGAGTTATCGCGTAACATACATACAAAAAAAAACATACAATCGAAAGAACCTCCTCCTTTTTTTAAAGTCAGTTAAAAAAATGAATATAATGATCTACTTTGTTATTAATATTGAATCAAAGAAAAATTCCTTCGATACAACTGGACTCGAAACAGCGTCTGTCGCCTCAACGTGGCTACTGGTCTAACCACTGAGCTACTACGCCATGTCCTTCTGGGTCTTCCACAACTTCGTCTTGCATCTGGTGGGATCCACTCCGTGGTGGTCTTTGCCCATAGCTCGCTTGACAGCAGATAATATAGCATAGAAAAAAGTAATAATGTATCTACCAAGAAAAGCAATAGATATTTTAAAATTCAATTAACAAAAACGAAAGATTATTAGGGATTTCACCTCCACTGCTTTACGGTTATCATAATTTCAATCTTTACCCGAACTTCCATTAGGCTATTTATAACACTAATCATGAATTCATGTCTATGATGAATTTTGTTTGTTAGATGTTTCAAATCTCTAGTACGTGATTTGGGACAAAAATAAAAATTACCTGTAATTATTTATTTATACAACTGTGTCAACCCTAATGATTTTTGTATTTGAAGGCAGAGATTGTCAAGTTAGAGTAGTAATTCAGAATCAGCACTAGTTCAGTTTTGGAAATTCTAGGTAAACTGATATAAAATAAAATACAATACGTTTTAAAAACGTAATTATTCATAAATCATACGTATCAATAGGTACTTTGCAAATTTTATACTAATTGACCAAGAGTATTACTTCTAAATAATACAATCACCGTCACTCACCGACATACACAATAATCCAATCACTTACCCATTCAAATTTAAATTACGCGAGCAGGCCGTGGGCAGAGCAAGCATAAATAATAAGCATTGACAAAAAGCGTTCTTTTCCTCTGCCATCGTTGGTTGCCTATCAACGTTGTTATTTTACATACATTCTATTCGAATTAGGCAAGAGTATGGTTAGCTGGTTCGTCAAATCGAAAAAGGGGATCCAGTAATAATGATATGTTGTGTATAAAGTTAGTAATAATAGTTTGCTAAACAATCACAAATTGCTATTCGTAGTACTGATCTCAAACTAGGTTTAAACTGTACTATGAATAGCAAAGCAACGAAATTAACCACGGCGGCACTCGGAACGTCCAAACCAAAACTAATTTAGAGAAGTTCGTTTCCTAGATTAGTCCTACCGGGAATCGAACCGTGACCAACTCATCAAGCGTCCAGATTGCTAACCGCTGGGTCAATAAAGTCGTTTATAACAAGTAGATACTGACTATTAGTCTAATAGACTATCCAATTAAAAATAGTAAAGAACAATGAAAGTCGTGGCAAGTACTGAAATATATTTTAACCCATACATACGCTCAACTGCTAGGCACGGATCTACTCTCATGCAAGGCCTTAGGTCATATCCGCGACGTTGGCCTTCATGTACATTAATGGCAAATCTGAATTCTTTTTACTAGGCAACAACATTTAAATTCCTCTGAATAATACAACCGCGCGGTCGCCGCGTAGACCAAACATAAGCCAGTCTTGCCCGCCCCGGACGCTCATTTAAGTTAAAACGTAAAAGCTAAACAAATAAAGCGTGTTTTGCTATGACAGTTAGACGCACGCGGTCGCGGCGCGGCGGCAACGAGGACTCCGCTCGGCGACCGCCCGATAATATTCATGTCGAATAAACGCGCCCTAAAGCTAACATTGTTTGTCAAATATTTTACTATAGGCAATGCAAATTCAATGTTTTAGTAAACATACCAACATGCTCCAGTGAATGTACGGAACTGCTATCATAAAAATACTGCTGCCGTTAGTTGAAGGGATGCTTCTGTCAACAACTCGAAATCGATAAAATAATGTTTAAAGAAATTAAATTTAATATTACATATAAACTTCACACCTTATTCACCTATGAAAAAATAAAAATAATGACAGATCGGCCTTTTTTTTTCTGATCACGGCAGTATACATAACAAATTTTCTGAAATAACGCTAAAAGTTCCCTCAAAATCTTTGAAAAACAATTTACTTTCGGTTCTACCTTCGACCCGAACTAATTAAAAGGCAAAACGAGTTATGTGGCGCGGAAGCAACAATTATAACATACTGTGATTTCGGCAGGGAAAGCACTGAATGGCATTTCTTTGCTTCATAGTCAGGTTCACAAGTGGGTTTGTGTTTTTATGCAATTGGTTAGTTAATGCACCAAGAATCCTAATATTTAGCTGTTGGGTCTTTTTTATGATACCTAGTGACGGGACGATCAACGACACGCCTGTCCATAACAGTTGCGGTGCCACTTAGAGAAATAAGTTAACAAGTCCCATGTGCTTATAATTTCACCAGCATCCTTCAATACTGAAACGCTTGGCGCCAGATATAGATAAGGGAGCAGTACTTCATTGGCCGAACTTTTTCACAAGGAGCTACAAAAATTCGTCTATAAATAAAAAAACAATCAACGCAAATGTGATTCCGAACTATATTCGGGTTTCACGATCAAAGTCAATAGAAAGAATTCCGAAAGCTAAGAATATAAATCAACGAATGTTGCTAAATGAAGCGGTGCTGCGTGCGGGGGACTGTTTTGGTTACAAGGTCCTAAGCAAGGGCGCAGAATCACGGCATAAGTTTGGAACACGCGACTACGTGTCACGCCCCGCCACCCTATTGATGCTATAAGGGAGAAAGGGCACAAGGGTGGTTAGTAGGCAACTTACATAATCTGTATTCGTGGCAGAAACTCACGATTTAAATAACGCTTAGTGTTGATTAATTATAAAGCTAATATTTGTAATTTGCGGGGTCATGCCAGTGACAAGATGCGGAATTTGGAAACTCACATCACATTAGAAATAACGAATCATGCGGCAGAAA
>NW_020653851.1:20843233-20872300 GCF_003589595.1 Hyposmocoma kahamanoa | reverse complement strand
AGGGTAGTACTGCCACCTTACCTATTTCTGCCGCCAAGCAATAATGTCAGCATTACTGTGTTCCGGTTTTGAATGGTAAGGGTGTTGGTGAAATTACAGGCACATGGGACTTGTCAACTTATGTCTCAGGGTGACGGGCTCAGTGGTAGTGCCCCTCAGATCATTGCAATTTAAAGCTCTGAGTGGCACTGTAACTGGTATGGACAGGCGTGTAGCTTACCTTCAGGCGCACGACTTGTTCGTCCGGACGGGAACGGGAAAAGTCAAGATTTAAATAACGGTTGTTTAATCATTTATATTTGGTATTTTTAACCGACTTCCAAAAAGAAGGAAGTTTTCAATTAGACTTTATTATACGTATTTTTTTGTATGTATGTTACACGATAACTTCAGCAAAATTTGTGGATGGAACCAATACTGACATTGCTACAAAAACAAGAATCATCAAAATCGATTATAGACATAAGACTGCAGTACTAATTAATATGTTTTAGTTTATTCTAATTTCTATTAATAATTAAAATAAATTGAACTTAATAAAAATTCATTCAATAAGATAATTTGTAAAACTTAATATAGCGTAAATTGGAATGTTTTCTTTGTAAAATTAAAAATAAGGTATTTAATTAATAACTAATGTAACTATAGTGAAAAAATAGGGTGGTTTGCATCAATATTAGACATAACTGGTTGAAGACTGTGCCACCTCAGTCAACCGTGACCATGGGACCTGTAAAGGGCCCGAAACGTCGGTTTGTTTGAAAAAACATACGCGATTTAAATCCGGAAAAATAGTTTCATTTCCTACAAAATCGATTCTTGTTTTTGTAGCAATGTCAGTATTGGTTCCATTTAAATTTGAAGAAAATATTCCACCTCTAAGGGTGGCAAACTAGGGGATGAATTCGGTATCGCGCACTTTCCGGTAACCGATTCCAATAGAACTTGGCAAATACTTATATGTAATTCCACGAACTTTTGAAGTCGTTTTTTTGGTACTCTGTACTGATTCTAACTAATATTTGTTATGTAAACTTGGAAACTTATATCACATTATAAATAACACATGAATAAAAATGTATGAAAATGAATATAAAGGAGAAAGAGCCAATATTTAGCGAATAAGTAATTTACATAATCTGTGGTTACGGCAGAAACTCCGAATTTAAATAACAGTTGATTAAGCATTTATTTGATACTTTTCGAACTAATATTTGTTATGTGCCGAAATTCATGTAGTGACAACACAGTAGTAATAACGCATCAATAAAAATGTATGAGAAAAGGTAAATTATAAGAGAAAAGAGCTCATGGGGAAAGAATAGATAACCTAGACAATATGTACTTGGGGACGAAACGATATAAATTACTTATGTTTGTTATTTTTCGTGTGTACATTTGTAATGTGAAGAAAATTCATGCTAGTGACAAGGTACGAAACAAAGGGTAGTATTCTAGAACTCTACTTAATGCTCAAGTCAGGATTGCAATTGAGACACAAGCACTGGAAATACGACCCTAATGGCAGGGACTTGAGTATGATTTCGAGTGCTTTAAACCATACTCAAATCCTGACTTGAGCATTGAGTAGAGTTCTAGAATACGACCCTTAGAAACGCACGTCACACTGGCACACAAAAAACGTAAGAAATATCAATCATACAACAGAGTCAAACAATAATTTATTCCATATGTAACATTTTTAACTTGAAAGCGTGATTATTAGCTATTGCAGAGAAGAACGAGCAAGAAACTCTCGGGATCGTTCTTTTCAAATAACATAAATGCTATGAAATACACTTTGAATCATAATTATGAGGAATCAGGAATCTAGACTCATGTTGTCTTTCCATACATCTTTTTCTCTTTATCTCTTCAATTTTGTATTAGGTTTTCCAATTAAAATATTTTTAATGTAACTTTTAAGCTTAGGAAATGATAATCTTAATATAATTATGCTCCGGAATCTTATTGCTAAGAGAATTAGCACAATACACACACATTACAAGTATTACGGTAATGCAGCTCTACAGTCTGTAAATAAGGCTCAGTTTCCCATCCCCAAAAAGACGGCAGGTAAACTCGGCGGGGGAGCGTGATAAAATATACAATGTTATAATAAATGCGAGTTGCAAATAAATATTTGTGCAGAGAGTGCGAGTGTTATTTTGGGCGTTTATCGCTTCATTTAAAGGGTGTTGCTTTCAGTGAGCATTATTGGGCGACCGCACCGCGGACTTTTTTTACCCCTGTATTTCAGCCCTTTAGTTTTTAAGGCCGTATATGCTTCCTGATTTTTGCGGTAATCTTTTCCAGACGCGTGGAGTACACGTGCGAGCCACCACTTTAAAAAAATGCATTTCCAAATTTTTAATCTCTAGCCGTGGAAGGTTTTTTTATAACACGTAGCAATGGGACTAACAAGTTGCGCGCTTGGTGGTAAGCGACATGCCTGTCCATAACAGTTGCAGTGCCACCCAGAGCCTTAAATCGCAAAGATCTGAGGGGTACTGCCACTACGGTGAGACATTTGACAAGTCCTATGAGCCTGTAATTTCACTTGCCTTAACGCAATAATTGCTCACATTACGGCAGAAATAGATAAGGCGGCAGTACTTCCGTGGAAGAAGTCTTCCACAGGGAGCATTACTGCTACTTGATGTCAATCAACTCCATAATAGGTGTATTTGTCGGTAGAATACAAATGAGCTAACGGAAAGTAAAAGCGCCACTGATGGTTTAGCATGGGCCACAAGTCCACTTTAGAAGGCGGGATATCGAGTTCCTAGTTTTTCGCGATTGTTACACTTATTTTGCGGATGTAAATCACGTATATTTGTTCCTTCAAACAAACTACCGTTTCGGGCCCTTTACATCTTAGCAGCGGACTCAGCCACGTTTATTAGTAAAAATAGTTTCACATCCAATATCTTTTTTTAATGACCTCAGTTTGCACAAAGGGCACTGGATGAGAAGGTCTCTGGTTCGATTCCCGGTAGGATCAAATTGGAAAATAAAATTTTCTAAATTGTAACTATCATGACTTGAGACAAATTCATTCCATCCGGCTAGATTCGAACCAGCATCTTCACGAACCACCAGACCCAACGAATTTTTCGATGTGCTTGTTGCAGATTTTTGTTTTGGGATTTTTTATCCTGGTTCTGGGTCTTCTGGGAAGTGCCTCAGGACGAATTCCGTTGCTCTGTATTCTCTAGTTTGAGATCAGGCACATTGTTATTATTACAATATTTTAAATCTATTTCGTTTGTTATTGGCATCGAGTATATAACCAGAAACAGAGACGAAATAAGGGCCATCCGCCCCTGGCAACTCATCAGTCAAATGGTAGTGATATCACTTTTAAATATTAACTCTCGTTTGCGCTGAAATCACAAATTAGAAAGCTGAAATAGTTCAGCGTCAACAACTGACACAGGTCACAACTGACACGTACACAGGTCTTCGTGTATTCCAAAAATATTCTGTATTTATTGTAATAAAGATTATAGTTCTAACTATATGGGGCTGTTCCATTCCGTGGTGTGGGAAAAACAGCAAAACATCTAATTACAAAACAAACGGAATCACATATGATCTGTAATAAATATTAAATTGTGTAATTTTTCAATTTTCGTCCATTATAGCAAAGCACAAGTTAAACTGGTCGATTTGAAGTGAAACAATTGAATACACCCGTCAATTGTTTCGAATTCGGCCGACCAATCGGAGCGCAGTTGTCACCGTAATGATATGTTATTGGTATAAAAGGGACATAACATGTTATTCTAGCATAAACCCACCAAATTAGTTGACACTCACAAATTACTTCATGATATACGTGCATTTGCGTCACGAGTAAATTTATAAGGAGTTGTCTAATTCTGACGACCCCAAATTGATATCTTCCGTCCTCCTTTTCCAACTAACAACGAGAGAGAGAAAGAGACAGAGCTTAAAATAAATTAAGTTTGCATTTGCCTAAATTAGTTTGCGCTGTGTCTAAAAAGTTACGGTAATTTTCACGGTCATTCCCAACCGCGCCCTCTAAAAGCTTTAATACCTTCATAGCCCCAAACCCCTTTTATACGAAGTGATAAATATAGACACATAAGTAATAAACATTTGCTTTAGACACCATTTATTCATTTTGCCATGCCGCTGCTCGCTCTGACAAACAAATTAAGAGTACAAATAAGAAAGATAACGTTGTGTACTTTATATAAGAGTCTCAGTGCTCTCCTCATATTTGCCAGGTAATACAGCTACATTTTAGTAAGGTACTTTTGTCATTTAGGTAGAATGATGTTCTTATTCAATTAGCAAGTGCCAACATTGGTGGGAGTCGACGTTATTCAGGAACTTACATTTGTCGCATCTACGAGTAAAGAGATAAGGTTGTACACTGCGTACATGTTTTCGGCGTTAATGTTTATCACTAAGGAAATAACACACATGGCAATAATAGTCATCTGGTGACACGAGCGTAACCTGTAGGCAAAAAGATATACCGCACTTTCAGTGAAACACTAAACTGAGAAAAAACAGAGACACGCCATGCATTCCTTAATTTTAAAGGCAGACTTAATGCTAAAAGCATTCTCTATCTTTCAACCTTTGAGGAAAACGAAATTCACGAATGCGACAAATTAAACAAAACATTAAATTAATAATGTATTAATTACGTAAATGTAATAAATACATAATCAATACAAAATATATAAACTTATATGATTATAAGAGAATAAACCAGGAGACCTTCAGGTGGAGTCCGGGAGAGCATTGCAGAGACGTTTGAATAAAGAGCGAAAGAGAGTTAATGGATCGAAGGGGGTGGTCATGAGAGTCACAGTTATACTGAAATTTACATTTCGAGTATTCTGGAAAGTGAGGATTGAAAAGAATTGAGTACAACATGCAAAGCAGTCTCTTCTGCCTACTTTATGGTTATTAGTGTATAACATATAAGGGCTATTCAAATGATTTTTTTATAAAATCAAGTGACGCGACGAACAAGTCGTGCGCCTCATGATAAGCTACACGCCTGTCCATAACACTTGCAGTGCCACTCAGAGCTTTGAATTACAATGATCTGAGTGGCACTACCACTGCGCCCGTCACCCTGAGACGTAAGTTGACAAGTCTCATGTGCCTGCAATTTCACCAGCACCCCTACCCTTCGAATACGGAACACAGTAATGCTGACATTACTACTTGACGACAGAAATAGGTAAGGCGGCAGTCGGTCCCTGGATGAACTGTTTCACGAGGTACTCTACTGCTACTAAAAATGTACTCAATAGCTCTGAAAACAAAGAAAAACATGTATATCGTTTTTTGTCAATTTTTGCAAATATAAGTTGAGTCGCCGTTTCACCAGAGGTGATGCCTTCATGTCTAAAGTCTCTACATTGCAAACATCATCACACGTCACGTTAAGCTTTACACATGCTGCAGGTGAAGGTAGTCGAGGTCACCGGTGTACCATAATGGTTTAAAGAAGAAATAATTGAGTCATTGGTTGGTAGATAATTCATTGTACTGTAGTTGGAAATGTTATTTATACAGATATGATGCTTGCGTCTTTGTGTTATCCTTACACTGTTTAATCATTCCTTTGCTTACACCAAAACGTGCTTGAATGTCGGATCGGTGTTTGACATTGGCACGTCCGGTGACTGCTACAACTCTGTACCAATTACGATAAGAACGGTCGAAAGTTCAAATTGCCAAGCTTGATGCTCTTGCCGAGTTATTCCCACTTGATCCCCTACAACTGATCCACCGCCATCCAAGCTGATCCTATATTTTGCAACTCTTAACTGATCCCCTCATTGTATAGTCAAGAGAAAAATACCAAATATTAATTTATTGAGCAATTGTGATTAGATGTTATAATTATCACAGACAATTTTTTTTTTGTGACAGGTGTGTGTGTTTTTGTGACAAGTAACAAAAAATCAACCTTAAGTAATATTTAAAAATCGAAGTTTTTCGTTTGTATTGACGAACAATGACACCGTGTTATTTTTTGCTCAAATTGTATTTTGGTATTGAGTAAGAAAATAACAAAGGGATAAAGATCTTGACCTTTAAACTACAGTTAATGTTGTTCATTCACTTCTAATAAACTAAATAAAATTCAGTACACCTCTCAAGTACAGTTCCTTGTTAACTGTACCAAAAATATACTTATAAGTACTAGGGTATCAGGTGGGAATCAAATATTGGTATTTATTCTTGATGCCCCACACAGGGGATCCGATGATAATAGAAAATAATATAAAATAAATCGGATCCATAAGGGGATTGACTTTTGGGGATCAGATGGGAATAAACCCTCTTGACTGTACACGTTCAGTATTGATTTTTTAAATTAGCCTATTATTGGCCTTTCTTCTCGATTTGCATTCCAGCTCCCGGATTGGCGCAATGTCAGGCCAGTGACTTATATATGCGTTCCAAGTCATCAGACCATCTCCTTGACCTGCATCGTCGTCATTGGCGTCCTTTAAGTGGTTGTGTGAACCCATCTGTGAGGGTGCATGCGACAGACTTGTCCAGCTCAGTGTTTTTATACCACATGAGCTGCCGATGAGTTGCTAGCCTTTGAGAGCACTGTTGATGTTTTTTGAAGAACCCCATGTCACAGCTTAAAGGAAATATTTCAGGAGGGACATCAGTCCACATCTTGCAGGTTCGAGGAAGGAACAAACGTGGTCTTAGAATGATAGGGTTCAATGATGTGGGGATGGGCTTTGGCGGGAGATGCGATGGTGGAAACGTGACGGTGGCACCAGTTCCTCTGAGCATTCCTTATTAGAAAGACGGTAGAACACACACAGAGAGCCAACGTCTCTCCGTAGACTAAGGGACTCCAAACTGTTTGCGAGTTGGGATCATTGACAACGCAAACAGCCCGACGTATTTTCCCAACAAGATTTTAAATTCTACTCATTGTTTAATTGAATAATAGAATTTCTATTTACTGGTGAAATCTCATCGACAAAACGGCTACCCATCTACTACTACGTCTGTGGCTGTGAAACTCATTTGAAATTAACAACAATCCCATCACATATGAAAACAAAACTGGCCTATTATTGCGTATTATTACATGCGATGAAATGAATAAATGGAATATCGGAATTTCATTATATATATATTGGTAATTACTTGTACATTTAAATTGCTCTGTGATTTAAATTGAGTCTAGAGCAATTACAGCATAATCATGTTGGTTATGATTACTCGGGATATCGTAAATTTAGTTCACAGTTCGACTTTGTCCAAAAAGAGTTCGTATTCATGTAACTGATAGCCTTGTAGTCAAAGCTCGATAAAAAAAAGATAGCGTCGCGTTTGAAGCTCGCACAAAGCGTCGCCATCGCGGGTCGAAAGTTTCGAATCAGTAGCAATACTTGAGCTGTATTTTTTATTAGACTGTAAAATAGGAAATTTTCGATACTGTACCCTTGTGACATTATACATTATGTGAACAGTGTCGCCCACCGTGATTAATTTAATCGCGCAGAAATTGCTCTGCATTCAATAAATATCGGAACTTATCCGAAAAACAAATGAAATTGCAGCGAATTAACGCTAATTGCAATATTAAACCGAGTTACTGAAAAATAAACACAAAATATACAGACAAAATTAATATTATTAAGGAAAAAACTGTACTTTCGAATAAAAACTTCCGAAAGATATACTAACTTACCGAAAATACATGTTGTTCTCTAAAAACATTTGTACGATACTGTAAGGGACCAGTTTAATTAACCGACTTCAAAAAAGAGGAGGTTCTCAATTCGATCGCATGTTCTATTTATGACGCAATCTGACATTTGTGAACCGATTTTTATGATTCTTTTTTTGTTGGAAATTTGGAAAAAATATTTCACCTTTAAGGGTGGCAAACTAGGGGATGAATACAGTTTTAAATTATAAATTGATTTCAATAAAACATGGCAAATAGACGTAATTCCACAAACTTTTGAAGTGTTTTTTTTTTGTACTGAGATTTTTTATAATAATGGTTCTAGATTTACTTTTTAAATTTCAATTTTAATGAAAATACGCAGCGCCATCTGGACAATTATTCTATCGAGCTTTGGTTATGAAATTTTATATTAACGCGCAAGTCTAAAAAGACAGAAATTAATTTCCCTCACCAATACTCATTTCCGGCCGCCTCCGTCCACTTAGTGTCCAATTATGTCGTTTAAAAAAATTTTTTTTTTTTAAATATATAACTATTAGACATAATGATGACTGATTACAAGTAAATTTCGATATTTCTTAGGAGTTCCTATGTTAACACCCATAATAGTATTTCCGTTTGATTGAACAGTTTAACAAACACATTTAAAATAGGTGAATTACGATTAACATGGTTAACAATAGTTTTCGGTTAAATATTAATTAAGTCGGTAGTACTAAAAATGAGTTTATTCAAACTATTAATATTATTGCGTTATTTACAAAACTGCCAAAAACTGTTGTGCAAATAAAAATAAGGTAACAACCTGATTAAATCCCTAATACTCAGTCGTCATTTTTGAATAAGGTAATTTTTAATTTACTTTCCGGAGCTTTTATTACTACCCAATAAATAATAATAGTATTGCATACTACTTCTCGTGATATTACGTCATGAGCACAGAGAGAGGGTTCTCGTGCTGGGGCTTTTACGGAATTCACACGGGTTCTAAGCCCATCTCAACCGTTTCGGACCACGTGATCTGTTACCCAAAATTGTACTCTAATCTTGTACTAATATTTACTTAATACAAAAGTAGTCGTCTTATCGAAATCACTTCTATTCACAGATTTTTACTACTACAAAGTTGTCTATTACGAAGTGTCGGCCACAATTAACTTCCTAGCAAAAGCACTATGAGTGAGTGCACTGCATGTTCAATAACTTGTCAGGTCATCGGTGCGTTATAATTGGACGCACTTGCACTGCCGAATCATAGTGAAGGGTTGATTCTAATTGCATTCCTATTCCCCGTACGGCATTTAAAAACAATTACTATCTGAATAAACATTTGGAATAATAATTTTACATGCTTTCGTTTCTTAGGTGAATAGATGTACACTATTATAATCTTATAAAATAATAATAAATCGTGTAAAATCGATCAAATGCAAATAAACCTCATTTAATTTTTTTTATTCCATTTTAATTAATTTTATTTTACTTCATTTCATTTCACTTCATTTCATTTTAATTAATTTAATTTCATTTTCCTTCATTTCCAACAATACAGCTTTCATGTATTCGAAATTCATAATTTACTAAAGAACATTCCGTATGATTCGATTACCTACGCTTAGATGTTGCCAATCTTTCTCAATCTTAATCTTTACTAAGATGTCTGTAGTAATGAAGTTTCATAATTTGCAGCAGGAAACATACTAACAAAGATAAAAATTTAAAGTTCGTGTGATTAGTCAGTAATAAAGAGAAGGCGTTAATAGAGTAGGTAAAACAACGTAAAAATTATGAGGCTTGGATCCTCGAATTCAGACATATCATCGCGCCTGTCACTCATTGGAATAGGCACGGACTATAAATAAACCCGCTATGCTCTTTTTTTATGATACTAAGTGACGAACGAGGCGTGCGCCTGTTGGTAAGCGACACGCCCGTCACCCGTTATAGAGATCTGGGGGCACTGCTACTACACCCGTCACCTTGAGACAGAAGTTGACATGTTCCATGTGCCTGTAATTACGCTAGCACCCTGGCACCCTACTACACGCAATAATGCTTACATTACTGCTGGCTTGGCGGCAGAAATAGGTTAAAGTGTTAGTACTTCCTTGGACGAACTCTTTCACAAGGAGCTCTACTGCTACTTGCCCAGCTCTTTCGCTTTCGCCACTCGCATCTGTTTTTGGCATTTTTGACTTGGCCTTTTTACGGACATTCGCAATCTAGTTAAATCATGTCGACCTTTCCCCAAGTTTCCCTCGTTCGCTCTATAAAGGACCATTATTATATTAACATCCATCCCTTCCACGTGACTAAACTTCCGAAGCATTTCTTTTTCTATTCCAGTCACTACATTAATGTGTATAAATTTTGTATAGAATTTACAAATGCATCAAATGCACTTTTATCGGTGAAACTCAACTACATAAAAGCTAAATACCAGTTTGTTATTACTATTGATATAAAAACCTTTTTTTTTTAAATAATTGTGCATCTATATAAACACCCTTACCAATGTAAAATGTACATGTATCCAAATAACAATTGCCGATAAACCTCAATAAAAAAAATTAAAAATAAAAAAGATCGAACAAACACAAATAAAACTTTAGAATCTGTGTAATTGATGCGAGTACAGTAAGCCAAAGTCAATTTGGAATGCCACTTAATTCAGTACGTATGTATATTTTATAATTTATACATCATATCATCATTAGAGGTGGCTAGTGCAGTGAGGGTTTCATCGCTGCACTAGGTTCCTTCGCGTTTGGATACCACTTTCCACTTAACATCAGGTGGAGTGGAGTCATTTGCCTGTCATGTAAATAAAAAAAAAGATAAAAAAATTAAAGGAATCTTTAAAAAAATCCCTTCAATTCTCGCAATATTTATTTCATTGAATAACATGAAGTTTTACGACGATGATATTCAAATATTTCTCGTGAAATTACTCCACTAGTTTGTTATAATTATTACTACAAAGATCGAACACACAAAAAAATCGTACTATCTGACAGGCCTCCACCTGCGTCTGTGCCAGACCAGGGTGACCCGCTCTACCAAATGAGCCACAGTTGTTGTCAGCAGACTTTACGAATTTTTCTATGTGTCTGTTACAATTTATTTTTAATTTTAACGGTTTGTTTGTTCTTTTTTTGCCGTAGCGCCATTAGTGAGCAATTCTTAGTTCGAGTCCTGTTAGATCGTAGGAATTTTTCTTTGTGTTCGATTTTTTTATTAATAATTATAACACATGTTTTTTTTGAAAATTACTCAAAAAGCGTGAATTGCAAAGCCTGCATTAAACCGTACTTGTCTTACAATTGTGTCAAGGCTTGCCTTTGTTTCCTATAAACGTAATTTACTTATGTAACCAAACGAGTGTAAGGATATTTCCAGGTACTTTGTGAGTAAATTGAAACAAAGGCGTCGCGTTAGCTTTTCCAGGGTCACAAAGGCGCAGCCGGCTGTAGCAATTCGATGCACGTTTCGACGAGGACACGTCATTGTTTTAATTATTTCATCACAGTTCACTCTATCGTCTAATTAATTAACTCTCGAGTTTTCGGTCCATTGACAAGAAAAGTAATTACGATGAGAAATACATAATATCGAAATTTTGCATAAATTATGGCACAACGTCGAAAGTACAATATTTTTAAAGTAAACAAACGACAAATAATCATAACGTGATGTTAAGGGGTTACCGCAGTTTGTGCACTTTTAGGATAACAACATATTTAAGTATATAAAAATATATTTCGACGTCATCTCGCAATAGGTTTCCATACAAACTGAATGAAACTAATAATAACATCGCACATAGGAAATGAAACTATTTTTCCGGATTTAAATCGCGTATATTTGTTTTTTTCAAACAAATCGACGCGACGTTTCGGGCCCTTTACAGGTCCCATGGTCACGGTTGACTGAGGTGGTACAGTCTTCAACCAGTTATGTCTAATATTGATGCAAACCACCCTATTTTTTCACTATAATTACAATTAATATAATTAATTAATTAATTAAATACCTTATTTTTAATCAATAACATCGCACACATAACAAAGTGGCGTAATTCGAAATATAACATTTCTGGGAAACATAAAATATATTTTAAACCACGTTGAAGTAAAACTATTGTATTATTTTTCATATCAAATACACTAGCCAAACGGGATATGTATGTGCCACGTAGGTTCTCTTTTAAGCCTGTTATGAAATAACTACATTAATTTGTTGTTATTATTGGTAGAAAAATCGAACACAAAGTAAAATTCCTTCGATCTGCCTTCACTCGAACCAGGAGGCCTACGTCCGGTTTCCGTTTTACATCCGTCCGAAACAGTTACTGTCAAATAAATAATACTCGACCAGATCAAAATACAATGTCAATTATGAAGCTTCATTCCGGTAAC
Organism: Hyposmocoma kahamanoa; assembly: GCF_003589595.1. Lineage (NCBI taxonomy): Eukaryota > Metazoa > Arthropoda > Insecta > Lepidoptera > Cosmopterigidae > Hyposmocoma > Hyposmocoma kahamanoa. Next base: position 20,860,156 of record NW_020653851.1, on the reverse strand, counting down.
CTGCCACAAACTCGAATTTTTTTCCGAAATAACGTTTGTTCGAATTTTCATTACAGCGAAAACCGAATTATAACGAAATCGTTGTTCTTTCAGGATATGTTGGATGTTTATCGCAAAGACACGATTAGGTTTGGTAAGGTTCAAAATTACTTTCGAGGTTATGAAAATTCGAGCAAACGTTCTTTTTGGAAAATGTCATTTCGGACTACTTATAGGTAATCCTTCGTTCGCATATGAGTCGTTTAATTTAGACGAGTATTACTAATTTGACAGTAGTGAACGGAGAACGGGAGTGCCGTTGCTATGCCGGAGCCACCACTCTTAACCAACTGATCTACAGACCGAGTCAGCTGACCTTACGAATTTCTTTATGTGTTTGTTATAGATTTTTCGTATTGGGTTTAACCTTTTTTGCCGTCAGCATGCCTGTGAGAAACGTACGAAACGCATAGTCGGTTTTCCAAATTTTTTTTTTTTAATTTCTCCATTTTTGTTATTGGAGTGCTATTTGTAGGTACTTGTATATTTTCAGAATCGAGTTAGCAATAGGAGTTTTGGCGCAAGTATCGTTTTACTCTGAACCTTATGATCCGCCTACAAAGTTCTGGACTCCGGTTCGCAACTCGCTCTAAATTCGTAATTTGCAATGTAACTAAAACAATAAAGTGTACCACAAAGAGAAGCACTGTTAAACTTCAATAATTAGTTAAGTAACATCGTAATAGACATCAAAGCAAGACGACGACAGCAGGGAACAGAATACTGTGTATGTACGGTGTACCCGCATGAGTTTGTTTGTTTGCTAAACACAAACATTGTACGGGCCGCGTTATTAAGTCACAATTAACGGTTACTGTATCAAAGGTGGACTAATGGAAATGCGAAATAATTAAAAATGCTTTTTGCTATGATTAACTATGGTGTCTCCATTTTGGGAGGAGAATAATAGTAGCGATTTTGACCTTTTATAATTTGCCAGCTCTATAAGTGTGGGGTAGTATTTTGTACTAAGACAATGGTTGCTTAAGGGAGTAATCACAATAAGCCGGTCGGAAACCACTTTACGTCCATAAACGTAAGAGCGAAAAACACGTAGTGCGTATCGCCTCGGTTCGTGCGAACACGGCTCGCCACAGGTAGGCAACGCATCGGCTTCCTGCGAATTTCCAAACGTGTACGCACGCATGCTGACGACGACTGATACTGGTTCAGAAACAACTAGCGCGAACGGCCGAGTCAATAGAGAATCGGCTTGCGACAAGTATGGCTAAACACGATAGCATCAGTCTTGACTGTTGTTGAATCCGCATTAATAAGTTTGGTGACTCAATAATTGACAGCTCGAACGGGTAGAATTCCTGTGGCATGTACGTATGACTTTCTAAGGCTGGTTTCACAGCTGTGCGTACGGTCCGTACGGACAACTGTCGGGCCATCAGCATGTGCAGTGCTCTGAATCGAGTGTTTGATTTAGTGCGGATATTCACGGTAGTCAGTCGCCTACAATGATGAAGAACGTGTTCCGTACGGAGCAATCCGCGTCACTGTAAAACGATGTGCTAACGCCACACGTGTTACACCACTCCGGTGCTCCGCGCGGACACTGCTACTGCGTTTTTCATCTTGAGACGTAAATTAACAAGTCCCATAGGCCTATAATTTCACCAGCACCCTTACCCTTCAGAAACACAGTAATTCTCAAATTAATGTTTGGCGGCACAAATAGGTAAGATGGCAGTACTTCCCTAGATGACCTCTTTCACAAGGAGTCCTAATAAATAATTTAATTTCTGTAATTTGGACCAACGATTCTAGTTACTTCAATTCTGTGAGGTGAGGGTCGCGGGTATCTGCTGGATGCAAGCAGGGTAAGACCTGTCGTTGTATCGATCTTTGGGGGAGACCTATGTCCAGTGTAGTGGACGTCTTTCGGCTGAAATGTTGATGATGATTACGATCCAAGTACCTTTGGATTTTTATATGAAATAATGAATAAATAAAAAATCTCCTAGTTGGAAGTGAACAGCACTGGAACCGTCAATGATGAAGAAAATTAAGAAATGAAAGTTAACTTGCTGCTCCGTGAATCCAGAGAAGGTTAAATTGTGCAAAATAGCTGCGATGAAAATTATTAACCTTTTTATACTAATGCAAGAATTGACCAACAGTGTTTGATCATTATTGTTTGGTTCATATCAGTTAAAGTCAAGAACAGCAAGGCACCAATAAGCACGTGAGCGACAATAGGTGTACATAAACACTGCCGTGTTTAACCAATATACTGTGTTACCTATAAAAGCATTTTGAGAAAAAACTGCAAATAGGATTTTTCGTGTTTTTTTTTGGAAGTTTGTAAGAAAATAACACAAAAGATATATTTAACTTACTTGGATCATTAGATATTAAAGAATCCAGCCATTATAATTGTGCTTTGTAATATCAAACTATTTCCATTGAATTAATTCTTTTGTCCTTTTGATTCCACACGATAGACGCTAATGCAAAGAAATACTGTTGCCCGTCTTCTGGACGTATTTCACATGCTATACACACCTACGGATGGATGAAGATAAGAAGCTACGAAAGCAATAATAGCTACTGCATAATTTTTAAACTTAAAAATAGGTCTAAGAGATAGTGTATGAATAGAACATAATCGGGGAGATAAAATCGGTCCGATTTCCCTGGCTGGAGAGCATGTGGTACAACAGTTTATTTGAGGCAACTTACTGGTCATCGTCCAGAGGGCCGTCCGAGATTTCGATGAGAGGATTGAGTCACCAAAGACCTGAAGAAACTGAATGTGCCCGAATGGTCGGAATTGACACAAGATCGAAAAAAAAATGGCGTATATTGGAGTCGGGGGGGCAAGATCCGGTTAAGGTCGCTGAACCAACGAATTCAATAGGTAATTTTTAAATTCTGATGAACGTTTTTTACGCCGAAAAGTTCAACCTTGCCAATCATTAATATCGATAAGGATAACTGTAAATAACTAATAAATATCGAATTATAATCATTTGCCCGCCTAAAATTTACATTGTAAATGTCAAAGCAAAATTTAAGAACACTTACAGAATAATATTGTGTTTTCGTTACAAAAGACCGTGCCTTTTTCTTTCCTCTTGTCGACATTTCACAAGCGACGTTAATAAATGCGGCTACGTCTCTTTAGATGAATAAGGGTTATAGCGAAATTCGTAAATACCATTCTAAAGTTAAATGATAACAATAACGTCCAAACATTGGCTGTACAAACATTGAAGAGTGCAGAATTAGCGTTTGATTTCGGAATAAAGCCAAGATGTTGGTTGTACACAAAATTTCTCTCTAGTCTTAACGTTGAGTATTCTCTCAAAGGAAACAATATTGGCTTGTGTAATTTCAAACTTCAAAGAAGGTATGATGCCTGTAACATAGTGATTATTTTTTGATCAAAGAAACAACTTTCATTGATTTCTCGCAGGCAAGAAGAAGTCGCTAATAACCAAAAACAAAAATCTGCAACTTAAAAAAAAAATTCGTAAGGTCTGCTGGTTTGTTCCGTAGGTCAGTTGGGAGAGCGTCAGGCACGGTATGCTGAAGGTGCTGGTTCGAAATCTAACCGGATCGAAGGAATTTTTCTTAGTGTTCGTTCTCTGTATTAATAAATTAGGCAATTTTTTGTTATATTACGCAAAACATCTAGTAGCAGTAGAGCACCTTGTGAAAGAGTTCGTCCAGGGATGCCACCTTCCCTATTACTGCCGCCAAGCAGTAATGTGAGCATTGCTTCGTTTCAGGCTTGAAGAGTAAGGGTGCTGGTGATATTATAGGCACATGTGACGTGTCTACTTGTCTCAGGATGACGGGCGCAGTGACAGTGCCTCAGTTCATTGCGATTTAAAACACTGAGTGGGACTGGAACTACTATGGACAGGTGTGTCGCTTATCGCCAGGCGCACGACTAGTTCGTCCAGTCACTTGGTATCATAAAAGAAGAAACTAAAATTTGACGTATGTGATACTCACTATATAATTAACGACTCCGTTTTGTACACAATTATAATATTTGATTTTGTTGTACCCAATGTTTACGAATTTCCGTGAGCTTCCACAGATATATAATACGTAGGATAGGTAACCAGTTTCAATTTTGTCCTCCTTTGTCATTTGAGACTTGATTGAAAAACCTTCTAAAACTTTTGCCGGAATCACAAAAGGAATTTCCATTTTAAACGTCTCGTGATGTCCCCTTCAATTTCGCGGCGAATTTTGATAGCGGGCAACACCGATGGACCTGACAGCAGTCTTACGATATTGGAGGCCATTTCGCGAACTTTACGAGCATGTTGTCGCGTAAGGTTTGTGTTAACCAAAATTGAGTTTCGTGATTCTCCGCGCTCCGATGTTTATTTGTAAGCCTGATCAACATGCAACAAGCGCAGCAGAAGGAAACATCGCGTGAAAATGTAGCAGATCTCATATTTGTAGAAGTTTCACCACATAAGGTACACAGAAATTTCAAATATTCACGGCGCATTCTTTCCCCACAAGTTAGAGTAGCGAGCGGCGAAAAGAACCGCATGTAGGTGCCTGTAAATGCGTTCAACTCGGAAGAGCCAACTACCGAACAAGTAACTTACTACTTTGCAGGCCTCGAGGGTGTTTCTAACTTTCACATTGCTTGCACGGGCGAGAGTATGAAAATTTCGCGAGCACAAACATGTAGACACTGATATCAGAGGTAACTAACAGAAACAAGTGTACAATTTATTTAAAAAACCCGACTGCAAAAATATTCCCCCTCACTATTTTTTTTAAATTAATTTTTATAGTCTATGACACTCCCATAATCAAGACGAATCTAACGACACCTCATATTATGTCAAAATACATCAAATCATTTAGGCTGTACAGCGTGAAAAAGAAATGGACATACATACTTAGATACACTTGAAAAACGTAACCCAGCAGCAGTCGGGTAAAAAGGCTATAATTTTAACCTAAAATTCGTTAACCTTTTCTAACTCTTCCTGAAATTCCTAAAACTTCTAAAAAATATCTGTTGTCTTTGGAACTGAAACAAAATCTCAAGAAGCTGTTTTTTTTTTGTGATAGCAAGTGACGAGATGAAGAAGTCGTGCACTTAGTGGTAAGCAGAGTTTTAAATCGCGAAGATTTGACAGGTACTGCTACTGTGCCCGTCACCCTGAGACTTAATTCCCATGTGGTTATTACTTCACCAGCACCCTTACCTTTCAAAACCGGAACACAATAACGCTCAAATGACCACAAGGCGGCAGAAATAAGTAAGGTGGCAGTACTTCGTGCAGGGAAGTATCTCTGTACGAATTATTCTACAAACTCTACCGCTACTAAGATGTATTCATAATAAGAATTCACATTCATTAAGCGCCCAAATTAAAATAATTCCAAATACACAGGTGCATAAATGAGTAGTGGTTACCTTAGCACCCAACTTGAACCGGGAGGCTCAAGTTTTACAGCCCATAAGGTTGCAGCGTGGTGTTTTAAAGCTTGGTTTGTTTTTTTACTTTCATAAGTAAAGGAATATAGACAGGTGTTGTGCAAAGAGAAGTTTTTGTGGGCATTGCAATACGGCCTGCAAGATCACCTGCAAGAGGTTCTAAAAGATCTTAGCAATACTCGTGAAGAAGTTTTAGTAATCCCTACCACAAGGATTCAGAATAAAATGTTGAGAACCAAGTTCCAACTGCTTTTTCAACCGACTTCAAAAAAGGAGGAGGTTCTTAATTCAACTGTATATTTTTTTGTATGTATGTTACGCGATAAATTATTTGATGGTTCTTTTTTTGTTGGAAAGAGGGTACGTTTAAATTTGAAGAAAATGTTCCACCTGGGGGTGAATGACTCTGGATGACGGTTTTTTTTAGTACTCTGTACTGAGATTATTGGGTGAATCAGATTTATGGAAACGGCAGATTCTGTAAATGACAATTTCTGTTAAGGACGGAAATTGCATAATCAGGCGTATACATTAAATGCAGGATTTGCTTATGGACCGCATAATATGCACAATTAGTTGTTTTACTACTTATAATTCTTTTTGTTTTCATTAATTTTGCTATTCTACAGTAGACTTAAGCGTTAAGCGTAAAAAATTAATCGATTCTGAGGTAGGAACACATAATATTAACCTTCGAACTAAGGTCAAACTCATAGTACCACGATTTTGTTTAAGTAAGATAAACGATTTTTTTTTTTCATAGGAACTGTATACGTTTTTACAATAGATTCCAAAACATTATATTAAGTTTATATTTCCTAAGTTTGAAACTTACATGAAAAGTATTTTAATTGAAAAATCATAAAACAATATTGAAGACTACGTGTTAGATAAAGATGTATGGAAAGACGACATGGCTCTAGATTCCACACAAATTTAATTCAAAGTGTCCGTGTGTCCATATAAATACACGGAATTAGTTCCGCCGCCCGACCCGAACCCGCTCTCTGTGTGTTTCACTCTTTAAGTTAATTTGAAAAGAGCAAACCCTAGAGTTTCTTGCTCGTTCTTATCAGGGACTTCAGCACAGTGAATGCAGTAGCTTAAAAATGACGTTTTTAAATTTGAATGCACTTTTCCAAAATGGGTTGGTATGTTCTTGGTGACACTTCAACCAAAACTTACTAAAATCTCTAGCGTCATAAGTAACGTTACAAAGAAAAATTTAAAAAAATTACGTAAAGCTCAAAATCACCTAAGCGAAAAAGGTTATGCAGTTTTTCTCGTAAATTCTGGTAGTGGGATCACAGCCAAGTGGTAAATCTGTTACGGGAGGTCAGCGGTTCAATGCAGGTCGTAACTCGAGTAGTTGTACAGCATCCCCATTTATAAACGTGTCAGGGACGCCATAATGCGCGGTAGAAGGTCCCTTTTATATATCTTACGTGAAGTTTTGGTAATATACCTTGTTTCGACGTCGAGACATGCGTATATTGGACGTGGTGTTCGATTTTATATTTCCGAAACGAAATACGATGTAAAAATTCTGAAAACACACTACACTTATAACTTAGCCTAATTTTGTATAACAAGATTATGTATTCATCCTAATTTCGCTGTATGTATTATGTACATCGGACTCTTATCTTTGGATAAGCCGACGTTATTCTTATTTTCTATGAATTATTTTTATATCCACACATCAAAAGTGTCTAGAGACCAAACAAATTTTTGGCAATTACTGAAAAGCTGGTTTTTTAGTTTTTTTCTAACACTAATGGTTATTTTAGTAAATTCCATAATTTAAAAAATAAATATCTAAAACAATTTCATTATAATTATACACAGGTAGGACATAGGGTAATAAAATATTTAAAAAAACCTTGATCCCTAGGCACTTTTGATCTATGTGTTTATTTTGTCACTTTCCAAAACCACCACACCGTTAGTTGAAAGCGCGCATGTGACATTTAAAAAAAAAATTGTTATGTTTACTGTCGTGATCAGTAAAAAAAACCGATCTGTCACTATTTTTATTTGTTTTCTAGGTGAATCAGGTACGAAGTTACCGCAAGAGAAAAGAAGATATTTTTCAATTTCATTTCTTTAAATATTATTTCTTCGGTTTTAAGTTTTTGTCACATGCGCCCTTTCAACTAACGGCGGCAGAAAAATGTCACTTTCCGAATTAAGTAACATTATTGTTAAGTGTGCGATATGTCTATTTTATAGTCCATCTTGACATGAATTGCGACGAATATGAACCCACAAAACTATACATTGTTCGGTGGGATCCGGTGCGCAAACGGTTGACTTACTCTTTTGTGGCACATTATTACATCTAACAGGGCGAAACGTCACGAAATTGGGCCAGCTCCGATACGAATTGGATATTGTTGGCACTGTTCATGTTTACCCAATTTTTTTAGAAATACTTTTTATGCATACATTATATTATGAAAGGTATTTATTATACATCGACGATGACTTACTTTCTCAAGCTCGTATCCTATAAAGAGTCATTCAGGAGATGGCAAAACTGTCTATTTATTTGAAATTTCTTGTCAAGGGTGTTAAATTGGATGCATTACTTTAAGAATAGGTAAAAGTCAGTGTGTGAATATGAAGAGAATGATAATTATTAAGATATGCGTTTGAGAAAGTAAGGCGACGATATCGCACTGCCATTACAATAGTGTTGCAACTCAAAATATGTGAAATTTAATATTATATCATTACTGAACGTAAAACTTGATTCTCTACACTTCAAACCAACCGTCTTTGGAATATTGTAAGAAACAATCAAAAGACATCTACTTAACTCAAAATGAGACACGCTTTATGTGGGCTAGTTCTAGCCAAAATAATCCTTATTGAAAAATTTTCCATTTTACTGTTGAATATATTTTGGTAAATTGTTGAAGTGTCTATAATAAACTATAACATACAAATTTTAATGATTTTTTTTTTTGCGGGAAAGAGTAATTCGTTTTTCATTGATTCTGAGAAAGTCCTCTTTTGAGTTACAACACTATTGTAATAGCAGTGCGATAGATATGTCGGATTAAGATTTACGGAAGACGTTGAGGGAAATACCCTCATCGCTGATTTTGCCAGGAAATACTTGCTTGGAAAAATCAGCGATGAGGGTGTTTGCAAATATCTACTTTACGTTATCAATTCGTTAAGGCGCACTATAGGGAACCACCTAAGAGGGCCATGCCATAAATGGTTTTCCCAAAAGTCTGCGGAGCTACATGTATTATACCTCAAATTAAAGCTAAGAGATTAATGTATACAAATATACATCATTTAAACTTCTGTCTGTTACTATATCATGGCATAGAGCAGCCAAATATGCGGAATGAAAATATGTTTAAAATAATTTAAAATTTGTGATTTGTTCAATATGAAATTATAGTGACATAGCAATAGTAATAATACAAGTGTTATACCATTTTGGAAAGCTGTAAATATGTACTTTTTTCTGAAGCACATATATATAATCTGCTTTCGTAAATATACCCATCAGCTATGTACTCTCGTTATACGCTAGTTTTGCTTATCTTTAATATTCAATTAGAGTTTTGACTGTTGCCGAAACTTGCCGGTGCTCTATAAATAGTGTTGTTTCATACGCAAACTAACAAATTTATATTAGAATAAAAAAAATATCTTGCGGTTTCCTTGCGTAACATATGTTAATCTATTAAAACATGAAATTAGGAAATTTTGTTCTTACTATGCTAACGAAGTCACTTTTGTTAGTTGATATAGCTTTTATATTATATTTTATACAATGTGGTTATTATTTTCGTAACATATGTAGGATTTCTCACTGTATTTTTGTTCACATATACAATTTACTATGATAAAATTATCGAAAACCGCGCATAGTGGTAGACAGTTTTTATAAAACCGTTTCACACGCACGCTTACATCAATATTATGTATAAATAAATAGCACATTTGCATAATAATAAAAATTACAATTGTTATTGTTGTCACTGAAAGTGTATGTGACAAGTGAATTTTTCTGCACCAGATGCGACTTATATCTCGTGTTAATTGAAAGTGATATGAATTTTGTTGTCGCTATCGTAAATTATATACGCGATAATCGGTATTCGGAGTCAAATATTGCAAAAATTGTCGCAAATATTAAAAAAATCTAATTTCTCAATTTCGTCAACAGTTCACCAAATCTGGTACAAAAAAAGAACAATTCTTAAGCCAAAATAGTGCGTGATTGGATGGCATATACACCGTGAATCTGTGCAGAATCTAGACCCATGTCGTCTTTCCACACATCTTTATCTAACCCACAGTCTTCAATTTTGTAATATGGCCTTATATATTATTTGTAATTGCTTTTGATTTCTTTTTCATTCTTAAAAATGTTAAGTTTAAAAAAGGTTAAGTTACGTTATTAAAAATATGTTAACACCTACAAAATAAATATTCATTAACAGCACATATATTCAAGAATATAAAAAAAAATTACGTAATTATCTTTCAAAACTTGGAACTTATAGATTTATGACAAGAAAGTCGCTCAAACTCCCCATAGTGCGGCGGTGAATTCATGGTAATTTGTTCGAAAGTACAAAAGATGGATCAGGTTAAAACGTATTTCAAATATCACGAGGCAAGTTTGCAGGCTCTGCCGCGCTCGGATCACTTTTCAAGTCTCTCTCACAAAAAGGTCTCTCAAAAAGGTCTTGTCAAATATGCCTTTTATAATGTCTTTATATTTGTCTGGATTATAAAATTCACTCTTTATTTTCAAAGGCAACCCTGTCAATGGCCATCATGTCATAGGTCCACGTCAGACAACTAAATACGCTGAACAGCTTCAAATTACGCCATCGCCTATGCAACCATACCCTGTTTGGAGTCAATCATTAAAATAATTGCTCCATATAATAAAATTTAGGCGCTATTTATAAGAACGAATCTTCATGCCCCCTTTCCAACAAAAAAAGAATCATGAAAATCGGTTCACAAATACCGGAGTTATCGCGTAACACATCGAATTGAGAACCTCCTCCTTTTTTAAAGTCGGTTAAAAAGAAACAGGCGGCAAAATAAACTACGAGAAGTAAAAAAAAAATTGTCAGTGGTATTACTTTTTCACATCTAATTACGTTGCTCGAATATACATATCTGTACCGTACACTTTGTGAAAAAAAAAAGAAGAAAAAGGCGGTAAAATAAACTAAAGTGCTTTGTTGCATTTTAATTAACTTCATTGCGAAAACGTTTAATTATCATTTAACGTTAATTATGTTTTTTACTTTTGCAATTACACATCTTCGTTCTTTAGTCCTTTATTATTTCCGTATGAGAAAAGCGATATATAAGCCTCGGCAGAAACAGACGAGACCAGACTTGTATCCAATCCCTGAGTTCCCAGCCTCTGCAATAACGTACTATATATAAATATATCATATCCCAGTAGGCCTTAGATAATGTAGAAACTTTGCATATCAACTTTGGTACAAGTATTTCAGCATATAACTTCGAAATGACGTAAACAACTTCTACGTGTAACTTTATGAAAACTTGACATATCGCACTGATATTACAATAGTGTTGTAAATTCAAGATTATACCATTTCTGAACGAAAATTTGATTCTCTACACGTCAATAAAACCTTCGTTTCAATATTGTAAAATATAATATCCACTTAACTCAGAATGAGACAACGATTTGCGAGCTAGTTCTGGACAAAACAGTCCTTACTTAAAAATATGAAATTTTTTTTTTTTTCACTTTTATTTTTAAATATATTTGGCATTTCGTTTTTCATCTATTCTGAAATACACTTAGTAGCAGTAGAGCTCCTTGTAAAAGAGTTCATTGAAGGTAGTACTGCCATCTTACCTATTTCTGCCGCCAAGCAGTAATGTGAGCATTACTGCGTTCCGGTTTGGAAGGGTAAGGGTGTCGGAGAAATTACAGGCACGTGGGATTTGTCAACTTATGTCTCAGGGTGACCGGCACAATGGCAGTGCCCCTCAGATCTTTGTGATTTACAGCTCTGAGTAGCACTGCAACTGTTATAGACAGGCGTGTCGCTTACCACCAGGCACTTGATTTGTTCGTCCCGTCACTGGGTAGGTATCATAAAAGTAAAATTTTCGAATGTTTAACAGAAACAGTTCTCGTTTACGTGAACTTGACTCTTTGGGAAGATCCGTGTCCTGCAGTGGAACGTATCACCGGTTCACGATGGCGCTAAAAGCGACACCATTAAGGTACAAGTTCTCGGAAGTCGCAAACACTTTCTTTCAAAATAACCGGAACATATTATTCATCTTTATCTACCGAGTCCTCCAGCGCGCACATTTCCTCAAAGGGTTTCACATAAAAAAACCCCATTCGTTAGGTCTGTTTACTTCCCGACATTTATACCCCTAGCCTTAATAAAATTACATTAGAGCTACGATTAATTACCGGGGGAGAGTTTACGCGGTTAATTCGTACAAATGACTTTAATGTCCATTGAACGACAGTTAAGCTAACCATCTTGATGGGTTGCTTTGCCTTAATTGTGCTGTGTAGTTTTTACGAGATCTTCGGCGGCCTAGCGCTTAGCACTACGGGCGTTAGATTTGGGGTATGAGCTTTTTTAAATTGGTCATTAACCTGAGTGTGTTGGGTAGTGGCCTCAAAGTTAGTTTAATTGTTCTAATACTCATAGCAAAATGAATTTTCTAGTTTGAAACTGGGTAGTTTGGTGTGGTTGTAATAACACTATAACACAATAGTTATTTGTTGTACACGGCTGCAAAGTTGTTGTTTGACGCTGGTGCCTGTATTGAAACCTGACGAAGCGAAGGAGTCTAAGATTAGAATAGAATCCTGAGCGTAGCGAGGGTTTCAAAGCACGAGACGCAAAACAACTTTGCTGCCGAGCGAAACACACAACTTTTCACCTCACTATTATAGAAAATAGTAGATGAAAGAAAAACAGTTGAACTACAACAATTCGATTTAAATAAACAAAATTAGCTATCGTTGTCAATTTAATGTCAACAATAATAAAATAAAATATACCAACGGATTTATTTCACACAATGTACGATAAATCGCGTAGTTGAACGTATCATTATGTTTTTTTTTCATCGAAAGAAACAGTTAGGTGCAGAACAGTCCATCTTCCGAGCTAGTGAGGTGAAAAAAATATTATTTATTGCGCTATCGTATGCTTTAGAGAAATTTAACGTTGCAAAAAAAATATTAACACACGTGACCATTACCATTATTGATAGAAGGATCGAACAAATACAAAGAAATATTGTTTCAATCGATTTAGATTGTCGATTAAACACTTGATACAATGAAGTTATACAAGAATGAAGGATATATTACAAACACCACATGGACCACATCAATCTTCATAGAGCTTTTGCTAATATTACTACAGTCGGTCTGCTACTGGAAGGTGATCAAAACGTGAACTGTTGTGGAAACAAAGCCATTAGCACTGCATGCGACGTCACACGTAGAATAAAGGATGTTTGGAAACGATGATTATTTACGATGTTACTAAGTCATATTAACTGAACTAATAAATAACTCAAACCGAATTGTGAAGCTATCGAGATTGGTTCTCATTTTAATTGTGATAGTGGATGGTCGTACGACGTCAAGGTTAGTGAGGATGAGACTTTAGAACGTGACGTTGTTAGTGTAGTTTGCAATCCTGCATATGACTTTAATAAGAATGAAGTAGACGGAGGTAGTTGCTCGCCGCCGTCGTACTGGGTGACCAGGCTGCCAGGGCTATGGCGTGCAGTTTTCGTCAAGGACCGCGGACTGGCTCGAAATATGTCGAACAAAAATTCGATTTAAATACGTGATTTATTCGTTAGTTTAGTTAAGGTGTTACTAAGGGTTTCAAACAGCCTTACAAGTTTCCTGTCAACTATTATACCCTTGTTCGTAGCATTCTAGATTATGCCTGTATTATCTAGTCTCTAATAATAGTATAGAAAGCGTTCAGGGAAAAGCTGTCAGGATATTTAGTTACAAAAGTAGTTATTACCGCAGCCTCGTTGTCTAGTACGAGATGCTTGACGGACTTAAAACGATCTCCTTGCTTGTTCGCCGTAAAAACGTTCTTCAGGGCAAGATTGATTCTTCTTAACTCTTAAGTGAAATAGTCTCTGTACAAGGCGTAATCCCCGAATACCTAACAAGACATTTTACTTGCGAATGTATAAGAATAACACTATCATTCTTATAGGCTTTAAGATGATATCTATAAAAAATTCCGGTTTGGATATTTTGATTCATGATCCAGATTCTTTAAAGGAATAATAATTCACATAGCACTTACAACTATTCAAACCAATACATTTTTCATAATAGTTTAATTGTAGCAGACAGCAATAGTCTGCGAATTGCGTGTCTGAAAAGCGTCACAGGCAGTGCGATTCATCAACGTCACATAGACCGTTCATTAAAAACGGCCGCTTCTCGCTGCCGCTGACACTAACGAGTGGACACTCAAAATTATTATCCCGTGGAGTAATACAAGAGCAATGGCGTATATTGCCAAAGTGAATCTTTTGAGTCTCGTATTAAAAACGAATAACAAATGTGGCTCTAGGACTGCCCCTTGAGGAACACTTTGGTGCGACATGCACTATCCCTACAGAACGCTAGGCGGACACAGATGAATTGCGACTGAATGCTTTTATAAAAAGCGACTGTTGCTTCTTGCAGCCACTGTCACTAACAATAAGGTACTCAAAATTATACTCCTGTAGAGTAATATAAGAGCAGTGGCGAACATTGAAAAGATGAATATTCAGAAAATCTTGTATTTCGAACGAAAAACAAATATGACTCTAGGAAGGCTCCTTAAAGAACACCACAAGTCCATATACCCTCAATCCTTCCAGAACACTACACGGATGCAGAGTATTGCGACTGAATACTAAAAACGACGACCGTTTCACACTGCCACTGACACTAACGTGTGGACACTCAAAACTATAATCCTGCCATGAAAGCGCAATATTCCGAGAATCTTTAAACGACAAACAAAGAAGTGTAAACGATGGTAATTTCACGAACGCCATTGCGTTAGCCATACCTACGACAAAATGTCTACAAGCAAATAGTGAAAAAACCTACAGTGCATTTGTCCGACATACAAAATTCGAAATGATGTTGTATAAGATTTGAGAGATGCGCACAGTATCAAAGGCAATTCCTTTTTTATTGTGATATCAAGTAGCAGGACGGGAATCGCGAAGACCTGGTAAACATTGCCACTACGGTCGTAAACCTGAGACCTGAAGTTGCAAATCCCATGTGCATGTGGTTTTACCAGCAGCCCTTACCCTTAAACCAGAACGCTATAATGCTCACATTATTGTTTGGTGGCTGAAATAAATACGTTGGCAGTACATCCCCTGACGAACTCTTTCACAAGGGGAAAATACTGCTATTTCCTAAAACGACATTGCATATAAAACAACTTCTAATAATGGAAAGCTGAAAATATGTATTTCGGGCACCGTAATGGACGACGTGCTAATAGCGTAAATGCGTTCATAGTTAGCGATGAATTACAGGTTCACGTACAAAACTATAGCCAATACGAAATACATATGCAACATTGTATATAAAGACCAGCAGTGCGGACGCTGTGGCTAATTTAGCTTTATGAATGTGCTTTCAATATGCAATCTAGTTTGATAACCTACTGTAGACTAAATAGACAGTGACCTGGAAAACGGTGTGCTCGATTGTAACAATATAATTAACGGGGAACTCTGTCATAGCAATTAACGTCTAACATAATAATAATATTCTGAGGTAATGCATGAATAGATAACTATGAACAATATAATCAAGGTTGCGCAGAATTTGAATTACTTGTAATTGAAATTATATTTGATGAATACGTGTTATATTTCTATTTCAATTACTACCTAAAATGTATTTCGTAACACATATTTCAAATACTTCCGTGGTGTTTGGTTTGTGGTAATTTCTCGGTGGCCTAACGGCTTACACTGTGAGCGCTGTCACGGGTTTGATACCCAGTAGGACCAATTTGGGGGAATGAACTTTTCTAAATTGGTTCCGGTCTGGGTGTTCTGGGTAATGCCCCAAAATTGAATTCCGTTCCTCTGGTACTCATAGTACAGGGAGTTCCCTCGTTTGAGACCAGGGAATTGGTGTACATGTCTGGGACATTATTATTTATTTATTTAAAAAAAGTTCAAAAGCTTAAAACTTAATTAAATAATAATAATAACAACTGAGAGCCAAATAAAGATCCTTAGAAATTAAATATAATAAGGAATCTAGGTGCTCAATTTACTTAACTTATTACTTATATAAAACTTTTAAAAAAAGAAAAACCACAGAAGTTGTTAGCGTAACTAAGAGTCAAAGATGTACTCACTCAGTGCTCCCACTGCCGAAATCACACTCGTATTGAAAAAATCTAGATCAAAAGTATTACATAAAATGTTAAATTTTCGCTTGCACGCCACATAAACTCGTTTTGCTTGTAATTAGTTCGGACCAGGGGATAGAACCAATAGTGAATTGTTTCTAAGATACTTAGGGTCGTATTCCAGAACTCTACTCAACGCTCAAGTCAGGACTTGAGCAGACTTGAGTATGATTTCAAGCACTGGAAATACGACCCTAATGGCAAGGACTTGAGTATGATTTCGAGTGCTTTAAACCATACTCAAATCCTGACTTGAGCATAGAGTAGAGTTTTAGAATACGACCCTTAGAGGGACCTCTCAGTAATAACTAAAAGAACACGATGCTATTTTTAATAAAAACTTTAAGTCGCTAATATCATTCATCAATTTCAAGTGATGATGATTCCTACAGAGATTGTTATAATTGCCAGAATTGTAACAGCCATTTATTCGATAGCACAAAAAACGAATAAACTTTTTTGTATACTTTCAAGCCGCGAAATATAATATGATAACGAGGCTTCCAAATTTGGCTGGCGTATTCTAAAATGCTAGGGACAAGTGAGCAATATACAGTATTATTTATATATGTTTTAGACTGCCGTTTTTCCCATGGCCTAAACGATAAATTTTGAATTTTAAAATGGGAGAGACGATATTTCCCGGCATTAGCATTGTCGGCCGGGGTCAGGGACTCAGATTGAAGAACCGGCGAACAATACGTGCTGTATCGAACAGGACTGCCTTCTGGAAGCGACACGCCACAGAAATCTATTCCCATCACATGTCGGTGATCTCATGCACCAGAGAGATACTTCCAACATTTCTCGACTTAGGTTTCAGGAGACATAAATGCCGTTTAAATACCATATACATTGTTTTTTTATGAGTATCTAGTAACGGGACAAACAAGGCGTGTGTCTGGTGGTAAGCAACACACACACACGCACGCACGCACGCTCGCACGCACGCACGCACGCACGCAC